>NW_009953489.1:118648-143582 GCF_000747805.2 Chaetura pelagica | reverse complement strand
GGGCGGGCGCTCGGCCCGGCGGTCACCGGCTCCGCTGCGGGGCCCCGGTCGGCGTGGAATCCTGAAGACTGATTGAGAAACGTGGCTTGGGATTTTTCGATCAAATCAGATGTTAGACTCTGAACTGCATGGGGTTCGTCCCGAAAATGTCGGGGCAGGGCGACTTCCTGCTCAATCATCTTTTCACAGCGTGGTTACTGATGGAGAAGGAGGGAATGTTTCTCGCCCTAGGCACTAAAACGGTCTCTTCTGGTGTTTACTGACTGATCCTCTTTAAAGAGAGAAAGAAAGGAAGGCTGCTTTATTCAGAGTAGTGCTGAATTTCTCCATTTTTACCACTTCCTAGGTCACTCCTGTCAGAAAGCTGCATGTTTCCAGAAATCAAGGAAAATAAAATCGCCCAAATTCAAGCAAGCTTTTTCAATAATCTAAAGCAAATTTAGACTCCATAATTTGGCAAAACACCATTGCACTTTTTAACATTTACTTGCTACTCTTGTTAGTTACCTAAAGCATGTTTCTCTTTTGATTGCTGTGAACTCTTACTGTTTCCCTAGAGCCCTTCTAAAAGCTTGCTGTTTTTCTGTGCGTGGAATGCTTCTGGTTATTATCTCTCACCTCTGGCTTTAAAAATATAATTTTTAATTGGTACATAATTTGTCTTTAAGGAGTGCCTGTGCCTTGCTGGGAATCCTACAAAGTATAAAAATTAAAATTAAAAATTCACAGTATTAAAATATTCAAATGTTAAGCTACTTTTTAGCAATAGTTTAACAAACCAAGCTTTTTTTCACTGTCATTGTGTATCATAGCCATCTTTAGAAAGCTGTACTGTATTGAAATAATGTAATGGTTTATAGTTTTTCAAGAAGTTTTAAAGAGCTGTGCGTTTTGAAGAAACTGAGAAAACTAATATGAGAATACTTAGATGAATCAAAGGACAAAGCATTTAAAGACACTGGATTAAACCAAACTCTTATTTCTGCTCAAGTTAAAATATGATCAAGCAGTGGCTATCCTAAGATTAAGGTATTTCCATTGTAAAAGTCAATGTCTACTGTGTCAGAAAAAAACCACAACAAAACAGGTCTAAATGTATTACTCTTGTAATTTCAGTATTCCTTAGCCTATTTAAACTTCTTGTACCTGTGCTTGTGTGGCCTCAGATTCCTGCAGGGAATGTTAAGGCCTCTTATTAGTAACTATCATTATGTTACTGTTATTTTCTGATTTGACTCAAAAGCTTACTGCTTTCTGTACCAAAGAGAAAAAAGACAAAACCAGGGACTGAACTGATCATTTCAGTGTTACTAAGTAGCATGGTTGGGATACCCGGGATTAAAGCAGTCTAAAGCTTTCCCAATGCACTAGTTTTATACTGGAAGAGCTAGTTTAATTGAACCAGAATGTGAAAATTCTGTAATTTTGGACAGATTTTGTAGGATGCCTGAATTGTTTGGATAACACTAGAAGTTTGCCCTTTGGAAGGACTGGCAAGAAAAATGGGATTAGTCTTAGTGTTGGCATTCTACTTGGAAAAAATGGGAATGCCTTTTCCTTGGATTTGTAATACTGTGGAGTTAGTTGCTTTTGTTAAAGGCTTTAGGCTGAATGACATGATTTCCGAAATGTTTCATAGTGGTTCTGTTTGCTTTTCATCCTGAGAATCTTAGAGATCAGCTTGCATTTAAATCTATGATTGGAGAATAACAGATCCTACTAACAGTAGGATACTAATAACCAGTTACTTCTGGCTGTAAAAGCTGACAGTTACCTTCACCAGGGTAATTCAGTCAGTAAGGAGTGGTCTAATGTTAAAGTTGGCTTTGAGAACTAGTGAAAATACTGTAAACCAAATGATTATGGAAGTAGACTTTGCGTCACTGATCAGAAGCTCAAGGTAAACAAAATAGATAATATGCTAATTTTAAAAAGGCAAACCTTGAGAAATCAGACTGATTAGTTTTTCAGACAGTGCAGTTCAGTTGTTGAATTAATTTCCAACAAGATCTTTTAAATTTTTAATTTTTTTTAAGTGTGTGGTAAATACCAGGAAAAAGAAAAAGTGGACAGATTCAGAGAATGTATGTTGTAAAGAAAAAATACCACCCAGACTTAAATACAAAGTGTTTATACAAAGATATTTTGTCTCAGGAAGTCCCTAAACCACAGCTCACTGCTGACAGGAAGCTACATCTGGAAAAGAATTACTGTACCTTTGCCTTTCTCCAGTATCCTTTTTTGAAGCATTCTCTTCTTTCTGACATGATTCAACATATGTTTAAAAATGTTGAAATGAATCACTATTATAATATTTAATCTTCTGCAATATATTTTTCCTGATTCATGGGAAAAGCATTAGCAAATAGTTGGGTTTTGGGGAAAAATGAAAAAAAGTAATTGCCATACTCTTGAGAAAATCAGATTTTTTTTGGAGGGAAAGCTTTTCCAGAAAGTTCCAGACAGCTTCAGAATTTTTAAAACTGTTTCATAAAATCATAGAATGGTTTGGGTTGGAAGAGACCTTAAAGAACATCTAGTTCTAACCTCCCTGGCCTAGGCTGTGGATAAGGGAATGATTTGCACCCATCAGAGGTGATTTTAGACATAAAGTCCTAAATATAATTCCATCTGAATTACTAGTAACTTCTTATTTCACACACTAGGATCTTATTTTTAGAGTTGCTTGGTTTCTGCTGCACTTGTTTGTTTTTCTATATTAGGCTTAACTGCTACAGTGAGAAAGGTGGGAAGATGTATTCCAGTGAGGTCTCCCCTCAGCCTCTTTTTCTTCACCTGCAAAAGCTGAGGGTATTGGGGGCAAGTTACTCTTGGGAAGGTTCCAATTGGATACAAGAAGAAAAATTTTCACAATGAGAGAAATCAACCATTGGCAGAATCTCCCCAGGGAAGTGGTGGATTCCCAAACATGAGACAATTCTAAGTTTCAGCTGGACCGGCTGCTGGGCCATCTTGTCTAGACTGTGCTTTTGCCAGGAAAGGTTGGACTAGATAATCCCTGGAGTCCCTTGCAACTTTACAGTCTATGAAAACTTCATAGAGGTCAGCAGCAGTCCTTGCATGACATGCAGCATGATGGTAGGATGCTCAGTTGATTACTTGATCTATCAAAAGGTAAGGAAGAATCTCTTTTAGGAAATACCTGTTTTCTCTGAAGGGCTTTGAATCCAGTGTCAAACTTAGAAATCAGTTCCCTAAAATTGTAGTGCTTTTTTTTTTCCCTTTAAAACTTGTGAGTTTTCAACCATGCTGAAATTCCACTGTAGAAGCACTAGTGTTTCCAGCTGTCTCTGCCAAGCATTAGTAGAAAATGTTTTTTATATTGAGTCACTGTTATATTCCCTGTATTCCTAGCAGGTCTGATGTTACCCATTAGTTTAGTTTAAAGGCTCTTTGGAGTACATGATGGTAGACATGAGAAACCATGGGAAGGTTAGAGAAGTTTGTAAAGACTAGTCTGTATTTGTAACACTCACAGAAGTAAAACCACTGCAGTTAAAAGCATTGGCACTTTTGCCAGTGATGTCTTCTTCCACAGAAAGATTATTTCTTTTCTAGAAAAAAGTAAATTGAAAACTGGGTAGACCAATGTTAAAAATGAAAAGTGAAGTGTAATATAATGGTTTAAGTTAGCAGAGTGCTCTGCCTGAGGTAGATGTTTCAGTGTTGAGCTTTTGATTAAAGTAGCAAATGACAGTTATTAGTGAACAAAGTTCAGGAAAAGAAATGCTTCCATCCAAAACTACTCAGTGAATTAAGCTCAATTCATAAATAGTCTGCAAAGATTAAACCCACATTTTTTTACTAATTTATTAGTAAGTGAAGATTTATGAACTCCAAGCTCATTATTTCTTATTTAATATTTTTTTAAAAATCAAAGAGTTAGATAGAAAAGTTTAAGACACATATTTATGTTGTGCTTTAACTTTGTTCTTAATTTTGTTCTTATGACTCAGGACACAAAATAGATACAACTGAGAAAGCAGTCTGAGGCAATGTGTTATACGATCACATTTGTGGATAGAGCAATCATAAGGAACAAACCAGGTTTTCTTAGAGTACTCCAAGTCCTACCAGGGCTAACCAGTGTATACATTTGGTTTTGTAGAAAATTTTTCCAGCCCTTAGTCCATGGAAAATACCCAGTCTGCTTGAAACCAATGATACCACAAAACTGTTGGCTTTTCTGACTATGAGCTCATCTCCTAAGAATGGTGTCTTTGGTTTTACAGACTGCTGACTGTAGTGATTTGGACTTTCTACTGCTTAGCTAATTGATAAGTTTCCTCTGTCCTCTGCTTTATTTAGTATGAAGCAACCACTCTCTATGGGAAAAGGCTTTCATAAATATTGCTGAGTACAAATTGGAAACATATTTTTGTCTCTTCTGGTTTTCCTATCAGACTAGTGTCATTATTCAACTTTTGGGGAGAAAAAAGGGAAAATAATTACTTTCCATAGGTTTCTTTCAGTTGTGCCTGCCAGCTACTGCATGTCTTGTAGACATTGATTCCTGTAGGAGTGGAATGCTCTCTACCCACACATCTGTGCTACGCTGCAGCACATGTGCATTTAGGGGCTTCTGGGTTATGAGTATCTTTAGTACATGAGAAGTAGGGAACTATATTTGTTCATTAAAACATTCAGCTTTTTTGTTTGTTTGTTTTGTGTTTTTTTTTGTTGTTGTTACAGTAACAGTACAATTTACCAAACAAACATGGGAGTTACAGTACTTGATCAAAATGTTAAGTAAGAATAACAAATTGAAGTCCCCAGGCTGGTCTAAAATAGTTCCCCATCAGTTAATTATTCTTTGTTGCGAAGTAGTGAATGTCAGACTAACAAAATTACATTGAGCAGTTTTTTCCTAATTTACCTGTGTTTACAGAATTGCAAGGACTCTTAGAGCGTTATGCCCTTAAGTGTGTGTCAGGTACCTGGTAGCAGTGTGCTTTAAGCATTTAATTGGAGTTGTTAGCCCTACTATTTCACAGGATGGTCTTATAAGTGTTGTTAAAAAAAAAGACACAGTTGAGAATTATGCAAGTTCTCAATCCTTATCTGAACTGGTTTTTTTATTATTAGTTTTCCAACAGTGTGTATTTGTGAGGCAATTTCAGGTCTTGCAAGTTTAGATTGTTACACCTGGTGCCTGCAAATTGTCATAAATGCCTAAAAGATAATTGAAATTCTGAATTGTTAAGAGTAAACTGTCTTGTTACTTCTACATACTGTAGTTCATTACATATTTTGTATGAGGAATTTTAATCACATTTTTAAAATGTTTTCCTGGTCACAATATTTGTTTTCATGAGGTCTTTCTGACAGGGAAATGGTATCTCCCTCACTGAACTCCTGGAAAATAGAGGATAACAAGGTCAAAGAAATCTGAGGCAGAACAGAAAATTTGAACTCTGATTTCCTGACTTCTAGGGAAATGTCTTAAAAAACAGATTTCCATTTGTTTCTGCTGCTGCAATTTAAGGTAGTAATAGGATGAAGCCTAGCTGTGAATCAAGACACAAATATGCAGACTTAAGTTTACATCCAGCTGAACACTGAAGTACTCCATAAATACTTTTTCAGTAAGATTTAGACTTGGAAGTTGTCCGATGGGTAGAGCACTCAAAATGCTTAATGCCCTCAATCTGGGTGGCATTCGCTACTACCTGTCAAGGTCACTTTTTCATTGTACTTCAGTTTCCCTGTCTTTAAACTGTCAGTAATATTTTTCTGCTTTGTTTGAGTGCTACAATAAAAAAGTAATAGCTAAGCATTATAGTTCTTTTTGCCAGTTTAAAAATAATTCCTCCCCTTTACACAGTATGATTGCTACTTATCATTCTAGTTCTAGGTTATTTGGCCATGCTTTCCTTAGTCCGTGTCACTGTTTCTATGATATCATAAACTCACGAATGCTGTGTTGTCTGCGTACAATATCCAGCTGCAAAATTAGTTCTAGTAACAATGGAGAAAACTCAGCATCACTGGAAAATGTTTCGCCTGTGGAAGCAGTTGCCCATGAGCTCACCCTCTGGAAAATATCCTGGTGGCTTCACATCTTAAGAGAGCTTTTTTCATTGCACAGTAGCACACATGTAAGCCAAGGTCTGAAAAGCTAGTGCTGTGTGTTTGCTTTGGCATATGGCAACCCTGAGCCTTTCCTTTGAGAAGCTGGTCTTAAAATCTTTTGCTGAAAGGAATAATTTTGTGATTCCTCTGAGCAAAATAAACTGATTCTCATGTATTCCTATTATCACATATACAGAAGAGTTCAAAATGCCACTGCCCAGATAAAGACTCTTAAAAAAAATAATTAAAAACTAATAATCCTTGTTGCATTAAAAGGAGGGAGTGGAACACCATTGAAAAGGTGTAGCTACTTGTGTATTTGTGAAGAATATATTCTGTTACATTCCAGCATGGTGCATTCAGTTTAACTTTTTGTTGGCATAATCGGTTTGGTTTCCTTCTTCCTGCACCCCACTACCCACAAAAACTATGTAATAGTGAATATAGGGTGTATGCAACACGTGAATGAGATTTTGCTCATGCAGGTACTCAGTATTTATTAAATTCTAACAAAATAGTAATATCTGTCTTTTTTTTTTTTTTGTAAGCTGTAAAGTAGAAAACCTTAGGAAGCCACATGTTCTGTTCTTAAATCTGCTCGACTATTGCTGGTGGTCTGTAACTTACAGCTCTACATGATAGCAATAAGACATTACTAGAGAACACATAAGAACATTTTAATTTCAGGAAAGAATTTTTATTTTCCTGGATGGAAATGTTACTTCCTGGGTTTTGGTTGTGGTTTGTTTTGTTTTATTTAATCTGAGTAAGTCTGAGGCATGCTCGCTACCAGGCAATTGCATTAAAATAATTTTTTTTGCTGCAGAAATGATAGACTTCCAAAGATCTGATTATTATCAGTAATTAATCCAAGCATACTGAAATTCTCTCAGGAGTGTGTTGCTTAGATGTACCCCATGCATTTCACTGTAGTGTCTTTCCTTCCCTTTTAAAAAATTACACTTGACGAGCATGGTTGCATTTCCTGTTGTTTCAATAGCTGGGAGTGGTTGGGAAAATGTAATGTTCTGAAGCTATAAGCGTGAAAGTCAGACCTGAAGCAAAGGTCTCTTTTTAAGACAGGGCAAGAAAACATGAGGTACAGGGGGAGTCATTGATCATAAACATGCTCAGAAACCAGCATGGAAAATGGAATGTGGAAATCGGGTAGATTTTTATGCTGCACAAGTTATTTTCCTGCTCAAAAGAATGTTCCTTTCTTTGTTACACAGCAAAGAAGTACTAACTTCCCTGCACAGCTGATAGAATAGTTTAGGAATATATTAAATTAAAGTTTGCTTCCTAACTTAAGAGGAGCTAAAACTGTCTTTTGTATGTATATAACATTTTATATTCTGAACTGCAGTAGCAACTGTGAATTTGCAATGCTTTTATAATCAGCAGTTGTATAAATGGTAAGAAGATGTTCCTGAAAAGCCATGGTTGTTTTTGGAAAGGATAAAATGTGCCAGGTGCCATTGTCCTTGCAGAGCTTTGCACAAATTCTGTGCTTGAGGCCATCTGCAGGTGTCCGAGGTGCATGGAATGCTGTGCTGTCCTCACAGACTGCAGCACTGTTCTACTGAATGAGGATTTCATCATGTGCTCTTAAGGAAGTTCTCAGTTGAGTTTGATGGATGGAATGGAAAACAACAGTGAACAGTCAGGAAGATACCAGTGGTGCTCTTACTTATGCCAGAGTATTTTCACAGTAGGTTGCTTACATTCACCTGTTGGCAGATTTGCTGGAAGGCCAGAATTGCTACTGTATGTCAAATCCTGACATAGCAACTTCTATTTGAAAAGGCTTGGTGAAGCTGATTTAATTTGGTGATTTATATTGCTGTCTAGAACGTGCAGTTTTCCTGTTCTGACTCAGTGTTTTTGACTGGCAGTTTTAATGCTGTAGAAGAACCTGTGTCAGGTTCTAGATTTCAGCTATTAGTAAGTTGAAAAAATTCTGCTTTGTGCATAAGTGTGTTAGTGCATTTATTCCTGTGCAATACAATTTCCTGTTTTTTAGTCGCCTAGTTTTATTTGATGATAAAATGAAGGACAATTCTTCAGCCTCCTCTGTCAGATTGCTTGTTTACTACACATTTTGTTGATGGGGAGGGCTTATAAAGAAGGCAAACCATATTCTTCTGTTATACAGCAAAAGACAAGACGCAGTAGTCACAAGTTATAATGTAGGAAATCAGAAGTGGATATAAACAACAACAACAAAAAAAGTTAGAGTGGCTTAGGAGCACTGGATTAAGTTGATCAGAGAGTCTCCATCCCTAAACTTATAAGACTTAGCAACCTTTTCTAACTTTTGATATAGCCCAGAATTGAGCAAGAGATTGGACTAGATTGACCTCTGGAGGTCCCTTCTGACTGAAGTTATTCTATGATTATTCATGACAGCAGAAAATGTGCATAAAATGCCACTGGAGTGGAATTCTAAGATTCTCATTCCCCTCTAAAAAAATACCATTGTACTGCTATGAAAAGGTCTTAGAGAGTTTATAGGTATGCTGTGTTTTTACAAACTTTTATGTCATAATTATTCTCTTCTGAATTTTAATTTCACCCACATTTGCTACAGACTGAGATCAGAAAAAGAATTACATATATGAATTAATAATAGGATGAATTAAAAATAAATGTTATTAGGATAGAACTTCCATTTTGGGAATTCTGAGTTTGTTTTCAAAAATCCTTATTTCTGGTTAGTCTTGAAAGAATGAAGCTGTCACTCACAGTATATACTTTTTATCTGAAATGATATTTACCTAATAGTAAAAAACTGATTGAAGTATGCTCACAAAAAGCAAGACTGATACTCTTCCTCATCTTCATTTAAATGCATTTCATTAGTTACTGAAGTAAATATATAAGCCTTGCATTTAGGCTTTCATAGTAGCTTTCATGAGTTTTGCAAGACTGTGTTGCAGAATTATCTTTCAGTTTTCCAGAGTTAAAACTAGAACTTGCTAGGCAATCTTGGCGATGATTCAGTTTTCTCAAAGTTAATAATTGGGTATTGGACGTTCTTCCCAGTCAGTGCTTTACCCTTTGTTTGTGATTGCTTTCTAACTACAATAATCACTATCTTTTCATATTTACTGAGAATTCAAGGCCTAGGCAAATAACTGAGCCATTTTTTCACTGAAGAAATAAATAAAAACCTTTTCCATTTGTTTTCTTAAATCAATGCATAATCAAAACCTAAATATCCTTTTGTCTTCTACCAAATGCAGCCTGGAGCCTTGGCCAAAACATTCCATGGGGCCTTGCTCCCCCAGCCCCCCCAGCACGGCAAGTTGGGGCAGCTGCTGCTCTTCTTTATTTTAGTGTCGTTGTAATGGTCCTGAAAATTTCTCATAGTTGATGTTAGCCTGTAGAACTCAAGTGTTAATTATGTTATTCAACACAGAGATCCCAAGCCATTCTTTGTTTAATGGCCCTAGACCACAGAGGGAGTAAATTGTTGCTGGCTGTTCTATCCATTAAAAATTATGCAGCTCTTTCTGTTTGAAACACTAGATCAATTGGTTGATTGATTTGTTTGTTTCAGGAATTTATCTCTTGGATTTAATCTACATTGATTCTGCATATCCCGCTTCAGGCAGCATTATGGAGAATGAACAAAGATCTAACCAAATGAACAATATTCTTCGAATAATAGCTGATCTGCAAGTCTCCTGTAACTATGGTTGGTAAATTTTGTTATACCTATTAAGCCTTAATTAAAATTTCTTTACTGCAACATTATGCAAGAAAGTTTCGACCCTGTGTGAAGGAACACAAGAGGTGAACATTGTGGAGTTGAACACCAGTAAGTCATGTAGCTTTCACTTCTGTGCAGTTTCAATCTTTACGGTAAATTAGGTAAATTAGCTTTTATTCTAAATTGTAAGAGCTATAGCAGAAACTGTGCAGAGTTTGCTGCTATGTGTAGGCTACAAATGACATGCTTTCAAGTACAGCTATTGCATTTGGGTTATATTCTGTTTTCCAGAAGTATCTTAATCCCTTTTCTTCTCAGTAGATACGATGTATTTGGAGTGTAGAATGTGGATGTTTCATTATCATTTTATTGTTTTTATCCTAAGAACACATTTACAAAATGAGATACAAACATCTCAATCTATATACCAGTTGTTAAATTGTGTGTTAAGCCCCTCCATATACCTCACTTGTTGATGAAGTGAGGAACATGAGGGAGCTGCTTCTTTCTGTTAACAGGAATTTACTCTCAAATGAGTGTCTTCAATTCTAGCCACTTAGTGAAGGCTTATGCCAAGAAATGTGCTGGTTTGGGGGTCTTGACACATAGTATACTGTTGGTGACTTATTAAACGTGAAACAAGCTGGAAAACCTTGAGAGCAACTGTACAATTAAATTAAAAACATTTAAATGCTACAGTTTCAGAGAGTTTTGAATAGAAAAAATTAAATGTTAGATTGTGAGAAAATGAGGCGAGAAATTACTTGTGTATCTTTACGTGTCCAGCCCTTGTCCTTTGTTATCAACTTTGATATTATTTAAACATAGGGACTAGGTTTAATAATCTATGATTCTGAAAAGCTAGATTATTAAGCTGTCATGTTCTTATTGTGAGATTAATTTTGTCCTTGAGTACTTTGAATGACAAAAGAAAACGGATTATTTCACTGGCCCTTCCCTTTTTATAGTTTTGGTGGCTTAATCAGAATGAAAATTTTAAAATGGCCTTGAAGAAACAATATTCTGGAATAATGGGTGCTTTTAAAACAGTTGTCTTTATGAGAGCATCAAAGTTAAGTTAGATACTGCAAGGCCTGTTACTGTCTGTGCACCACACATCCAAGGATGTTTCTGTCATTCTGAAGTTAGTGTCTGTCTCATGAAATTCAAGGTTAAAATGTTTAAGTCCTTTCACTTCATGTTCATATAAGAATCCCTGAAACCCATGGGTGTATGCTTTAATTTTCCCTAGAACACTGAGCACAAAATTCAAGCAGGGTCTGCAACAGGTAACTCTTCCACTCATGGGATAGCAAATAATAAAACCCACCAGCTTTCATGGTGGTGAAAGGCAGCTGTCTTTTCTTTTGCTCAATCACATCAGTAACATCATCTGAGAGACCAAGTAATTTTTTTGCCTGGTTTATTCTTCAGGAAGGTTTAAATTTTCTGTTTCCATTAACTGTGAGAACCAGAAAAAACCACAAAAATAACAAAACCAAACCAAAACAAAAGCCACACAACGCCCCCCCCCCAAAACAAACAAAAAACCACCAAAAAACCCCAAACAACCCCCACAAAAAACCCGATCAACAAACAATGAAAGAATAATTAATTTTGGGTTACATGAATGTTCTTTTTTTTTTTTCTTTGAACACTCCACAGATCATCTTACGACACTGCCCCATGTGCAAAAGTATTTGAAGTCTGTCCGTTACATTGAAGAACTTCAAAAATTTGTAGAAGATGACAATTATAAGTAAGTACTGTTATTTTCTTCAGGTTTTGTGGAATTTAACGCAAAGATCACTGTGCTGTTAGTTTGATTAGAGTTGAGTAAAAAGCCGTTGGCTGAAGAGGTTTTGAGCTTTTTCTGGTGTTCTTGGTATTTTACTAATGGAACTGGTAACACCAGAATGCCTGAGTAAAATCCAGAATGACAGTCTTCCTAACCAGATTTCCAAAACGAAATATCTTTCTAAAAGTTAAAAGCAGATGAAAATCTAGTCTTTATTCTATTACATGATGTTTGTGTTCTGAGAGTTTTGTTCAGGAACCCTAAAGCCATTCCCAAGAAGTCCAGGATTGACTCTATGCTATTGTAAACAATACATGAAAACCTTTCGATTTCAGATTACTATTTTTAATAAGCTGATGCTTAAGATATAAACCTGACAGTTCTGAGGGTTTAAGCATGTTAAAGCAATGCTGACAAAAGAGGTGGAGAAGGGCTGATCGACAGAGTGATGTGAGGTAGATAGCATAGGGCACTCTGGTCAATATGTGAATGTGCTCCAGTTAAAGAAGGTGATAATTTTTGACCAATAATTCTGAAAAAACTAGCCCAGTCTAGACCTAATCATGGGTCTGGCAGCCAAGGTTTTAAATAACACAACCAAGGTAGATGGAGTTCTATATAGCTATTGACAAGTATAGTACTCTGTTTAGGTGAGCAGAATTAGAAGTATTCAAGGCAACCAGATGTTCAGTGATATGATATTGGTATGAAAGATTTTAGAATATGTTTTGGAAAGCAGGGTTGCTAATGAACTTCCTTAAAACCAGTCTTGTTACTAGTTTTATTAAATATTCACTTAAGAACTGTGTCTCAGAATTTGTGTGTACTTAGACCATATACTAATTAAACAGTGTTGGAAGGGTTCATCAAAGTAGAAGGTGGTGTGTCTATCACAAGGGAAGGACCAGATGGCCTGATGACTGAAGTGACAGTGAAACAAAACCAAAAATGTTATATGTTTATTCTAATAATAATTTATGGTGTTGATCAGTAGATATCTGTCAGAAGTGAGATACAGCCATGAAAAGACAAATTCATCCCTACTCCTTATCAAATACAGTGTTTCTGTTAAAAAAACAGTGTGTGGAGTGCTGTACACAGATCTGCTTAGAGTGGGTTTCAAAAAAAATGCTGGTGCAGTCAGTTCAATAAAGTGTGTATTGTAACAGGAGACTTGAAGAATTAGGCTTTGCTTTAGCCTGGAAGAAAAGAAGTTAAACTGCCTAAGGTAGTAGAATCACTATGTAGGAACACAATTGGTAGAAAATGAGGAGGTAAAGAGCCATTTAAACTAAATTGTAATGGATACACAAGGATAGATGAATAAAACGATTTACAATCTAAATGTTGAAATATGGTTCCTAACCATCAGAGTAATGGAATTCTGGAACAGCTTCTTAATTGGAGTAGAAACAAATAATTAAATAATTTTAAGTTGAAACTTGATCAGTTAATGAAATCAAGGCTACCAGTGAGTGTTTGTGAGGAGAAAAAGAGCAGACCAAATGAACCAGAAGACTGGGTATTACCAGTGTGGGGCCATGTACACATGGGCATAAGGAATGACTTACCCCAACCATTCCACATTTTTCTGCAGTCATAGCTGATACTGCTGGTGTACAGATGCAAAATCCTACTGAGACCATTCAGGAATAAGATTATGTCACCTTAACAGGCAAAAAAACATGTTTGGGCATAGCATGAGTTGAGCAATTTGTCTTTTCTATTTTGAACATAACTGCAGTTGGTGATGGCAAGTCTAGCTGCCCAGGCTCTTCCACTGAGCTCAGGTTCAGGCCACTGAGCATGCAGCACTGTTCCTCAGCCCAACCTGTTGGTGAGGATTCTTGTGGTAAATGTGTGTGTAACTTTGCTTTTCCTGAGACAATTATTGTAAAAGTAAAGCCATTCGAACAAGGTATTCTTTTGGAACTTCTCTGAGTATTATCAAGACGTACCTCAAATAGAGAGAAAATGTCTAAAATCTGTCCTCTGGCTTCGGGCAACCATTAGCAAAAGAAGCTGACCCAGACCTGGGTAATTCCTTGCAGAAGACCATACTTAGTCATGGTTTGATGGGTTTGTGCTTTTGCATCTGGTTGATCATAGATACTAAAACTTGTGATATTTCTGTAGGAAAATTATTTGGAAGAGAACAATATGTTTCTATGATGTTTTCATAGCAAGATTTATTTGTTTAATGGAATTAGAATTCCTGCCAGAGTACTGATGGTAGGATGTGTATGTTCTTTTTCTCACTCTTCTGACATTGTATATGCCTATGCAACAGATGCACATTGAACGTGGGTGTTGCGCACAGCCTTTTGAGAAAGTCAGGCAGCCCAAGACTTGTGTTAAGGGTACTCTGAGATGTAAACCTCAGTGTTAAAACTTAAATTGTCATTATTTACTGATTTCCCACATAGTTCCATGCTTCATTGAAGTCACAAGCATAGAGCAAAATTAAGCTGAGTAGTAGTTAGTAAAGGTGAAGAATTGCAGTTAGCTTATGCTGCACAGCCCCTGGACTGGATTCAAGAAACTGGTCATGTTGCTAAATTTGATTTTTAGATGGAGTTTCCTACTGTTACGTTGATGGTAATGTTATATATACAATAGCTTTCATGAACTGTAATATCTTAGGAAAAATAGATTAAACAAATATTTTCTGTAACTATATCATACTATAACATAACATTTGGACAAGCTACAAGTCACGAGTAATTCCAGTTTAAATTTGAAGATAATTTAAACTTTAGCAGCAGCCTTGCTGTTAATGCTGGAATTTTTTTGATGTATCTTAAAGATAATTTAGTACTTTTTATTTTGATTTAGTTATTTGTGAGAGCATTTCAATCAAATTTAGCAGTTTTCTTTCTATGCTTCACTATGACAAGGAAAAACTGGACTTCAGTCACAGAAGGTATTAAAAAGAGAGAAAGTTTTGATTCTTAGCACAGTAAAGTTGCTTCAATTTGCATACATTGCAAAACTTTCACCTTTTTCTACCATGGTTTTTTTTCATTAGAATAAAGCTTTAATTGAAAGTCTGTAATCATCAAAACTTGTCACGAATACCCTTAAAGAGAACTCTCATTCTTCTTCCATCTTTGTGCTTGATAAAAAGGTTTTGGATTTTATTTTCAATATTTTATTTCACATTTTTCTCTCTAATACATTGTCAGTTTCACAGCATTTTCTCATCCCATGCCAGAATAAACTGTAAGCCTTAAAAAGGCAAAGACTGGTAGGTTTTTATAATGGGAAAGAATCTCCTCTCTTTCTTTCCAGTGACTGCTGTTTTTGAGCCAGGGACAGCATTAGTGTACTCTGAAGACATGTGTGCCTGACCTTTGGCAGGGAGAACACAACTATTTCAGTACCAGGCTGTCAGGGAGAGAAGCTCAGATAGTTGCCCTAAAATTTATTGGCAGGATCCCAAAACATGTTTCACCAAATGAGAACCTCAATTACACTGAACAGGAAAATTTGGCAGCTGCTTTATATAAACAAAGCTTTTCTCTACAATTTTTGGTGCCAATGCAATGGCTTGGTTTAGGTTTGTGCTTGTCAGCAAGTGCAAACACTCCAGAAAACCCCTGACAATGATGTCATATCCTAAAAGTAGTGGATCTTTCTTGCTCAGCCATATGCTGTGATAACATTTGCTTGTTACAAGACTCAAGGGGCAAAAGTGGGACCTAAAGCATCAGGATTCTTTCATAGCTATACCCAGAAATACACTGCTAATGATTGTTATGGCAGCCAGGGATGTGGCTGCTGCAGGACTTGCTTCCCCCTCCAGCAGTGGAAGAAGTGATATGGGGACAGTGCTGTTCCCCACGTGTGCAGGTTTTCCCTGAGCTAGACAGAGCCATCCAGGCATCATGGCATCATGCCACATCTTGCCATGCCTCACAGTGGTTTAAAAACTTTTTTTTTTTTTGCTACCCTTTTGATATCATTAGATCAGGCCTAGTGTTCTTCACAGTTCGTTAAGTAAAGACAGTTTGAACACTATTACTTGTATTGCAGTGTTACCTGGATAGGACAATCAGGGTTGGAATCCCATTCTGTAGGCTGCCATCTATAGCTATAATTCAGCTCTTTAGAGTATATTTAAGCAATACTCTGATATTCCAATATTGTATTAAGATTATTTACAGATGTATCAGCACTTATACCTTGCACTAAGGCTAGGCTTCTTCACCATGCTAAAGCAAATACTTTGTTTTTGAAAAGAATTCCTGAAAAAAAAAAATCTTATCGGTGCTGTCATACTGGATTAATATGAGTTATAAGATGAATTTCTGATCATACACGCACGCAGGCACAAAAATGTTGTTAGGAGTTATGACTGGTTGACCAGTGGAGAGTGATGTTACCTCACTGCGCAACACTGAAGACTTCTTGTTCTGTCATTGAATTTCTAAGTGCAGCACACACTGTGGGTGCTTTCTAGGTTGTATAATAAATAACTTTGTTAAAAGCAAGAAGTGATTAGCTCTTAGTTTCTGCTGTTATCTTCCCCTTTTCTTTACAATAATATTTTTAAACAGAAAGATAAATGGTATAGTACAAGTAGTTGCATGGAGGTTCATTTTACTTTATTTTGTCAGATGTTCTGGTCGCTAAAGAAGGTATAAGAATGCTCTTGCCTTCAATCTGACAGCAGGTCATGGCGCTTGCCCTCACATAGATAATTTGTAGGCAAGATTTCAACTGTGCTGTTCTTCAACTGTGTGAGAGTTGTGCTGAGTCTTAGAGCTTGATGCATAGTAACCTAATCAAGTTGATAAAAAATGCCAAGTTGAGCAAGTGATTTGTGGCCTTCTCAGCTTTGTGAGGTTCTTCTGCCATAATTGCTTTGAAAAGTACCTGATTCTGCAAATAGTTACCTGAAATTATAGACGGGACCTGCTTAATAAGCATGATTTGGGTCAGTTTATGTGCAATGACAGCAGTTACTTCCTTTGGCTTTATGCCTGTTGCACTAGAATTTACTTAACATTGCAGTCCTCTGTACTTTTTTGGCCAAACTGGTACAAAACAAGGAACCCATGAGTGTCAAGTTAAGAAAGAGTGCATGAACTTGAAAGGTGGCAGAAGTCATATCTGGAAGATCAAGATGTGTTGGAGTGCTGAGACAGAGCCACAGTAAGTGCATGATAAAACACACAGAGTGAGGCAGACTGGCATATAATACAATGTTTTTCTAATTATCTTATTTTACTATTAAGCGTTGGTCACTTTACCCACTTATGCTCCTTTTTTGTAAGTGATAGTAACTAATATTTCTAAATAGCTATTTCTGAGTGCACTTTTCTACATGGTAACAGAATAAATTCACTTTTCATGCACAGAGAGAATGAGGTGTTTGCTGTTAGCTTTGTATCTAAATTTGCTACCTTGTAGAATTTTTTTTCCAGGTGAAAGACTATATGAACGTGCGTTTTTACACTGATAGATAGTATAAAATACCAACTTCCATTTATGTTTTCATAGACCCTGCTCTGGCAGGGGGGTTGGACTAGATGATCTTTCGAGGTCCCTTCCAGCCCCTAAGATTCTATGACTTCCCTCCTAGTTTATTTCTTGGATCTAGCAGGTAGTGACTTACTTTAAAAAATTTAATACTTTGTTACATAACAAAATACATTATTACACTTTCAACAAATAAAAAATCCTGCTTACCATTGCCAAAATAATTACTTTCTTCAGTGTCTTTCAGCTTTTTTGAGAAAATTCTTTTGTTAATTTTTCTAAAAACTTGTTTTTCCAGATTATCATTAAGAATTGAACCAGGTAGCAGCTCTCCTCGACTGGTTTCCTCCAAAGAAGATCTTGCAGGTATAAGACTTCTCTTGAAAATTTGAGTAAGGAAATAATTTGAATTACAGAAGTCTTCCACTGATGTATATGGGAAAACCCATTTTATATCAGAGGGTTTTTGGAGAAATGAATAATTGTTGAAGTTACTGAATTATCTCATAAGGGCTGTCAAAAATTGATCCCTTTCCATGCATATGCCCACTGTCAAGACATTCTTGGTTTAGAACACCACTTCTCAGATGGTTGTAGAAGTTCTGATTTTTAGTTCAGATTTCTACATATCTAACTTGTACTTGTGGTAGCACCCTCCTTTGTCTTAAAAATATTTTTCAGTGAATTTTCATGAATTTTTCAGTGACCTGTGCCTGTGTGGCTGCAAAAATGCTGCTAAAGGGAATCCAGTGTACTTAACTGAAAAAACAAATTAATTCCCAGAGAAAGGCTGGTTAAGTAAGTTAACTTGAAATTTAACTTAGCAGCAAGGCAATAATTTATTATTTCACATCACTAATAAATAGAAATTTAGGGTATGTTGGTCTTGAGCAATTCTAAGCTGAAATATCCAAATATCAGGAATGAGATATTTGACCATGGAGAACCAAAAATTACACATTCAAAGATACTCAAGTCAACTCCACTTGGATCTAAATTGTAGTTTGAGATTATTTCCACTTCAACCATTGTGTGTCAGGAGTAAATCCTTTGCAGTCAGCAAGCAATCATGATAAGAGGTGATCTCAAAATAATTTGTGCAGTAGTTTAATGTTCAGTCAATAGGGTAAGGCATAGAAGTCTGAATATTGTGATTTGAAAGTAAAATAAAGGTTCTTGGCTCATAAGGGCAGTCATCAGTTCAGTTTTCATGATCACCAGAAAGTTAATGTGTTAATAATAGGAAAAAGTTGAATTCTTCCTGTGACATGCTGTCTTTTAGGTTGCTGTTTCCAATATGAGCAAAAGCTCAATATTGAGGTAATGATTCCCAAGTCAAATGGGCTTAAGTGCAGGGAATGGTGTTTTCTTTGTGTCCTAAAGTATCACTACTTGTGTTGTTGATGGAAATAGTTTTTCCTTCCCAGCATTTTGACTTTATCTTCTACCCAATTTCAGCTTGCTGTCTTTGAAATGGAGTTTAAAAGTATACTTTTGCCAGGGACATTGTGGGTTGTTTTTTTTTACCCCTTAAAGTATCTTTTTGTGTGTGAGGCTCAATAAAAACTGTTGAATCTTTTAGTACTTCTGTTTGCAAAGTACTGGAGAAAACCATGTGTCTATTTTCCACGTCAGTTGCCAACGGGTTTTCCAGTAAATTTGAACAGGAGGCAGACATCTGATTAAAGTTAATATCTCACAAGAAGCTATGCTTAGTATATTAGTGGCTAAGATGGTCTCATTTAATTGCCAAACACATATATAATTGTGAATGGTGCTTTCACAGGAAGATTTCATGCCTTCCCCAATGCTGCAGAGATTGTCTCTTGCAAGTAGCTTTTAAAAAGGAGCTTTTAAACAGTTTAATTGTATGCTTTCAGGAACTGTGTGGTTCACACAACTTCCTTGGCAGCAGCTGAAGTCTGTTCATTTTGCCTTGCTATGGTTTGAGAGAGGACATAGCTGGAGAGCTGATAGTATGTGAACTGTTCACAGTTTCCAGTTGAATAAGCAGTTAGACATCTGTGTTCCCGCAGTCCTGGCTGTGAGGTGCCCAGCATTTATGGTACAGCTAGTAGACAGATTGTTTTGGGAGGTATAACTCAATGCCTTTTCCCAGAACAAAAGAAAAGATGTAATGTATAGTAAATAAGTTAGCTTTTTAAGCAACTGAAGTTCCTTAGCATTTCCACACCAAGTGTAGCTCAGTGTAGAAAACTTTATGCATGTTCTTTATTGTCTTAATGTTATTTTGGTAAATTCAGGGCACAGTGCTAATGCGAATATAGAAAATGTTTACTTCTTCTCTGTCATATGCTTTATTTTTCCTGTCTTGGAAAGCAATATAAATAGATAAAATAATTACCATATCCAGAAAATTATATCTAACACTATATGAGTCAAAGAATAGTCTGCATGTGATTTTTAATGAACCCCTTCATTGAAGTTAGCATTTAGAAGGCCTTTTTAGCCACAGCCAGGGCTCAGCTGTGGGCAGCCCGTATTTTGGCATTTTCATTATGCAGTAGTCAGGGATGGAGCCTCACCCCCTCTTTTTTTCCTTTTTTCCCCCTAGTAGATTTTGGCATAATTCTTGATAGGAGAATAAGTGGATCAGAGGTTTTGTGTTACCTCCCTACCAGGAATCTGAAGTAATTATTCTGAAATGGATGCATTCTGCTTTTTGTTCTTGGGATAAAATTCAGCCCATTGTGCTGAGTCCATTCAACTTTTAGAGTTGCTAAAGAAGTTTTATTTTCATTCATTAGAATCTAATTGCTTATTTTAATTAATTAGAATATGCTTGCCAGTATGTTACTTAATTAGAATCAGTAGATTTATCAGACGTTATATATGTGATAGGTAGGAGTTAAAAATGTAGAAAGCGTAGAAACAGAAGGGAGAAAGACTGGGATGTTCGCACAATTATAAGCCTCTGGAAGTAGGTCTACTACACTAGTGACATCTGTACAGCAGTCCCAGCATTTTAGAATGAAAAAACCCACACCATCATTTTCCATGTAAACACTGAGCTGACATTTAGTTTTGCCATTTGTTTTACTGGTTGCTCTGGCAACTAATAAATAGTTCATGCTAAGTGCTTTAGCAGCCAATCATTCTGTGGAAATAAGGATTGTCTAATCCTCCTGCAAGTGCTTGGTTATTGCCTCATGTGCATAGTGTCAGCTTCTCTTACACTATACTTAAGGTAGAAAAGGAAGAACTAATTTTTCTTCACAAAAGTTTACAAACATGTAGATAACTTTGCTCTTTAGTTTAAAACTTACACTCATTTCCAGTCTCTTCCTTTGTGATACATTCTCCACAAAGTTTTACAACTCCTCTTTGATGGAAAAAAAAAAAAAAGAAAAAAAAGAAAAAAAAAAAAGAAAATTGGAAGATTAAAAATATGAAGTCTGGAATATGACAGTGAGTTAATGCTTTTCTGGTATTTCTGGAATTACAAATTCTTCATGGCCAAAGTAGACAGACTAATATTCTGTATCAGTTATTGTCCTTAGAGTAAAAAAAAAAAAAAATGCACCTTAGAGTAAGATTTCCAGATTACTTTTTATAAATGTTTCTGTACCTTTTGCTGTTATGTAGAGTGGAGGTGGAGATGAGAGTAGGATTCTAATTACAGCAGCAGGGATCATGTGGCAGAACTACAGAATCCTATTTATATTCCCTTTACTCGCAAGGCATGATATTAGAAATAGCTCATAGTCCTTCTGAAAAAAAGAGTACTTCCATGCAATAACCAAAATAATCTCCTGACCTCTGTAGCAAAAGGCCTTTGCATTCTGTTCCAAAGAGAGTGGCTTCTGTCTGACCAAAACATCCATGGCTGGGGCAGTTGGGCTTTTGGGGGGTTGAGAAAGCACAGAGGGTTCTCAGTTTGCTCTTGTCTGAGAAGCAGCCAGAACATACATGGGTATTGCATGCTGTATGCATTAATAGCCTTTAGTTGAGTTGTAAAGCAGTACTCTGAAAATTAAAACTATGTTTTTACAATAGCCACCATTCTAGATTTCATTTTTTCACCTCATTCTTCTGTGCACGGGATTTTTCTTAAGTTCTTTATTGTGTGTTTTGTAAGTAGGTCTTTCAGTTTGAAAGTTTTAATTATCACCCACTGACTTTGGTTACAATGGCAACAGAACAGTAAAAATTTATAGCAAAAATTTAACTAGAGACTTCATGGCTTGGAATGTCTTTATTAAGTTTTAGAAACAGAGCTGGTAAGTATCAGTTTTACTTCTTAGCTGCTTACAAAAAATAGTACATAATTGAGACTATTTTACCTTCCTGAAAAATAACTATTTTTCATCATATAATATGCAACTTCTTTTCAGTTTTCTATTTGGATGCCTAGTATTGCTTTATTGATAGGTTTTTAGTGGAGAAAAATTGCAAACTGTAACTCCTTCACCCCGTTACTTTTTTTAAAAGCTCTGGAGACTGTAAATGTTCACATGTTCTACTGAAGGATTGCAAAAGTCACATTCATTTATAACATTTGAAGGATTATTCATGGAAAAATTATGCAAAGGAAAAAACAGTGAGATCCTTTGGGATATGTGTAAACTTTTCCAAATGTTCTTGCCACAGATCTCTGAACAGCACTTAGCTCACTCTGATGAAGTTGTCTCACATTCCCTAACACAAACATTTTTTATAATGTTTTAATATTTTTTATACATTATTTTTGTGCATGTCAGCATAGTCTTCAAAATGATGCTGAGAAATAATGAAAACCAAACTTACCCTTGTTCATGCCAGCTGACTGGAAAATCCTACTAAGAGTGCTTTGTCTCCATGAAAGGCAAAACAACAGAATAGCAATCATGGTAACAGTATGCACTAGGAGTGGAGCCAGGAGAGTGAAGAGGAGAGTTAGCAGTAGCAGATGACTTCATTTATTGGAAAAAAAAAGGGGCAAAATAACTCAATCTCAATTGAATTTAAATATTGGAACTTTGTTATCAGCAGTATCAGGCATAGCTTCCCCAGCTAAGTGCTCAGAAGTCTGGTATGTCCATAAACATCCCTTGGTCTGTGCAGTGTTCATCAGTATCTCCCCACTTACCCTCTTTGGCATGCTCCTTGGCACAGGCTCTTGTCTCTTACCCTGTGCAGAAATGAGGTCAGCTCCACTGCCCATGGCTCAGGCTGACTCTGCACTCAGGCTTGTGCTGAGCTGTATACCTGCAGCAGAACTCCTGATGGGCAGAGCTCTCAGCTTCACCCTGGCTTCATAGGCAATTGACAGCAGAACAGATGCAAAGACTCAGTAGAAGTTTTAAAGCTCAGATTCTTTTTATCTTAGCACAGGGGTAACAGAGCCAAACTGTATCTATTTCCTTTCTTGCCTTGGAGATGAGAAGGATGCAGAACTGCATAGAAAATGGTCACTCTGAAGAGAGTAATAACATCTTATCCCTCAAAGCATTCTGTTTTCTGTCATCCGGATTTTCACTGCAGACACCTAACTGGGAATTAGAATAAATCCATTACCTACCTTCACAGGACTGATGAAAACAATTGTGTTTGCCACATGGAATAGTAAGCCAGGCTGAACTTTTGGCTTACATTGTATGGCTCATCAACCTATCTCCACAAATTCTGTCACCCTTGACACATCTCAGCTGAGCCAGGCAGTATTTTAACCTGAGCTGAAGTCTGAGATATGCAGTCCTTTTAGACACACTACATCATTTGTTTTGAGGTTTATTTAAACAAACTGTCTGTTCTGAAGCTGTCCAGGTAGTAAAAAGCTTTTCCTAAAATCAAGTTTAAATGGTCAGTCTTTTAAGTGTTTTTGTGTTGTATTCATTTTAGTGCAAATTTAACTCGATGCTTCCTAACAATGGGGGTCTAATTTCCCAAAAAAAGGGAGTGTAGAGTGAAAACTTCCAAATAACTATTTTTGTTGGCAGTCAACTATCTCTTTATTTTTTGTAAGTTTTGGTAGGGATAACATTTGAACCTGTAAGTACTTTAAAATACCTGAAGTAGAATCCAGCTGACTTTGATTTTGTAATGGCTTGATTGTGTCATCAAAAGACTTGCTATTTTGCTGTACTTTCTCTAGATAGCAGTTTTTGTGTAATGCAATGAACATTGTGTTGGAATCAAATTAATTGAACACTGTTACTGCTTTCAGCTCCATGACTCTCCACAGTGAGAAACCTAAACCTTTAAACTCTTACATATTAAAAAAAATTAACAGTTATTTTGACATATGGTATAGTGTCTGTGAAGAAGATATGTGCGTGTGTCTGCATCGTACTGGTACTCATTTAGGGCTGTGCCTTGAGATTACTACTCTTTTACAGGCTGCATTTTCAACAGTTTGTTAAATGTAATGCTTCAGTAGTTCTCAGTGAACTATAATGTCATCCACTTAATGTGAATCAGGATTTAGAACAGGCACCAGAGAGAAAGAGCTGAATGATACAACAGGAAGCAAGAGAAAACTGAACCAATCCTGCAGCCAAATTAAGGGATAAGTAGTGACTTAAAGCACTGCAAGATGTGATGGAGAAGAAACAGAAGTTTATGCAGACTTTCAGGCTAAACTTGCTGATACATGAGAATTTTCAGGAAAATTCTCTTTCAGCTGCCACAGTCTTCGTACTGGGTCTCAGTTCCAGTATATCTTAAGCTTCTTAGCAGGTAGTAAACACATAAGTAATCTTAAGTATCTTACTGTTCACAAGTTGAAAAATGGAAAGGTACTACAAACAAGGTGTGTAGAGAGAACTCATTTTGTGAACCTAGTTCATCAGAAGGGCTGGAGGTTTTAAAATAAAAGAACTGTAATAATTTCTGAAACTTCTGAATGTATTTGGTTTGTCTCTGTGTAACTGTTAAGAATTTGTAATGAAAACTCATGGTAAAAGACTTTAGTGAAACACCTGTTCTTACTAGTAATGCTATAGGCAAGATGTTCAGACCTAATGATGAAATACTAATACTATCCAAAGCTAAATCACATAACTAAGAGCATTGTCCAGATGCTCCTTGGCATTCTGACACACTGGTGCCATGACCACTTCTCTGGAGAGCCTGTTCCAGTGACCAACCATCCTCTCAGAACTGTTTGTGTGACAACAGCATGTGAAGGTGTACTTGTAAAACTGTCCTTGGAATGTTGGAGTATCAGGGGTTTGTGTTTGGTTGTGTTTTTTTTTCCTTTTTATCACTAATTTGAGGTCAGACACTTTTGTTAGGATTCTGATGGTAGTTGTATGAGGCTTTTCATATAACAAAGGTTCTGTCTCTGTTGACCTCATAACAGGTGGTTTTAGGTTAGAGGCCATAAGCTGACTAAGCTAGGGTTGCTGGAGCCTCCAAGAAGTTGTTTGAGTAATGTAGGGGGAAGTTTGTTTCACAGATACCTGAGCTGTACCAAGTCTGGAGATAGATATGGGGCAGATGGCCACTTTCATGACCGCTGTTCCCAGTTCTGTCACAGGCACCAATGTCACAACTAAATGTTTAATAGTGAAATCTCAACTGTTTATTGTGAAGCCAAGAGTAGCCTTGCATTCACTGAGGATGATGATAGACCATGATGTTCTCCACTGTATTGCAGAGTTCACTGCCAGCCTTTTGCAAACAGGATCAAGGAACTGAAACAAGAACAGCTTGTCCATGTTTTCCATGCGACCTTATAAAATCTCTAAGAGGAAGAACAATTGCAGTGAGACATCTCTAGAGCTCATAGATGATTAAGAAGTAGAGTATCTGTCTGGCCATTAGATACATTAAAAGCCCCTGCTTTCTCTTACATGTTCAAGCTATGAGTCAGTATGAGCAGATTGTTTACAGTTTATTCA
>NW_009953489.1:87113-118616 GCF_000747805.2 Chaetura pelagica | reverse complement strand
CAAACTGACTTTATGGCTCTGCATATTACACTTTGGCACATCCAGCTGTTGTAAGGGTGCCAGGACTTTGTGTAGGAGTTCATTGTTAAAAGTATGTGCAAAGCTGTTTTTAAAATGACTTCTCCACAGTTCAAGAATATAGATATGAATTCATCAAAGAAATGGATGGTGTAACCATAATCCATAATATGCAGTTCTTCAGAAGTGGTTCCTTTCAGTTATCAGGAACAACTAATTTTAAACAGTGGCAAAACACAGCAGCCCATGACATTTCTGAGTTTTGCATCAGTTCAGTGTTAAATTATCTTTGTCTTTTAGGTCCCTCTGATGTGTCAGCAATTATGAAATTCAGCAGTTTTTTTTTGTCCTGATGCCTCAGTAGCAGCAAGTCTACCTACACCTCCTGTACCACGGCACAGGAAGAGTCACAGCCTGGGAAACAAGTGGGTACTCCGGGCTGTCTTGCACTCGGGCAATTTAATGCATCGCAAAGGTTTAAGATAGCAGCAGAACACTCTGGTTTTTGTCTCTTCCATTTCTTGTATTGCAAGAGCGCTTCAGGCTTTACTGTGTATTCTCTGGGTTTTCTATTGACGGTTATTTTTGCTGACTCTATTCTCTGCTAGTGCTAGACATTGGCAGTACTTGAAAGCTGTGTATCCACTTCGGTCTGTGGGTTTTTGATGTGCATGACCTGATTATTTTTTTTCTTTGATGTTTTTAAAGCATCTTGCTAATAGCTCTACAGAAACTTGCTGGCTGCTTGGTGCATCTTATCACTGAGGAAAGTTATGATCTTTTGCACTGCTTTACCTGGGTAGTATGGATTAGCAACATTTTTCTCTATCATTTACCCGGTGAAGTGAGAACACCTGCTTCCCAGTTATGGTTTCAATAGCTACCAGATTTCATAGTTAACAGGTTAGTTTTTTTTTGAAAGAGAAATTCATGTGACGTGGACAAGGTCATGATGTTGTTAATGTGTTTGTTCAGCTTTATAAGGACTACTAAGCAACGGCTTAGCTGCTTTTTCTGTTTTTTTGCCTTTGCCTCCCTCCAGAGTTTTAAGGTTTTGTACAGAGAGCAGTTAAAGAACAAAACTTCCCATCTGCAGAGATATGTAATATTTGTTACCTACAAAGACCACTAAAATCTGAAACTTGTTTTGGTAGGCAAGGAGTACATGTACAGCCAAGTGTGAGCAGTGCCTTTTAGTTGTGTGCTCCTTGATAACCTATCAGGAAGGCATGAGTGGAAATATCAGGAGCCAAGGGTGGCTATTAGATGATGTTAAGAGGGCTTTTGCGTTTTTCCAATTTCCCAGCATGATGTGTCAGTTCAGTGTGGTGGAGAGCAAAAGTGCCACGTTCCCGACGGAGAAGCCACGCCATCTCCTGGATGACAGTGTCCTGGAGTCGCACAGCCCGGCCCGCGGCCACCCCCTGGACACGCTCCTCACCAACGGCCTGTCTATAGGTAGAGTCTGTGTGGGGAACTGCCGTTCCTGCTTTTCTGTCCCTGTGCTCTGGAATCTCACAGACACGCCAAAATAGGGAACTGGGAAGGTCATTAGCTCCCGTGCAGGAACTAGTCCCTTGCACCAGAACTGCTGCTCAGCCACCTGGTCAGCTTCATCTCAGCTTTTCTCAGTTACCTGCTAATGGTTTTGGTAAAAGTGACATGAGGATTGTCTTTGTATGTGCTCTGTATGACACAGAGCACTTTTCACCAGGGAAAAAAAAGTGCTACTGAAAAGTGGATATATATTCACAAAGAAAACTTATCAATATATTCTAGAAGACAAGAGAATAGTTTAGCTGTGATCTCTGTGACTTCAGAAGAAACAGAAAAGGAACTTGTGAAAGAGGATTATGGCAATTGAATTATGGTATTATAGTTAATAATTATTATAATTAAGAACAAAGTTATTAAGAATCTGTGTTCTAAGCAAGAGAAAGCTACCTTTTAAGTGACTCAGGCTATTTCTAGAGTAGAAGATGTGAGGGATAGCAGGTTACTTTAGCAAGAAGAGTTTGACACTTTGATCTTTGAACTTCAGAAGACAAATGCACAGATCACTGAGTTATACTGAGCATTAGAAGATCAGAAAGATTTACCTGGGCAAGACTTACTTATGAGCTAAACAGTGGTGCCAGGGAAGGGAGGACAAATCAGGCCTGTCCTCAGAGGAGAAATAGGGACTGTCATTGTGAATTATAAATACCATCGTACTGATTTGTTGTGGCTCCTAGTGGCAGCATACAGCTGGCATATCCTCTGTTACACGTATGCTTGTTGGAAACAAAATGGTATCATGTCTAATACCACAGCATTTGTAAGTTGATTGGAAATATTGTCTTACAAAGTAACTGGATTTTGTGTTCCTGAAGTGCTCAGCTTTTGAAGGAAAAGCAGCTTAATGAAAATTAAAGTAGCATGGAGACATCTGGTATTTAAACACAGCAGTAATGATAGCTTAATTAAACAGTGAGATATTATAAATGGGAAGGCTCATGTGAGCCCCTTCCAATTTTAGATTTCACCATGAACTCTAAAGACTTCAACTTTGAAACATGATTTGAGTAAGCAATTTCACTGTACTATATAAAAATAATTCCGGTGATCCACATACATTGGCTTTGTATTTTCCCTTGGGTGGTTTTCTTACTCCTTCTCTGTACTACTCTTTTTCTAGATAGCAGTGAAAGCTCAGAATTTAGTGAGGAGCTGCCATCAGGGCTTGAAAGGTGAGTTAGTCTTCATGTACACTCACTGAGCACTCTTCAGACTTAGCTAAGAATTTCACGAATGATCCCTAACATAGGTAAGCCTTAAAGCAATAGTTATTTTTATCAAATTACTGATTAATTAGGAAAAAATTACAAACTATTTGAAATAAAGCACTGTAAAGTTATTGTGTTTTTCTTTCCCATGGATCAGAAAAGATTGCGAACTATCTCTGTCATGTTTACCAAACCCTAACTGTTGAGTCTCAGACTAGAATTTCCCTCATCAGATATTTGCATTCACAAACAGGGGTCGTTTATATGCCACGCTGGGGCCTAACTGGAGGGCACCGATCCGGAATTCTCCTCGGAGTCGAAGCTGTGTCTACAGGTACAGTTCAGGGTGCACCTTGCTCTGTGTATGGTGCTAAACTGTCCTTTGGGTCTCTATGCTTTCCTAGCATAATGCATTTTGTGCCCCAAATTATCCTTGTATGACCTTCTTCTTGTAAAAATTCCTATTAATGCTAAAGCAGGGGCCTGGCCCATTCAGAAGAAATTCAGATAAGTTATTGATCTAACTCATTGTATCTGGCTTCCATATTGCAGAAGACTGTTGTTTACTTTGGGCTGTATGATATCACAGAAGCAGGTTTGTCACAAAGGCTATCTTCGCCTTCTGTCACAAATAATGGTGTTACGTACATACAATATAGTAAGGCAATGCCCAAAAATTATATTTAGAGCTAAATTATATTGCTTGCTTCTTGTCCTTGTCTGCGCAAATACATATGGCAATGTTTTTTATCTCCAGCCCAACAGGGGCTTGCAGCTGCACAGTAGGTAGTTCCACAGGAGTCATTACTATGGAAGGGCCATTAAGAAGAAAAACATTGCTCAAAGAAGGCAAGAAACCTACTGTAAGTGATTCTAATTCTTTCTGTGATTCTAATTCAGTAGTGGCTGTTCTAATATCCAGGATTAGATTGAACCTGCACCTTGATGCTGCACAAAACAATGTTCCTTGTTGCTATCAGTAAAATCATTTTCTGTTCCAAGTTTAACTGGGTTATAACAAGATGATAATCTTTGTATGTCATTTGATGTACAGCTTCTCTCTGCATTTGCACTCTAGATTGTGACAGCAGAGCAAGAGTAAAGCCACTCTATAAATCGTGTGTTTCTGTGCAGGCAGACTGAATTCACAGTTTTCATGTGGTTCTGGTCCTACATATTGGGTGATTTATTTTTTTTTTCTGTAGAGTTCATTGTTACTTTTTATGTGCTGCCCTACTGTCCAGCTCTGAAAGATTTGAAGAGATGTCATCTCACTAAATTTTGTTAATCAAATGCAGAGTCTAAGATCTCTCCAGTAGAAGGCAGCAAGGTATTTTGCTGTGAACCATTTGATCCAGATGTTTTTATGAGATATCCAAGTAAGATGGATTGTATTCACAGCCATGGAAATTAGAGTACCTGGGCTGATTTATACCAGGAGACACTCTTTACCTAATTCTCCATTCCTTGCTTCTAAAATTAACTTCAGTAGCACTTGGACTTGCTTGTGAACAGATTTTTTAAATGTCAAGAGATATGCAGAGTTCTTCCTAATTTTTACTCCTGTCTGATACAGCTCTCTTCATGGACTAGATACTGGGTTATGCTTTCAGGATCAACTCTTCTGTACTTTGGAGCAAAATCTTTAAGAGGCACTGAAAGAAAACATGTAAGCTTTATTTAAATTTGTTCTAAAAACAAAAATTGTGTACTCATAAGCAGATCTGGAAGGGTTTGAAGTGTACTTGCTGTTTCAGGTTAAGCCATACATCTGCACAACTTTTACAATCAAAAGTTAATCCTTAGTACAGTCTCATCTGTATCTGACTTGTCTTTCTTTTCCAGTATAAATCTACCCCTGGTAAAAAAGTCTCCGTTGTGGGCTGGATGGTGGCACTGCCTGACGACCCTGAGCATCCTGATATTTTCCATCTAAATAACCCTGACAAAGGTAAACGTTGCAGGATGGGCATTGTCTGCATTATATTCCTGTGACAGGAAGTAGATTAGTCTCTCTTAATGAGTTTGTAGATTACAGAACTTACCGTGGCACTCATTCAAGACTGAAAACGGAGATTTTCACTACTGAATTTTCAAAGGAGGATACAAGTGAAATTTAATATATTTCTACAATATACTGTGGTGCTTCTGTGGTGCCTGCAGAGGTGTTGCGGTATCTTGACAGTTACTGCAAGTTCTGCAGAAATTGCCCAAGTGATACGAGATGGCTGCATGTCCTATGCATGTGTCTGCATACCCTAATCTCCAAGTTTCTGAACAGCTTTCTTAAAACTGGTCAATATAAAATCTTGACTTACGCTGAGGCCGATTAAAATATTATAAAAATTCTTCAAACATCAAACTCTTAAAAAAATTATTATTAGTTACTTTTTAATAACTTACTTTAAAGTGCCATGACTCTTCTGCCTAAAACTTCAAAAGATTAGAAAGCTCCTGGAGGTGTTTGCACTTTGAGTGGTTACATAAATATTTTGAAGGTTTCCTTCGCTTCTCACATTTTCAACTTTGGTGCTGGACATGGATTTGCATCTACTGTGTCAAGTGCATTCCTTGGGCATTGATTAAAATGCACAAAGTATTTGACTGCAGGAAACAATTTACAGAATAACAAGGTAAAGAGGAAACTCACAATAGGACTGAAGAAAAGTAAGTTCACAAGTGTCAAAAGCGTTCATAAGAAGTTTGGCAGTAACCACAACAGTCTTACTAAGAAGAAAGCCAGGAGTAAATTAGATGTGACCTAAGTGGTCTTTTCTGTGGCTGTATTTTGGCCTCTCTGCCCTTAACACTCCTCTTAGCCTTGCAGACAAAATGTGTTCCTATATTCCCTTTACCCAAGGTTTGCTGGATAACACGCTTCACGTGGTGTCTATTATATGAGGAAGCATCCTGTTTGAGTGTTGGAGGTGCAAATTAATTTGAGAGTTTGCTTCAGGACTTGGGCTTCTGCCACAGAAAGTAGAATCCCTGGAAACCACATGTCTGTCTGCAAATTTTGAGTCATTGATTTTTCTTATTTTTGTAGGCAATGTTTACAAGTTCCAGACTGGTTCAAGGTTTCATGCAATATTATGGCATAAGCATTTGGATGATGCATGCAAAAGCAACAAGCCTCAGGTAAGGTTGTAAGACTTATTTCTACCCACTTTATCATATTTTCTAGAAAATCTTTACCAGAAAAGGTACCTCTTTTCAGTCTGTGTGCATACACACTCCTGTGGGGATAGACGTAACTCCTCCTTTCCTACATTGATCCAAATTTTCAATAGGAGGAATAAAAATGATTTAAAAATACAGAATTCCCATCAAATCAGGATTTGTGCAGGTTTAAATATAGGTTTGGTTACTTTAACAGCATATAACCTCTACACTGACTCCTAAGTTTAGCCCCATCTCTACTTTAGGGAGGCTTTCTCATGGGCAAAGAAAGCAAATGTGGTAGCATTTTACTCCAGTGACTGAGTCTGTAAGTGTCATTGAAGAGACAAATTCTGTAAAACACTCTGTTTGTCCTTTATATAGTGGCCTCCTTCTTTTAAGGAAAATGTTTATTCTCAAAAGGATCTCCAAAAGTTATATTAATAGGATGCTGATACACATAGGACCTAAAACAGGATGCAGCTTGAGAATCTTCTTTACACACACACATCCTCTCCCATGTGTACTGATGACTTCATGGAATACTTTGGCTGGATTCAGTGCATGAATAGAAAAATAATTTGAGTTTTTATCTTTCCTCTCATTTGTGGGGTTAGCCCTGTTTTGGGCCTGTTTAGGACTGATTACATTTTTCACATTAGCCCACTATTTTGTAACCTTGCAGTTTCCCAACAGGCATAGAAGCATTATACTGCTGAATAATTTGCATTCTCTTCCAGGTACCTGCTAATCTGATGTCATTCGAATGATGTGCTCTCCTACCTGGTGCAAATTGAAGTGCCAAACTGAAGAAACAGGCTGTTGTTCTCTAAGAAGAGGAGAATGGTTTTCCTGACATGAGCCAGCCACAAATACTTCAGCACTTTCCTATGTAACTTGAAAGTGACTCTGACATAGCTTTTAAAAGCAGAAAGTGAATGTTGTCCTTAGGACCAGATATAGTCTCATGCACTGAGTGAAAGCAAATTAAATGGACAGAAGATTAATACCAACTCCTGCAGGATTCTAGAGCCCTCAATTTTATGGCCAGAGACTGCCATGAACTGATGTTTGACCACAAACTGAACGTATCTTCTGCCTATTCTTTTTAAAATGGTTCTTTTTATTGTTGAGCTGCTTTGTGTGACTGAAGAATATTTGGCCCATGTTGGGTTTCAATTCTTCCTTATTCACAGAATGATTGACAGTGTTAACTTGTTGCAAAGTGTCAATTAGAATAGAAAATTGTGAAAAAACATTTTTATAATCTAAGTGCACTGAGTTGCTTGGCAATGTGGCTGCCTCAGATTTTGCATCAAATCTCTGGACAGTTCTGCTGTTCACATTTGAGCTATTTGGGAAAAAATGTATTTTGGCACACGACAGTTGGTCCTGTTTTTTTTTAATTAATCTTAGTCAGGAATGCCCTAACAATTAATTTAAGGTTGTTTATGTCATGCATAATGTGTCATTTAGGTTGTTTAGGTCATCTTTAATTCTCTCAATAGTGGCATAGTTGCTTACAGATTTGTTTTTTAATTCAGTCTGAATGTAGTTCATCTTAAATCCCTTGGTACAGGGAAGCAGGTAATCAGGTGTTACGTACCACATGTCCCTGGCTTCTTAGAAGGATTCCATATCCTTGTTTCTGTTTGTCTATGGTCTACTCAGTTCCAGTACATGATGCACCTTTCTGGCATATAGGAGTGGCACATGGTAATGCTCTTAGGAAATTGTGATGGGAATGAAAGCTAGGCAAGACTGTCTGACAGTGGAGCAAATACAAAGGAAAAAAAATACATAACTTTTTCCTCTGAAAGAGCTGCCTCTACATCCATAGTTGTATCCCTTGTCTACCCTTGTAGCACTCCTGTGGAGTTTTTTTTTTTAGTTCCTATGCTAAGTGAAGTACTTTTGTGTTTGAAACTCTTTTGCCATAAGGCATCAGTATTCAGACTCCATGAATCACTGAAAAGCCTCTTCTGAGTTTCCTAAGATTGCATAGAGAAGACGTTTGCAAGCCAAAGTCAAGCTTGCAACCCGTGGCAAAAGTAGAAGTCAGTTTAACTCAGCAGTGCCACCTATATTAGAAGAAGCTCTCTGGCATTGGGAGCATTTATTCTGTGGACTTGTATGATTTTCTAAATTTTTATTTTGAAACTTTTATAAAAATAACAACAACAAAACCAAACCTGTATTGTTAAACATAGGTCGGTTTTGTGCTCTTTTAAGTGTTCATGAGAGTGAAGGCTGATACACACCAGCTTTTCAAGAAAACTGGTTCCTGATGAAAACTACATTTAGACCCTGCTACATGTGAAAGTGTATGTAAAGTTGACAAAGTTTATTTGATAGCTCAGGAGTTGTGTGAAAAGAGTGGTAGTGCGAAATATATTTATAACTCTTTTCTCATTTTTTTTTCCTGAGTTAAGACAACTTTGAACTAGGAAAAACATCAGTATCTATGCAGACCAAGCATCCAATGCCATAAGAGACAGTGTAGAGGCTTTTGAACATGGTAAAATGCTGTCAGGAGTAAATTACTTCAGGCTGTTAGAATATGATATAATCTGAACTATTCTGCACCTCTGGCCTTTTGTGATTAGTTAGCAAGAGATTATTCATGAGGATTCAAGTGTTAACATGGACTGCCATTTTAAGGAAAATGCCACCTATGGCCACATGTATTGTTATTAGTGTTCTTAGGGTTTGAGTCCTGTGCAGAACAGTGACCAGAAAGATGAAACACCAACCAAAACAGAACTGTTCACCTCAAGTTCTTTTTTAAAGTTACTTCATTAGTAGCCCTTTCCCCTTAGATGGGAATAACCTGATTTGTCTTTAACGTAAACTAAATAGAAAATTGAGCTCTTACTGGCATGAAATGTACATTCATAGAAGCATGTAAATACATACCAAACACTTGAGACATTTTTCCAGCATATTACAATGGAGGTAAACTAACAGATGTTGTAACTCTCAGTTATGTTTCACAAGCCTCCCTTGAAAGAGAAGTAACTGCTGACTAGAATGAGCCTTTACACACTCAGAATTTAATGGCTTTTAGAATGTAAGGGGTCTCTAAAATGTTATATGTGTTATTGTATGTACTGTAGCCTTCAAAAAATAGGTTTACTAAAGTAGAGGCAATAGACCATATTGGAGAAGTTACAAAAGATCCATTTTCACTTGCTTGTAAAACAGATTCCTAGCTAGAAAGGATCAACGTGGCATGAATGAAAGGCAATAATTCCGAATGATTCTTACACCCAGTCATTTGTCACTGGCAGAATATGAATGTGTGGAGAAATTAAACACTTCATTCCTACTTAGTTCTCAAACTCAAATCCTACTCAAAGCCTTGGAATTTGGAAACGTGAAAAGTAACGTAAATTCCCTCACACTACTATAATTTGAATGTTAAAAGCATTATATAGAAGAAAGAAGAACATAGCAAATGGTAGTTTTACACAGTAGTTCAGTTAAGATCTTTCAATAGGGCACAATTGTGAAATTGCTGCACAACACAAAAAAGTTCAGAATGATGGCAGTGTAAGAATACTATAAAAATATCTTAAACCATTTTTACATTAGTTTTTAAATATTACAGTTTATAGCTGCTAATTGGAGGTTTTATGCTGTCATTTTGTACCATTTGCTATTATCTGGTACTTTTAATGTGAATTGAAAGCTGCTACTGAAATACAAAATACTGCTTATCAGTACTGATTAATACAGCATTTTCACAAAAAATTACAAGTTATTATCCAACAAAGAGAGTAACTGCAATAGTTGTGTAAAAATAAACATTATATCAAAATTACTCTTTTCAGAATTGTGAAGATATAAAAACTATATAGGCAATATTATTAGTAATTTATTGATGTGAAATTTTGATGGATTCAGTGCCAAAATGCATGTTTCTCCAAATAGCACTAAAATGAGGCAAAACCAGTAGTTTTCAAATTACCAATTATTGGTCACATTGTAATGTAAACCAGTTTCAACATTTTGGTTTGTTTTGTGTGAAAGTTCTTGCACTATTTTTGGCTGTATTTTCCAGCAGTCCACTGCATGCCATTTGTGTAAAGATTCTTTCTGTAATTCTTGTGAACTGTCTCACCCATAATAACCTTGGTGTTGGAATCTAGGTTTTTGGCGAAGTATTTTGTTACCTCAGTCTTGTATCAAGTTGCTGTATTTTTCAGTTTGTTACATTGATAATGATTGTTTGACTAATTAAATACTTTAAAGTAAAAAAAAAAGTTTGTTTATTTCAGCAACAACTGAATTTGGTTGTTAAGTTTAAAAATGTGCAGAGTATGTATGTGGTTAACAATAAGATATTCTGAAGTAGAATAGTAGAGGAATGTTTTAGCTCAAAGGCAGCAAGTATGCTTTATTTGTGAATGAATGGTATATACTGTTGAACAGACTTTATAGTGCATAGTGTGTAGCCATTTAATAGTATAAATACCGCAGAGCCCAAATTTCTAACGAAATGGAAGAATCCTCCAAATTTGCTGTTCTTTCAGGTTGGAAGTCCCAAGAAATAGAGATGAACCTATTCTGTTTTTTTTCTTAAGAAAATCATAGAATCATAGAATCATAGAATCTTAGGGGCTGGAAGGGACCTCGAGAGATCATCTAGTCCAACCCCCCTGCCAGAGCAGGGTCACCTAGAGTACATCACACAGGAACTCATCCAGGTGGGTTTTGAATGTCTCCAGTGAGGGAGACTCCACAACCTCCCTGGGCAGTCTGTTCCAGTGCTCTGTCACTCTCACAGTAAAAAAATTTTTTTGGATATTCACCTTGAACTTCCTATGCTCCAATTTACACCCATTACCCCTTGTCCTATCACTGGTCATCACTGAGAAAAGCCTAACTCCGGCCCCTGACACTCACCCCTTACATATTTGTAAACATTGATGAGGTCACCCCTCAGTCTCCTTTTCTCCAAGCTAAAGAGACCCAGCTCCCTCAGCCTTTCCTCATAAGGGAGATGTTCCACTCCCTTAATCATCTTCGTAGCTCTGCACTGGACTCTTTCAAGCAGTTCCCTGTCCTTCTTGAACCGAGGGGCCCAGAACTGGACACAATACTCCAGATGTGGCCTCACCAATGCAGAATAGAGGGGGAGGAGAACCTCTCTTGACCTACTAACCACACCCTTTCTAATGCACCCCAGGATGCCATTGGCCTTCTTGGCCACAAGGGCACATTGCTGGCTCATGGTCATCCTCCTGTCTACCAGGACCCCCAGGTCTCTTTCACCTACACTACTCTCCAGCAGTTCAGCCCCCAACCTGTACTGGGACATGGTGTTGTTCTTCCCCAAATGTAAAACTCTGCACTTCCCCTTGTTGAATTTCATCATGTTTCTCCCCGCCCAATGCTCCACCCTATCTAAGTCTCTCTGAATGGCAGCACAGCCTTCTGGTGTGTCAGCCACTCCTCCCAGCTTAGTGTCATCAGCAAACTTGCTGAGGGTACATTCTATACCCTCATCCAGGTCGTTGATGAAGATGTTGAACAACACCGGTCCCAGTACCGACCCCTGTGGGACTCCACTAGTCACACACCTCCAACCAGATTCTGCCCCATTGACTACAACTCTCTGACTCCTTCCTTTCAACCAGTTCCTAATCCACCTCACTTCCTGATCACCAAACCCATACCTGATCAACTTTTCTACAAGGATGCTGTGGGAGACGGTGTCAAATGCTTTACTGAAATCAAGATAAACCACATCTACCGCTCTACCATCATCTATCCACCTAGTAATTTCCTCATAGAAGGCTATGAGGTTAGTCAAACATGATTTACCCTTGATAAAACCATGCTGACTGCTCTTGATGACCCCCATGTCCTTGATGTGCCTGGAGATAGTCACAAGAACAAGTTGTTCCATCACCTTTCCAGGGATGGAGGTGAGGCTGACCGGTCTATAGTTACCCGGGTCCTCCTTCTTGCCCTTCTTGTAGACTGGAGTGACATTTGCTATCCTCCAGTCCTCAGGCACCTCACCTGTTGCCCATGACTTACTGAAGATGATGGAGAGTGGCCTAGCAATGACCTCCGCCAGCTCCCTCAGCACCCTTGGGTGCATTCCATCTGGACCCATTGATTTATGGATGTCCAGATTACTCAACTGATCCCTAACCCAATCCTCATCTACCATGTCAAACTCTTCCTCTATCTTGACTTCTTCTGGGGCTATATGAATCTGGGGCTCATAGGGAGACCCTGCAGGAGTGAAGACAGAGGCAAAGAAGGCATTCAGCACCTCTGCCTTCTTTATATCCTCTGTCACCAGGGCTCCCACCTCATTCCTCAATGGGCCAATATTGCCTCTACTGCTAGTTTTGCTAGCTATGTATTTGAAAAAGCCCTTTCTATTATCCTTAACCTGACTTGCAAGGTTAAGTTCCAAGGAGGCCTTAGCTTTCCTAATTGCCTCCCTACATCCTCTGACAACAGTCCTATATTCCTCCCACGTGACCAGCCCCTCCTTCCATGATCTGTAGATTTTCCTTTTCCACTTAAGTTTGCCCAGTAGTTCCTTCTTTAACCATGCAGGTCTCCTAGCACCCTTACTAGATTTCCTAACCATTGGGACACTCTGATCCTGTGCTTGCAAGAAGTGGTCCTTGAATGTTGACCAGCTATCTTGAGCTCCTTTATTTTCTAGCACCCTGTCCCATGGGATTTCCCTTAATAGATGATTGAGGAGACCAAAGTTTGCCCTGTGGAAGTCCAGGGTTCTGGTCCTGCTGGGTATTTTGTTCCTTCCACACAGGATATGTACTCATATAAAATCTGTTTTGTTGTGATTACATCAGCTCAGTTAAGATTTTATTAGCATTTAAATTCTATCACCATGCCTTACAAATTAGGTAGTTAATATTGTACAAACAAGGCAAACAAATAATTATCTTACTGTATTGCTTAATAATCTACCTGGTCTTCTGACATTTTTCAAAAAGAATTTTCAGCTTCAGTACAATACATTTTTTTTCTACTATGTTCTTGTTTGTTACACAGTTGTCAGGCTTTTCACTCTCAGTCTATCCTTCTTTCTCTCTTTCTTTACCTTTCTTCTTTTAGATTCTGTAGTATTGCTACATTAAAAGAGAAAGCAAGGAGACTTGCTATTAAGGGGAAGAAATTCAAAGTAGAGTGAAAAGTCATAGCAGTACTGTGAATAATTAGAATGCAATGATTCTTTGAAATATAAATATGTGTAATTTTGTAGGAGTGTAAAATGGTTTGGTTTTTTTGTCCCTTGTTTTTTCTTTCTGGGTTTCAGTGTTTAGGAGTAAGGTAGGACAGGTAACAGCTTCTGTTGTTCAAATTTAAAAAAATGGAAGAGAATATTTCAGATTATCCCATATTTTGTTTTATTTTTATTTTTCTATTATAACCACTTATTTATTTGTTTATTTGTTTTATCTAAATGTTGCATTTTAAAATGCTTTTAAATTCCCTCTTTCAGAGGTTTACCTTTTCTGAATTCACAGCTCAGCAAATCTGCAGGAATTCAAAACTGTTTCTCTACCACCACATTTGTTTTTATTATGTATGTCTTCAAAAAGAGGTTATTCTAAACATTACAGATTTACCTATGGATAAGAAATCATGAGTTATAATATTATCTTTTCCAATCCTTTCAGTTCTCAGTTTTCTCAGTCTAGCCTTCTCTTTGACTCAAAGATTCTTCCAAGTTTAGTCCACATTGAAACTTGTTCTGGTTCTTCTACTCCAGAACACTTTACCTATCTCTATTTTTTCCTGTATTTTCTTTATTTTAGAAATTCTCTATTCAGTCAAATCATATATTTGCTCTTCTTACAGCACTGCTTTTCTTTAGGTTCCACTGTAAAATCATTAAAATAAGAAGCTTTTAAAGGCCTTTCAATAGCCCTTGGAAAAGGTCCTATGTATATATTTTGGGGGAAAACCTCCCAAAATCTGCATGGAGTGTTTAGACCCTATGTAAAAAAAAAAAAGGAAAAAAAAAAAATAAGTCTTGAAGGCTGCTTTCTCTATTCTCTGTTCTAGAGAAGTAAAAGCATGGTCCTTTCTTTGGAAAAGAGAGGAGAAATTGATGAGAATTAAAAGGCCTGTTCTTAGCAAAATCTTAGCAGGTCTTCAAAAACAGCTCAAAGGGGAGTTTTTTTACTGATTTATGTAAATAGAAAGGCAAAGTTGTCAGAAGCCCAATACAAAATATGGAGTAAAGTTCTTAATCCCCACTCCTAGACATATTATTATTATTAAATCAGAGTAGTTAGGTTGGAAGGGATCTTAAATATCATATAGTTCCAACCTCCCTGCATGGGCAGGGACACCTCCCAGTAGACCAGGTTGATCAAAGTCCTGTCCAGCCTGGCCTTGAACACTTCAGGGATGGGGCATTCACAACTTTTCTGGGCAACTTGTTTCAGTGCCTCATGCCCCTCATGGTGAAGAATTTCTTCCTAATATATAATCTAAATCTACAGTCTTTAAGTTTGAAGACATTACTGCTCATCCTGTAGCACTGGTATTAATAAGTTTGCAGAAAATGTTTTGACATTTTGGCATTTTTTTCATTAACACTAATAGCATTAGGTGTAACAAAAGTGTTAGTTTAAAATTCTGTTTTAAACCTTGCCGCCGTTCACAGCCACACCCCCTGCCACGTCAGCCTTCCTCTCCCTCGCAGGCTTCCCGCTCAGACTCGGGTCTCTTGCCCCGGCTTCACCGTCTCTGGGAAGCCCGGCTCCCTCTCAAATCCTCAGTAAATTTAAAGGAACAGCTCTTACCGCTGCCGGTGCTACTGCCGCTCTCTCTTCTGCGCTGCCGCGTGCTCAAAATGTATTTGACCACTGCAAAATTCTATGTTGACTTGGATACCAAGCTAAATTTCTTAGTACTTACCATTAAACTTCACTTACACGCTTGGATTCTCACCTCCACACACTGAAGTCAACAAGAAAAAGTACTTCAGCCACTCTCTCTCTTCTGCGCTGCCGCGTGCTCAAAATGTATTTGACCACTGCAAAATTCTATGTTGACTTGGATACCAAGCTAAATTTCTTAGTACTTACCATTAAACTTCACTTACACGCTTGGATTCTCACCTCCACACACTGAAGTCAACAAGAAAAAGTACTTCAGCCACTAATAAAATTATCTGCCCTGCATTACAGTGTCGGTGTAGACATGTGCCATAAGATCTTCTAGTATTAATATCTGAATTTTCCTTTATTTTTGCAGTATTGAAATGAAATTTAAATGAGAACCTTGAAACACAGAGCAGAGCTGACAGGGATAGCCTAGCAATTGAATGTTCAGTAGAACCTTCTCTTGGAAGAGATCATTGTGGAAATGTTGACCAGTGTCTATCTTCTTTGATAACTTCTCTTCCTATTTGCATCATTTTTCTCTTGATTCCCACGTGTAAGAAATTGAGAAAGTAAGGCAAGAGACTGGCATGAATGAATCAAGACCTGCTGCTCAAACTACAAGGCAAGAAGGAACCGCAAGGTGGAAGCAGGGACAGGTGTGCTGGGAAGAGTACAGGGAGACTGCCAGTTGTGTCGGGATGGGATCTGGAAGGACAAGGCATGCTGCAGCTGGTACAGCAAGGGATGTAAAGAATAATAAGAAGGGCTTCTGCAGGTACATCAGCCAGAAAAGGAAGATCAAAGAAGATGTACCCCCTGATGAATACGACTGGCAAACTGGTGACAACAGATGAAGAGAAAGGTGAGGTTCTCAACAGATTCTTTGTTTCAGTCTTTACTGGCAACCTCTCTTCCCACACCTCTTGAGTGGATGGACTGCAAGGAAGGGACTAGGGGAACACAATACCTCTCATGGCAAGAGAAGATCAGGTTTGAGGCTCTGGGGAGACCTCACTGCAGCCCTTCAGTCCCTAAAAGGGGCTTATAAGAAGGGTGGGGACAGGCTTTTTAATAGGGCCTGCAGTGACAGGACAAGGTAGGGTTTCAAACTAAAAGAGGGCAGATTCAGACTAGGCAGAAGGAAGACATTTTTTATGCTCTGAGCAACCTGATCCAGTTGAAGATGTCCCTTCTGACTGCAGGGGGGTTGGAGGAGATGGCTTGTAAAGGTTCCTTCCAACCCAAAGCATTCCACAATTTCCGTTCAAGGTAAATAAGCTTTGGACTGCCAAAGAAGGTGCTTTCATTTCTGCAGAAACCAAATTTCATGAGCAGTTGCCTGAGAAATTAAATGTTAACTGATGTGAAGGTGGGAGCAAATCAAGCTCATATAAAATGGCTACTTTTATACTTAAGAAACCAAGCACATTTCCCTTTCCTGAAATCAACTCTGTTTCCAGTTATCCCTTTTTTGTTTATCCTTTTTTATTACTTCGTAGTCTTGGAAATCACTTTATTTATATATAGTTTTCCTCCAGGGTCATGTCCAGTGTTTCATTTTAAATATTTTATAAAGGAAGCATCAGTAAGTGTCTCTTACATCTATCAAATGGTTCTTTTCACTGATAGCATCAGTTGAAATGGGAAAGTGGATTGTAATTCCTCTCTTCCCCATAGGCAACAAGACAGAAAATAAAGGGAGCACATTAGGAAGGAAAAGCAGCAATCACTAAATTCCAGATTGCCATTATTACAGTTATAGAGGCAAATTGAAGAGGAGGAAGAGGACTACTTTCTGCATTGCAGCATTTCACTATAAGGTAATGTGCTTTTGTTGCAATACCTAAAGATTAAAACTGAAGAGCTCATTAAATGCTCATTTTGTCCAAACTTCCTTGTTTTGTAATGTGAGGGGAGAAAAAAAATAAATTAATTCCTTAAAGTTTTTTCTAGTTCATATGTCTGGCTGTGGTGTGTGTGTAAGTGATGGCACCAGTAAATTGCATCATTTTTTTTCTTCTGAGAACAGTTATGGTTGTTGTGGTATTACTGTAGCTGTGATGAATTACTATGAACATTTGTTTATCAAATTCTGAAAATATACCTTAGGGGGAGTGTAAAGAATGTGAGACGTGAGCGCCAGTCAGATAAGCATATTAGGAAGGATGAGAACACCCTTTTTGCGTCAACTGAGACACAGTTGTGCATAAGAAAGGGCAGATAGTAATGAATTGGAGGAAGTATCCTTTGTATTTCTGGACTTCGTCTGTAGCCATGCTCTTACTACCAGAAATCAGTTTTTCAGCTTTGAGGAAGAGTAGATTGTGTTCCAAGTGATTATTTGCTTCAGATAATCCATGCTTTGGGTTTGTAAGCACAATGTAACTGAATATTAAAAGAAAACAAGCAAAGTCAGGAAAAAAGAAAAGGTTTTGTTCTATTGCATGTGTAGAGAAAGGTCTGCCCAATTCTGCCAAATTAAAAAGTAAACAATGAGATAGAGAAATTATTTTACAAGTGATTTGTTAATTGATACCACTATCTTAACAAAATTAGAAATGTAGTTTTTTAACATGTAAGAACACCATAGAACCCTGGAAATACTGAGAGTTAGTTGTAGCAAAATGGTTACAATTTCTTGTAATAATACAGAACTACTGATGTGAACCTGTTTGACACAAACATGGTGCCTTGTCTCTTAGAGTGTAATGTCACACACTTTCATGGGGCAAGGAGACAAAAACAATGGAAAGCAAGGGAAGCTGGTGCAGAAGTGAGTAGAGGAAGATTAAAAAAACACCAAAACCTACACTCCCTTTTAGATTACATTATGTTCAATGCTTTCAAGTACAACTTACTTGGAAGTCAAACTAGTCCTGTCTACATTGTTTAGTAGTGCAATTGTTTTAATTCTTTCAACAATTGGGAGAGGGAAGGAATAGTTTTTATTTAAAAGAAGGTATGTTTCTGACTGCTGAGGAGACTTATCTTCAGATCCTGAGGGTAAGTGAGGAGACTTACCTTCATATCCTGAGGGTAAGTGCAGGTGGCAGAGTGAAAGCATATTTTAGCACAGCTACTGAGTTATGAAAGTTTAGTCAGTCATTAAAAAGACTGTTTTTTGGGTTGCTGTGTGAAGCTGAGCACCTTATGTTGTACATGAGACTTAATGTAGTATATTGTTTTGTATATATTGTTTGTTTTCTACATAAGCATCACATGTATTGAACCCCATCCACAACCAGAGAGAGGTTCCTATGTCCTAGAGCAACAGAAACAAAGATGTTTGCATTATAATTCAGATTTATAATGAATTGTTAAAGAACTGGTGTGAAACAACAAAAGACAGTAAGATAACAGGCAATTAAATTCTGCTTTCAGTAACTAAGTTTCTGGAGCAGTCTCCAGCTAGAAGAGCATAGTGGTTACCTCTAGTGGTTACAAAGTAGGTTGAGTAGATTCATGCAGTTGTTCTGAATTTCTGTCCAAGAACAATGCAGTTTTCTTCCCCCAAGATGAGGAGCAGGAGCTTGCTAGTGTTAATAAAAGCCCTACAGGGAGCAGAGAGACTGTTCTCAACACAGACTGACCTGAGGCTGCCCTTGGCACTGCTCTTGTCTTCATACCTAGCCTCATTCTATGTTGTGTCATCTCTTACAGGCATGCTACATCTCCAGAAGTGCACAAGACTCTCCAATGAGATAATTACATTCAATTGGCAGTAAAATGAAAATGTCAATAGGAAATGTAGCAATTCCCAAGCAATGTGCTGATTAACCATTAGGGGAAGCATCTGTGGAACTCATGTGGCTATCCAGTTCCTTTGACATCAAGCTGCCTCTTGTCTTGCTGCCCTCTTTGAGCTCTGAGGAGGCAAAGAAAGGGGGGGATGATTTAATGTTCGAGATACGAACTCCTGCACCAACCCCTGACTCATGGTTACTGTATGGCAGGAGCACATTTGTTTCAGTCTGATGTTTCACTCTGGAGAGATCACAACATAGCACACTGGTAGGAAACACAAAAGGGATTGATGTAGTGTGTGTGTGACCTGGGGTGAGCTCAGAAAATGGCTGGCTAGGCCAAGGCTGTCAGTTATTAAGAATTCTATAAAACTGGGATCATCCTAATAGAGGTTGAAACCAGTCTGCTGATATCTTGCAGTTCCTCCTGCTGTGTAAGCTTGCTGAGCTTGTGTCTCAGAGATTAATTGGTTTAGGACAGATACACCTGCACTGTAACCCCTTAGCTCTGTGATATACAGGCAGTCCAGACGAAGGTGTTTTCTAATTGATTGGGGGTTTTTTTCTAATTCTTCTGCCTCTGAAATGTTGTTTCAGTACTTAGCGGAAACTAGGTTTGGGCTTGCATTAATTTTGTGTTATTAAACGTTTGTGATTTTATTCATGTGTCTCAAGATTTATTTTATTTTTGCTGTTACTTGGATTTCTGAGGGTGGAACTTTTTTTTTTTTTCTTTTCTTTTTCCTGAAGTTTTGTTTTCCTATAGAGCTGGAGGTCAGAAAACAATTTCCTTCTCTCTGTTTATATTCCTTACCATTCAATGAGTGTTATGCTGCATAGATTGAGCCTTATTATTGGATGAGGCTTTTTTACTTAAAATTCTGGTGCAAAAGAATGGCATAGTGGTAGCACAGTCCTTACTAAGTCTTGGGAACCTGTCAAGTTTTCAGCTGGTGATTACTACATGTGGAACCAGAACATAAATCCTGTTCTGGTTCTTACAAAAAAATAAAAAACTGTTCCCCAAGTCCTGTACCCATTGTTAGAATGCGGACAATAACAGTGTCTGGATGAAAAGCAAGCTTAGTGTTGTCCGATAGTCCATCTTAATTAATGACTGGATTGAGCTGCCCCTAAAAAGCAGCAAGAAATCCTGTACCTGACGTTAGGCACTATTCAAACTGCAAGATAATTCTCTTTTATCATGTAATCTACTGCCCAACTGAAGCTTTGCAGGAGACTGAAGAGTTTTTTTTCATTATTTATCTTTGTTACATAAATTATTAATGAAATGTGTTGTAATCTCAAAGGTGTATTGTGGTCAAGCCTTCTGCAAATTTCTGTAACGGCAGGAGTTTTAGATCATGTATGGCAGCATTCCAAGGTGGTTCAGGTGTTATATCAAAAAACTATTGGACAAAAGCAGACCAGATACAACAAAATGAGGTAAGAATGTACTATACAAGCAAAGCATTTGTGGGTATGTTAATGGCTTTTAGTCAGGTTTATTTGCTTGAGCTTTCTGGTCTTTAGCATCCATATATCCTTTCATATTTAAAGATGTAAGGCACATATGTATACTGTGAGACAAGAATGTGGTCTGTAGCAAGCTTATGCTGTGCAGATTACAATTCCAATATCCATATATATTCTCTGGTTACATATGTCCACACTGAGTCTTCACACATCATAGTGTCTTGTATATTTTGAAGTTTATACCAGGACTTCAAACTGCTGGTTGCAATTACTTTAAGTCTCTAACGTGGTATTGGGGGGTTTGTCCCCTGTATATATTTATGGAAAGGAGAACGGCAGAATAAACAGAAATGCTCAGTAAATTTTCCATTTACACACCTTGGAAACTGGAAACTTATCAGTGTAGTTCAGGATGTTTTTAACATGTTCAAACATTCCTCTCTCTCTAGTTAATTAACAATCAATGTAGCCACCAAGGAAAGCTGTGCCATGGTAGAGGGACATGTCAGTACAAAGTCCAGTTGGCAATGGCCTAGTTCCTTCTGCCAGTTATCTACATGAAGTCAGCCTTCTGCTGACTCTCACTCTACCTTCATCTTAGTAATCTCCTGATACTGTGATAGGAGCCAGGAGAAGAGACTTCCTTGGAATGGAGATTTCAGTGAGGAAACTGGAATTCAAAGGTGAGTACAGAATTTTGGAGTCACCTCTTTTGATGCAGCTCTGGTGTTGTGGTACAGTTCTGTGGAAGTAAATGTGAAGCCTTAAAAGTGAAATACTTTAATTTATTTTTTTTTGTCATTGCTGTTAGTGGGCGTTTTGTTGTTTGGTTTTTATGTAACTGGCATATATGATGACCATACATGTTGAGTTCTTGTACCTCAGTAAAAAGGAAGTACCTTTTTAAAGCATTCTGTCAGGGCCCTGTGGGACACTAATTGCCCTCATAGCCCTGACCAGCCCATCCTGGACCCCCCACACCCCTGCTCATAGGCCCAGGAGCCCATTTAAACTCAACCTGGGTCCCTCAGCCCCTACTTGAGCTCTTCTGCAGGAGTCCTGGGCTGTGCTCCTGACACCCTGTGGATCCAGCCCCTGACTGGCAGACTGGCCTCCTGGCTTGGCCTTGGTTATACGTTGTCCTTATGGGCCTGCCCAGCAGCTGCTGGACCTGACCTGGGTTGGCTTCCCAGCTTGGCCTCAGACCTGCTGCATCCCATGGACTGGTCTGGATGGGGGATGAACCTGGCCATGGCCAGCCCTGCTTGCCTTACTCAGGTATGGAGGAGCTGGGGCCTGGTTACTGAGACCCCTACTCGCAGCAGAGCCACCAGCCCTTGCTGCCCTCTGACACATTCTGTGTGGTTGTCTGTATGCTGAGAAATGGAGGCATCCATAGCTGCCCTGAGGAGGTAAAAAATGACAAGGAGGAAAGCAGAAATGTGTGTTTCCCCCTGGCAATAATACTAGACACTTGTAAAACTGCACAGTGGCACAGGAGGATTTTGCATGAACCATTGTGTACGGAGATGGGAATGAGGAAAGACTGGGCTGTTCTTATGTACAGGAAGAGGAAACAATGACAGAATGGTGAGAAGAGGTTGCTTAACTATCTAAAGTATGTTGTTTAGCAAGAAGAATCATGCTCTTTTGTTTAAATAAAAGGCAAAAAGAATATGAGAAAAAAAAAAAAAAGAGAATTAAGCTGGTGCCCAGATGTGTTACTTCATTTATCTTCATAGTTTCGAACTATACAAGTGTAAATCAATTTCATTTTTTATTCTGCCAAGGTCTTTTTCCTCTCTAGTTCACAGGTGTTGGTTGCAGTCACAAGAGGATAATGTGCCACTAGTGTTATAAGCTCCATTGTCATTTCTTCCTAAAAAACTGTTAATACAAATAAATGAAACACTAAGAAGTGGTTTAAACACAACATTGTTTAAAATACAAAAGAGAAGATAAGACAGTGCCAATTATTTAATTTCCTTTGAATTACAGAAATGCAAATTATTAGTGTAGAGAAATTGCTAAAATTGGTTTATCAGGAAAACACAGCTGGCAGCAAAATTTAACTGACAAAGTTCTGTTTAATCTTTCTTGTGCACAAAAAAGCCACAGACAGCTAGTTAAAATTGTCTTACTGCAGGTTTTTCTAGTTCTTACATTAAAACCAAGAGACTTCTTGATACGATTTCCAGTCAGGTAGCTACAGTGTTTACCTGCAAGTTCTCTAGAGTGTGTGTACATTGCAGTCTTTGCTGCTCAAGCACTGAACAACCTGAACCTACGCAGGGATTAAAAAAGCAAGAGGACTGTACTGCTTTTAGGGTGGGGTCCCTCTTGACATTAGTTTGCTGGAAATTGTAATTCATATTAGATAGCTGTAGTATTAGTCACTCTAAACCTTAAAGAAAAAGGAATTAGAACTTTACCTAAAGGTCCTATAACCTATGCATTTAGCAATAACCAGGAAAATTAAGTTTATTTATTGGTGTGGTTATGAAAACTTTGGGTATTTAATAAATAAGAAGTTCACAAATCCTGATAGTTTCTTAGTGACATTTGTTGTTTATGCTGCTGAGCAGGAACAGCAAGCTGCATACAGAGAAGATTTTAATGCAATGCAGGCCGAACAGTTCCAGTCCACCACTTCTTCCAGGAATCAGCAGTTTGGTTCCATCAGCTCACAAGCTTACACAGGCTTGCCACTAAAAACTCTCTATTACTGTCTGTGTGTCCAGCACCTGAACAACCTCTGGAACCAGAACAACAGCCTTGGCCGTACTGTGTGTTGATTGGGATGTACTGCAGCTGCTATACAGGTTTTTCTCTCAGAAGCACCAAATAGCCCATCATGATATGCCACTCCCATAACAGTACCTGCTGTTATAACAATAGTATTCAAACAAAATAAATTAGCTACTGGAAACGTTCTTCAATCTTTGAAAAATTTTTATAAAGAGAGGCATGATCCAGTTCTTTAAAATTGCTTTCTGAGAAGAATCAGCTCGTTTTCTGTGTTAATGAGATAAGCAAGTCATAAAAGCTTATGTGCTTGTTACTTAGTCCCCTCCCTTGCCCACACCTGGCTTTTGAAGTGAAAGGCAAGCAGAAATTCTAAATCCCTTTAGAAATAACTCCAGTAAAACTTAGATCGTGGAATGCTTTGCTTTGGAAGGGACCTTTAAAGGCCATCTCCTCCAAGCCCCCTGCAGTCAGCAGGGACATCTTCAGCCAGATCAGGTTGCTCAGAGCCCCGTCCAACCTGACCTTGAGAGTTTCTAGGGATGGAGCTTCTACCACCTGGCTGGGAGACCCGTGCCAGTGTTTCGCCACCTTCAGCATAAAAAAAGTCTTCCTTCTGTCTATTCTGAATTTGCCCTCTTTTAGTTTGAAACCATCACCCCGTCCTGTCACTGCAGGCCCTATTAAAAAGTCTGTCCCCACCCTTCTTATAGGCCCCCTTTAAGGACTGAAAGGCTGCAGTGATGTCTCCCCAGAGCCTTCTCTTCTCCAGGCGGAACAACCCCAACTTTCAGCCTTTCCTCGTAGGAGAGTGTTCCATCCCCCTGATCATTTTTGTGGCCTCCTTTGCACCCTCTCCAACAGGTCCACATCTTCCCTGTGCTGAGGACTCCAGAGCTGGACAGCAGGCTCCAGGTGGGGTCTCATGAGAGTGGAGTAGAGGAGCAGAAGCCCCTCTACTGACCTGCTGGTCACTCTTTCTTCGATGCAGCCCAGGACATGGTTGTCTTTCTGGGCCACAAGTGCTCTCTGCCAGCTCGTGTCCAGCTTTTCATCCACAAGTGCCCCCAAGTCCTTCTCCCCAGGGCTGCTCTTAATCCCTTCACCCCCCAGTATTGGTACTGGGGATTATAAATTATTATAAAATGCATTAATAATAGCATTATAAACAGCAAACCATCAAAATGCATCCAAGATATACTGGCCCTAGGCAAATAAGTAAAAATTGACACTGAAATTGTCAGTAATTAAATTGAGAATTATTGCATTTAGAGAGAAAACATCTCTTAAAGGCTTTTGAGAGAACCTCTGTCAGAAGTTCTACTGTTGCCTTTTAATTCTACTGTCCTCTGGTATTTATCCCATCCCCACAAAAGACTTAGCATGTGGTCACGTCTTTCCTTCTGCCGACTTCCTGCAAAGAAGATATACAGCAGCCAGGCAAGATCCTATAAATCCCCTCAGCCTGTGTTGATATCTGTAAGGAGCAGCATAGGCTCCTCAGCCTGGCATTGAGTCCCATTTCCCCAGTGCCGCGTCTGCTGGCCAAAGGTGGCTCCTAAGGACTCTTACATGCTTGATTGATTGTTATATGAGAGTTACTTTGGCATTGCATATCTTACCAGCAAGGAAGAGTTTTGTCCCATATACGGTGTCATCCTGTTTCTGGTGTTCCTGCTCCCAGACAGCTTAACTCATTCTTGCCCTCCATGCTAAATTATTCCTGAGTCATTAATTATCATTGCTGAGTAGTTAACAATTTGAATTTCCCCTTCAAAATACACCAGTTCTAACCAAGACACTTCTGCAACCTCCCTTTTCCCCTCTAAGACAGCTGAAGCCCAGTATTGGTACTGGGGATTATAAATTATTATAAATTGCATTAATAATAGCATTATAAACAGCAAACCATCAAAATGCATCCAAGATATACTGGCCCTAGGCAAATAAGTAAAAATTGACACTGAAATTGTCAGTAATTAAATTGAGAATTATTGCATTTAGAGAGAAAACATCTCTTAAAGGCTTTTGAGAGAACCTCTGCCAGAAGTTCTACTGTTGCCTTTTAATTCTACTGTCCTCTGGTATTTATCCCATCCCCACAAAAGACTTAGCATGTGGTCACGTCTTTCCTTCTGCCGACTTCCTGCAAAGAAGATATACAGCAGCCAGGCAAGATCCTATAAATCCCCTCAGCCTGTGTTGATATCTGTAAGGAGCAGCATAGGCTCCTCAGCCTGGCATTGAGTCCCATTTCCCCAGTGCCGCGTCTGCTGGCCAAAGGTGGCTCCTAAGGACTCTTACATGCTTGATTGATTGTTATATGAGAGTTACTTTGGCATTGCATATCTTACCAGCAAGGAAGAGTTTTGTCCCATATACGGTGTCATCCTGTTTCTGGTGTTCCTGCTCCCAGACAGCTTAACTCATTCTTGCCCTCCATGCTAAATTATTCCTGAGTCATTAATTATCATTGCTGAGTAGTTAACAATTTGAATTTCCCCTTCAAAATACACCAGTTCTAACCAAGACACTTCTGCAACCTCCCTTTTCCCCTCTAAGACAGCTGAAGAGGTGTATCTTTCCAGAGAAAGAATAGTTATTTAAAATAAAAATTGCAAGCTCTGCACTCCTATTAGGTTTCACTCTCCAAATTGCTAATAAAGCAGGCAAATCCAGTTTACCACCCAAAACCAAATTGTTCTTCTGTGTGTCTCCCAGTCTACACCTCCCATTTCAGTTAGTGTTTATGTTAGCTATTAACAGCTCCACTGGCCAAACAAGTATTGACTCAAGTTATATCCACCTACTATTCCAGATACCTGCTGTGGTAGATTAAAAGTTGATGTGATTAAATACTGGTTTCACAACTGTGTACACAATTACTGTGTTGATTTTGTGTCATTATAAAGATTCTTGACAGAGGACTAAGCTTAACTGAAAGCTCCTCTGAAAAACACAACGGACTATATAAGATTAGACTGTGGAAACACATTAGGTTACTGCTGATCTAATGGGAAGTATTTAAATCCTGATCTAGATATATCTTCAAGAACATACACCTAGCACTTAAGTAGAGGAGAATTATCATCTCTCATTCTGCCTGTTAACAAATACGACTGCTTAGAGGCAGAGAAGCATCAGTTGAAGAACATGTCATTCAATTGTCAAACTTGTTTCTCTGAGAAAATGAAAGCACAAAAAGCAAACCGATTTGACGTACAGGAAGCTAACCAAGTCACGGGACTTCCCACAGACGGTCAAAAGTACTAGTATAAGTGCAGAGGAAGCAGATGTTGGGGAGCAAGAAATGTTGCAAGGTCTCTCATTTCAGTGCGAGAGTAAGGCAGAATTGGAGCACTGGAAAGCATGAAGTGCTAGACAAAGAGGCTTGAAACTGTGAGTAAATACACTATTGCTCGATTCCTTTTAGGCTCAGGAGGGCACGGGTTTGCGCGTTCTGATGAAATATCAAGACTGCACATAAAGAACATGGACTCCATTATTTTTCCCTTTGCGTAACAACTGAAGAATGCTGAGGTGTTGTCTAACTATTCCAGGAAAATGGGTGACAGCATTTTATAAAGCTTCACTTAAACAGTTTTTAAAAGCAAGGCTCTTACTGGTTTTTTTTTGTGAATTAGTTTCTTTGACTTTATACATATAAAATGTTGTCTTTGAGTTACTTCTCTTTACTGCAAGTGGTATTAACTTAGGCAGAGAAGGTCCAGAGTTGCTAAGGTATTTAAAACCATTCTTTTAAAGAGGAGTGATATTTCTCAGTTTCAGAGCACAAAAAATGCAGTCTTTCTAACAGAGACTGTACTGGTATCAGACACGGTGAAGCAGGGGTCATTTGCTCAAGACTGGAATGTCATCTGACAAAATATATGAGTCTTTCTCAATATACGTTCATTTGAACAAAGGACAGTACAAAGCAGTACAATAAGTACCTCTTAATGACTCCACGTATGTAATCCTTTTTCAGAATGACTGCGTGTATTTCTGGTGAGAACATATTGCTCTGACAACAGTTGAGATGCTGCATTTTTTATAATTATACCATCTCAGCTAGAAAAAGAGAAATCTCGCATTTTTAGTTACCTCATTCAGTGGACATCAGGTAATGGTTGCAGCCTGTGGATTCCAAAAGAGGTGGTACTAACTTGAATCCAAAATCATATTCATATTTAGGAACTGATACAATTCCTTTATTGGAAAATGCACACATTAACTAATCTCCCTTTGAGCAGGTCAGGATGAAAGACTGAAGTAGGACGAAGGTTAGCAACCACTGAAGGCTTCCAGAAACTAAACAATTCTTTGAGGAGAATACAGTAGGCTTTTTAAACAGGTAGTGTAGATCTCTATGCATCTCTATAGTTTTTATAGTCTTACTTATGTAAAAAGGAGCTTGCTCGTTTCTTTACTGTCTGTCTGTAAAGTTTTACCCACAGTCACCATTCATATTCTAAGTGGCCCTTAGTTTCAAATAAGAATGCTAATTTACTTTTTTCCAGATCAAGTGGCTAATAATGCTTTTGGCATGGTAAAACTACTCATTTTCCTTAGTCTAAAAATAAGTGATTAGGATGAGTTTACATTGCCCAAATTGGGTAATGTATGCATGCAAAATTTGTGAAAAGATATTGAAAGTTTGTTTGCACATAGTTAACAATGAACAAAATATTGTTTCACCTAGGAGACACCTGAGAGGCAAGGGAACTTGAATTTAGTAAACTTCCTGCTTTGTATAAGGTGCACGTAAAGCTAAGATGGAGACTTTTGTGCAGAGTGCTATTCAGGAACTGCTGTCTTTTCACATTGGCTAGAAGGAAGTGGTGTTTAAAAGGAAGAGGGGGTAAAGTACATGCCATGAGTAGATTATAACATTAGGTCTTATCGTAGGAAGAGACTACTAGTTTTCTAGTATTTTTTGAATCTTAGAAATGCAATTTTCATGTAAATTTCCAAAGCCTAATTTAATGGGAATTTTTTAAGGCTTAATGCTACCTGATGTAAGACTGAGTTGAAAACACATCACCAGAACAATGTAATGATTTTTGCATTTAACATCTGTATCAAAAACGAAAAAACCCAGACCTGGACCCTATCTTTCTGTAAATAAATGTGACAGACACTAATGATGAGGAACTTCATTAGTGCTTTGTTTCATCTCACGCTGTAGTAAATTCTTCCTCTCTCTCATGCAGTAATTCATCCTCCCTGGGACTCTTTGATTTTCTCTACCTTCCTTAGACACTTTGTTGTTCTCTTGGATGGGAAGACTGGACCCATAAACTACTTTTACAACTTCTTTGAAGCTTCTGTCCTCTGTCCTCGTTACATTGTCTCTTGTTCTGCAGACTATTCCCATCTCTGTGAAGAATTCTGTTGATTTTGTCCAAGATAGAACTGAAAAAATCCTCTCAAGGGGATACAGATTACACTATACTGCCATTCGTGTATACCAAAACAGCTGGAACAGCTGCACTGGGCCCAACAGTAGTAAAATATTAGAAAGTTTGGAATGAGGAGATACAGGAGAATCTCCTGATTTTTTTCAAACCTGTATGAAAAGTAAAGTCTCATGCTACAGTTTGATGTATCAAAACAGTAACTATTGTGTTTAAAATAATACACTTAAAACGTTATTTTGCTAATCACTGACAGTGTGCATTTATGTGTGTTTGTTTTGTTTTAGAGAAAGTGAATAGAAGACTGAGTGTAAGGCTCTGTTAAATTCCAAATTGTGAATTTCAGCAATGATACACTGTGGAAAAAAACATACTTGTGCTGTTGTTATGTGTATTCTTATTTTTGCAAGCATTTTAATCTGCTCCTGGAGAGATCCTCACTTACAGAGTAACATAACCAGGAAAATCTTCCCTCAGGCAAAAGCTTCCAGTCCAGCAGATCATCTTTGTAGGGGAAAGCCTGCTCAAAATGTAATAACACCGTTAAAAGATAACAGAACTTTTATTATCTCCCCCTACTTTGATGACCGAGAAAGCAAAGTCACTCGTGTGATTGGGATCGTTCACCATGAAGATGTAAAAGAACTATACTGCTGGTTCTGCTGCCAGCCCAATGGAAAGATATATGTATCAAAAGCAAAGATTGATGTTCATGCAGATAGATTTGGTTTCCCATATGGTGCAGCGGATATAGTGTGTTTGGAACCCGAAAACTGTGATCCAACACATGTATCAATTGATCAGTCTCCACATGGAAATATTGACCAGCTGCCAAGGTTTGAAATAAAAAACCGCAAGGCTGAGACCTTTTCTGTTGACTTCACTGTATGCATTTCTGCTATGTTTGGAAATTACAACAATGTCCTGCAGTTTATACAGAGTGTGGAAATGTACAAGATTCTTGGGGTACAAAAAGTGGTGATCTACAAGAACAACTGCAGCCACCTGATGGAGAAAGTCTTGAACTTTTATATGGAAGAAGGAACTGTAGAGATAATTCCCTGGCCAATAAACTCACACCTCAAGGTTTCTTCTAAATGGCACTTTTCTATGGATGCAAAAGACATTGGCTACTATGGACAAATCACAGCTCTAAATGACTGCATATACCGTAACATGCAGAGGAGCAAGTTTGTGGTTCTTAATGATGCTGATGAAATAATCCTTCATACTACATATTTTCTTTTCTGCAGATGTGGCAGCATAAAGTGCAAGAACAAAGAAATTTGCATCCACATTTAGATACACTCAAAATGTTGTGTGGTGGGAAAAAATCTTACTTTGCTGCTGCTGTGTGCATTTTTACTCTAACTTCAATGGTCACAATTTCTTATCTTAGGTTACAGAGACTTTCACACCTGCCAAAAATAATTCAAGAAAGTAGCAGATGTAGAGGTAAAATTACCAATAGCACGATAACACCGTTAAAAGATAACAGAACTTTTATTATCTCCCCCTACTTTGATGACCGAGAAAGCAAAGTCACTCGTGTGATTGGGATCGTTCACCATGAAGATGTAAAAGAACTATACTGCTGGTTCTGCTGCCAGCCCAATGGAAAGATATATGTATCAAAAGCAAAGATTGATGTTCATGCAGATAGATTTGGTTTCCCATATGGTGCAGCGGATATAGTGTGTTTGGAACCCGAAAACTGTGATCCAACACATGTATCAATTGATCAGTCTCCACATGGAAATATTGACCAGCTGCCAAGGTTTGAAATAAAAAACCGCAAGGCTGAGACCTTTTCTGTTGACTTCACTGTATGCATTTCTGCTATGTTTGGAAATTACAACAATGTCCTGCAGTTTATACAGAGTGTGGAAATGTACAAGATTCTTGGGGTACAAAAAGTGGTGATCTACAAGAACAACTGCAGCCACCTGATGGAGAAAGTCTTGAACTTTTATATGGAAGAAGGAACTGTAGAGATAATTCCCTGGCCAATAAACTCACACCTCAAGGTTTCTTCTAATTGGCACTTTTCTATGGATGCAAAAGACATTGGCTACTATGGACAAATCACAGCTCTAAATGACTGCATATACCGTAACATGCAGAGGAGCAAGTTTGTGGTTCTTAATGATGCTGATGAAATAATCCTTCCCCTTAAGCACCCAGACTGGAAAACAATGATGAACAGTCTTGAGGAGCAAAACCCAGGGACTGGCATTTTCCTCTTTGAGAACCATATCTTCCCAGAAACTGTATCTACTCACGAGTTCAACATTTCGTCCTGGAATACAGTGCCGGGTGTTAACATACTACAGCATGTTCACAGAGAGCCTGATAGGAAAGAGGTTTTCAATCCCAGGAAAATGATAATTGATCCACGAAAGGTGATTCAAACCTCAGTCCACTCTGTCCTTCGTGCTTATGGGAACAGTGTGAATGTTCCCATGGATGTTGCTCTCATTTATCATTGTCGGGTGCCCCTTCAAGGTAACCTTCCCAGAGAATCTCTCATCAGAGATACAACGCTGTGGAGATACAACTCATCATTAATCATGAATGTTAATAAGGTGCTGTATCAAACCATACTGTAAGCTCAAAAGTGAAACCTCAGTTATGAGGAGGGAAAGTGGGACAGCAGAGGATATAATTTAAAGATCATATTAAAATCACTTCCACATGAAGTTTACGTCTTACAGAGATTTAGGAGAACAGCCTTTTGATGTGCTGTACAAAGGTAAATGCATTTGATTTGTGGGCTGAATCAAGGTATCCAGGGAAAGACTTTGACAGCTGAAAATTTACAGCCTTCACCACTAGAAAAAATTCCACCATAAACTTGTAGGAATGCCAGCACTGTATTTTGCTGTAGAAATTATCCAACTAGCAGTTGCTGTCTCTGAAAAATAATAGTGCTGGTGCAAGCAACAGGATTTTATCATTATATAATTATCACATTTCCTTTTTTTTTTTTTAAATGATTTGCACTTTGAAAATACAAAGGCTTGCTTGTGTTTCTCCATTTTACACAAGTTAATCGACAACTACACATTGGGATTCATTCCAGAGACGACCTCGGCCGAGGTAGCGAACTACGCGGGTCTCTCCTGCGCGCGTCTGCTGCTGCTCCGCAGCCCCGCGCTGTCCCGGGGCCGCCGGGGCCAGGCCCGGCCCTGCTCTGGCCCGCTGGACAACGGGCTTCGCTCGCCCCAGCGCCCCGGCCCGACCTCACGGTCTTGCGCGAGACTTGCCCGAAAAATGCCCTGGAGCA
>NW_009953489.1:63430-86624 GCF_000747805.2 Chaetura pelagica | reverse complement strand
GGCTGGCGGAACAGGGAGGGACGCGTGGTCGGATACGGCTCCTGCTTAGGATCCTGTAACGGGCGTCACTTGCAGAAGAGGCTCGACAGGCGCTGGATTTTACTTCCATTCAAGGAATAGGAAATAAGATGGTGGTCAGCTGTAGCACCACTTTTCATTGGTGGTGCTAACCGCTTAACGGTGAGTCAAGGGTCTATGTTAATTGTATAGCTGAATTGTTTGAAGCCTTTTAGATTTAAGAATGTGTAACTCCTCGAAAGAGTGATTTCAGCGTGTTTTGTGGGTTAACCGTGTGTGGAATGCCCGTGCCGGCATTGCACAGGTTAATGCCTCAGACAGACGCTGTGGCGGGAAACCTGTAGAGCAGGGGCGGGGCTCACACAGGTAACACTTAACACCGCGGTAAGTTGGCCGAGCCATTCGGTCGTCAACATCTGTGAGAAATGTTGTTAAAAGTTCCGTCGAGATTGTTTTTGTTCTGCTCCTTTTTGCCAGCTGTGTTTTTTGTATGTTGTGGGGGTTTTGAGTAAAGTATTATTTTGTTGAAACCTGCTGAGGGTGTTTGTGGTCCCTCCTACTGCGCAGAGAATCAAAACAACCTCCCCGAGCCCGTGGGGGCGGGAGACATGGTGGGCAGCTCAGCAGCACAGAGCTGCTCACTCAAGTCTCCCTCCCCCTCACAGGGGGGTGGAGAAGAGAATCAGGCGAAAGTGAGAAAATTAATGGGTTGAAATAAAGTTAATTTAAGAGATAATGCTGCATGCACAACCAAAGCAATATAAGGAATTAATTCACTACATCCCATCAGCAGGGAGGTTTTTAGCCATTTGTACAAAAGCAGAGCTTCATCACGTGTCATGGTGTCTTGGGAAGACAAGTGTCATGGAACAGGTTGCTCAAGGAAGTTGTGGATGTCCCATCCTTGGCAGTGTTCAAGGCCACATTGGGTGGGGCACTGAGCAACTTGATCTAGTGGGAGGTGTCCCTGCCCATGCAGAGGGTTGGATCTAGATGATCTTTAAGATATCTTCCAATCCAAACCATTCTGTGATAATGCCATGTCACCCTCCTTCTTCCCTGAGCTTTTATTGCTGAGCACAGTATCATACGGTATGGGCTAGGCCTTTGGTCAGTTTGGATCAGCAGTCCTGGCCGTCCTCGAAAGAGTGATTTCAGCGTGTTTTGTGGGTTAACCGTGTGTGGAATGCCCGTGCCGGCATTGCACAGGTTAATGCCTCAGACAGACGCTGTGGCGGGAAACCTGTAGAGCAGGGGCGGGGCTCACACAGGTAACACTTAACACCGCGGTAAGTTGGCCGAGCCATTCGGTCGTCAACATCTGTGAGAAATGTTGTTAAAAGTTCCGTCGAGATTGTTTTTGTTCTGCTCCTTTTTGCCAGCTGTGTTTTTTGTATGTTGTGGGGGTTTTGAGTAAAGTATTATTTTGTTGAAACCTGCTGAGGGTGTTTGTGGTCCCTCCTACTGCGCAGAGAATCAAAACAACCTCCCCGAGCCCGTGGGGGCGGGAGACATGGTGGGCAGCTCAGCAGCACAGAGCTGCTCACTCAAGTCTCCCTCCCCCTCACAGGGGGGTGGAGAAGAGAATCAGGCGAAAGTGAGAAAATTAATGGGTTGAAATAAAGTTAATTTAAGAGATAATGCTGCATGCACAACCAAAGCAATATAAGGAATTAATTCACTACATCCCATCAGCAGGGAGGTTTTTAGCCATTTGTACAAAAGCAGAGCTTCATCACGTGTCATGGTGTCTTGGGAAGACAAGTGTCATGGAACAGGTTGCTCAAGGAAGTTGTGGATGTCCCATCCTTGGCAGTGTTCAAGGCCACATTGGGTGGGGCACTGAGCAACTTGATCTAGTGGGAGGTGTCCCTGCCCATGCAGAGGGTTGGATCTAGATGATCTTTAAGATATCTTCCAATCCAAACCATTCTGTGATAATGCCATGTCACCCTCCTTCTTCCCTGAGCTTTTATTGCTGAGCACAGTATCATACGGTATGGGCTAGGCCTTTGGTCAGTTTGGTTCAGCAGTCCTGGCCGTATCCACTGTGAACTTCTTGTGCCACCTTCCCTACTCCTGGGACGGGAAGGTTGCGAGCAGCATGAGAAAAAGAGAAAGCCTTCACACTGTGTAAGAACTAGTCAGAACATCACTGTGTTTTAACTCTGTTGTGATCGCAAATCCAAAACAGAGCACCCTGAGAGATACTAGGATTTCTCCCAGGTAAAACAAGTGCAGTGTAAAAGACAAAAGGTTGAAATAACAGACTTGAGTGTTGGAATGCAATCTTTATTTTGCCTGATGTATTTATTTTCAAATTACACAAATTCTAACTGTTTACAATAGGGGAAATTTGACTTAGGGATGTACAGTGGATTTTAGTGAAAAAGTTTATAAGTGTACAGGGAAATGTGTGGTTTGTCGGTTGTAATGGCACAAATTTTGTGTATGGCAACACTGTATATTGCTCTGAATTATGTTCTTCCTAGTTAGAGAAGTGGCCAATGTAGGTTTTTTAGAGCAATATTTTACAATAGTGGAATAACACTACCCTCAGTTTAATCCTTCAAACAATATGCTTCTGATTTTGTATCATATAAGAGAGGAAGGACACTGCTGCTTCATGCAGTCTTTCTGAAAAATGTAAGCTTTTTAAAAGATTAACAACAGACAATCTAGGTGATAAAGGATTCTTAGTCTTTGGAATTTTTGTTTTTATTTGAACATCAGTGGATTGTGTTGTTGGTTTTGGTGAAAACTATGAAGCAGAGGATGGAGAATGTTTCCAATACTGATAAATTAATAAGGCTATTTGTTAGTAGTGTCTTCGTAATTAGACCCTGGGTAAACCAAGGATTAGGCTGTTTTTTGTTCCTGAACTACTGAATGTAATACTGCATATTAGCAACTGAAATTTTGCAGTCACATCTGGTCAGTTGCCCGCATCCTCACCCTAGATCAGAAGATAAAGTAGTAAGTTGAGAGTTAGAAAAAATTATGATACTGAAATGAGCAGCATAAAAGGTCTTCAGCTGTCTAAAAGCAAAGAAATTACAAAAGAGGGTGACAATGCAGAGAACATATGGAGGAGATTAATAATGATCTAGAAATGTCTCTTGAACTAAATTAGCATTTTGTGCCACACTTTAGTAGGGACAATGCTAATTGTGAAGGGTTAAGAGATTATGGAAAATAAGGTCTGAAAATAGAAGTTGTACAGCAAAGATTAAAACAGCATTCCACTTGGAAAGTGATACTGAAAAATTTCCATTCCAAAAATCTAAGAAGATAGACAAGCTGTTGAAGAATCTACTTGGTTTCTTGGCTGTTTAATGAGCGTGTTTTGGGCATAGTGGTACAATGTGGCAAAACAAAGCATGAGCAGTTCCTTGGTTTAGGAAGGGGGAAAAAAAGATTATGAGTTTGTAAGTGTAGTCTTGATCATATTCAGGGTTTTAGAATAGATTTTAGAAGGACTGTGACAAAAGAAATGAGAAATGTGCTTAATTTGAGCAACCTGATGTAGTGAAAGATGTCCCTGCCCACAGAAAGCAGGTTGGAACTAGATGGTCTTTAAAGGTCCTGTCCAACCCAAACCATTCAATGATTGTATGATTGTAACTGGGACAAGAACTCTGTATTATGACCTTGTTGCAGAAGAAAACACATTGTGTAACTTCAGTTGGCTGAAAGACTGGGTAGATGGATTAATCTTGCACTGATGGGAGGCTCAGATGTATCTGTGCAGTGTGACACATTTGCAAAAAATAAAATCCTAGTATATGTTAGGAAATCTCCAACAGTGATGAGGATTTGCCACGGTCATATACAAATGGACAATGAAGAGAGATTTGTAGTTTGCTGTGCTACTGGGCCTGGGTGAAGCTGGGCCAACTGCACAGTGAGGTGGTGGTCAGGGAAGTGTTTCTTAGTATTAAAACAGCCTGTCTTTTTAAATGAAAAAGTTATAAATATGAAGACTAGAAAGTGATAAGACTGCAGCCCATAAATGCAATAGGAAGGAAGAAAGGTTCTTTACTACTACTGGAAATCCTGAAAACTGGTGCAAAGTAGCCATTGATACCATTGCCTCAATTTAATATTAAAGCAAGTCTGTGTGATTTGTATCATGTTCTACTTGAATAGTAATTGGAATTAAAAGACACAACACCTGAATGAATTATTGTTGTTATTAAAAAATAAACTCTCTTAAATATACTGAAAAATTTTTGAAATTGAAATTTGTCAAGTCCTCTCTATAGTAAGGAAATGTAAATGTTCCTAATATTAATTGGACTTTATATACTTTATGACTGTATAGCTGTGTGGTTAATTTTAGGGGATCAAGAGTCAGGGGTCACTTGTTGGGAAAACCATGAGTTTCACACTTCAAGTAATTACATATTTCTTTAAGATTTTGTGGTTTTGTGTCTTGAGTTGTGTTTTTTTTTCTGCTAGAACCTGCTGTTGTTTCACATCTCACTTGCAGTTCCTCATCAGAATCTGTGTTTACCTATTTTAATGAGGCCTATAGTATGGTACTAAAAAAAATTACCCAAGAAATACAGATATATACACATAGGGTATTTTTCTAGTTTAAGTATGCATGTGAACTGCAGATAACATGCAGGATTAATTTCCAGAAGGAAACATAAGTAGCCTTATAAAAAAAAATCACCTGAGCACCTAGGTTTGATTTGCTTCAACAACTTACACTCAAGTTTGTAATTTAAATGAAGTTATTGGAAGGCAACTGTGTGCTTTGCTCAAGAGAAGGAAAACTTGTTTTTCTAGTAGGTGTGGCTGCTGGTACAGACATCAGAGAACACGAATCATTTCTAATAAGGTGTGTCGGCAAGTGTCTTAGGTATCATACTAAAATTTTATTCCTCAGTGTTGTTCTGTATTGAACATTTATTGCAGTTAATCTTTAAAATACTTATAATTTTTATCTGGTTAGAAGAAACGATTTGTAGATTATACCTTAGCAAAGAATAACTGGAGGACTGAGCAAGACTTCACTCAGGTATCTGCTTTAAAAGGTACTTTTTCCTTTCAGGTGTTAACTGTTCAAAACACAGTTGAAAATATTAAGGTTTTTATTGCTGGTTGCTAGCAAAAGCAGAAGAAATAACAGGTAATAAATTAATTGCATTATTTAATGTTGACATGTTTTTATATTTCTTTAGTAAAAAAAAAAAATATTCTGTAAGTCGGAACAGTATTTTAAGTCATAAATAGGTAAGACAGATAAAAATGGTAAATGTGACCTAAGCTATGTTGTAAGAAGTAGCAACCTGGGAATAAGAATGCTCAGGGTAAACTTTTGTCTGACTGTAGAATGCTTAATAAAAAGACTTAAAAAATCTCCAGAAAGTTGTATGACGGTAGCAGGCTCTTACAATGCATTTGCAGTTCTGCTCTAAATTGTAAGCACTTCGGGGAGGGGCTTTCCGTTTCAGAGAGCAGTCAGTACTGTCTGCCACTGCTGTTCTGCTTTGGGCCCCAGGTGAGACTTTTGGTGCTCTGTGACTGTCCTAGTCTGTAAAGCAATTTCTGGTAGCTAGGAAAAGCTGCTATAAAACATACCGGCCTTGCCAAATGGAGAGTTCTAAGAGGTATGTTGTGACTACAGTTTTTCTTACTTTGCTTAGCAGGAGAGAGCAATTGTGAAAATATTGTACAATATTCTGAAGGCATGAGCAATTGTTTTTTGCCTAAGCTCAGTTGAGATTCAGAAGCTAGATTGCTCTATTCAGAAGCTAGATTTTACTGGTTGTAAGTAATTAAGTAAACAGGGTAAGCACTGTGTTTAAACAGAAAACCAGACCCTAGGGGAATTTTTCAAGCCCAGCAGTGAAGTTGCAAGTGAATTTAAGCACTTCCAAAGTTATGAAGCTGCTGAGTATGATACCAGGATCAAAACTAAGGATTTAGGTTCTTGGTGGGTTTGTATGCTTCTTACTTTTATTTGAAAAATGCTGGTTTTCTGTGCCATCAGAAAAGTCTTGTGATAAAGGTTCTCATAATAGCTTTGCACAATGTGTGAAATGCAGAAAAAAAGTATGAATATTAGGTTTAATTATTATTTTAGAATAGACTGAGTAATATGCTTTGGAAAAAATATTGTTAGATATTTAGTATGTGCATACTCTCTGAAGACACTTTGATTACTAAGTACTTCTGCAAGTGATTTTATTAAGAGTCTTGAGAAGTAAATGAAGGATGAGAAATACAAGAATCTTCCAACATTTGCTACACCCATGAGATTGCTACCTGTTTTAGCTATAAAATAGATACCTAGAAATCCGGGTCTTTTAATGGTGTTTTTCCTCAGCAGCTGGCTTTATGTAACAGTGAGGTGCCTACTAGAAGCATTTGCTTCATCTTGTGCAATCAAATCAGTTTACCCCACACTTCTTGCTTGCAGTTGGCTATACTCTTTACTACCAGTTCAGTTTTAGGATGTAATTTAATTAATCTGGGGCACTTGTCTTCCAAGAATCTCTGTGGTACAAGCAGGCCTTTGAAGAGACTTACTGTCACCTTGCTTCTCATGCATCATATCTGGATGCCTGAAGATTAATTTGTGGAGGAAACTTGTGATCTGAGCTCCACTTGCAGAAATTGGTGTTTGAGAGTGGCATGAGCAGCCTGATAGCATGTGAGTGCTGCTGAAGACTTTGGCCATCCAGGTACTCAGGGGTGTTGATCCGTTCCTGCAAGGGCAAAAGTTCCAAACAATGCTAGGAGCTGAGTCAGTGTTGATGCAGTGCGAGGAGGCGCAGATCTCTAGCAAGCATATGAGGCAACCTTCCCTACAAGCCCTGCCTTGTACAGTGCTAACTTGGGAAGAGCTGGTAGCTCAGAATAAGCTATATACCCCCATATACTTGATCGGTCTTCAGCTGAATTGTATGAATTGTCCATCCTCTGTATATTTTGTTTTGTCTGTGTTGAACTGCAAGCTACAGAATTTGTACAGTAGAGATTGCATCTGAACCATCATGTGCATTCCCCAATTGCGATGTTTTTTATGAACTTGGTGAATCCTATGTACATTTGATTTATATACCTGCCCTTAACTTGTCAGTGGGAAGACTGGTTGAGGGTTTTTTGTGTATAATATACATATGCACTGAGTAGTGGGGGAAGAAAACCAGCACTTCTCTTTTGCTTTAAAAATTACTGCCTATTTAGTTGGATATTCTAAAATTTGGGTTATAGAAAATAATTAATAATGGCTTCTTGTTCTCCTATATATAGATCTCTATCATATTCTCCTGTAGGACCAACCGTGTACAGAAACTGTTCCACACCTATGTCATGTAAAGGCATTCAGAGTGTTGCATACAGTATGGTCCGTCCCACTAAAGGTGTGTTCTGGGAGTGATTTTTTGTAAAAGCAGAGTAGCTGGGTCTCTTATTAAGTCAGTGCACACTGATAGAAATCTGTCCCCTATCTTGTTTATGAAATTCTTAAGCAATGATAATTAGTCAATATTATCTCATACTACATATTTTCTTTTCTGCAGATGTGGCAGCATAAAGTGCAAGAACAAAGAAATTTGCATCCACATTTAGATACACTCAAAATGTTGTGTGGTGGGAAAAAATCTTACTTTGCTGCTGCTGTGTGCATTTTTACTCTAACTTCAATGGTCACAATTTCTTATCTTAGGTTACAGAGACTTTCACACCTGCCAAAAATAATTCAAGAAAGTAGCAGATGTAGAGGTAAAATTACCAATAGCACGATAACACCGTTAAAAGATAACAGAACTTTTATTATCTCCCCCTACTTTGATGACCGAGAAAGCAAAGTCACTCGTGTGATTGGGATCGTTCACCATGAAGATGTAAAAGAACTATACTGCTGGTTCTGCTGCCAGCCCAATGGAAAGATATATGTATCAAAAGCAAAGATTGATGTTCATGCAGATAGATTTGGTTTCCCATATGGTGCAGCGGATATAGTGTGTTTGGAACCCGAAAACTGTGATCCAACACATGTATCAATTGATCAGTCTCCACATGGAAATATTGACCAGCTGCCAAGGTTTGAAATAAAAAACCGCAGGAGCTGAGTCAGTGTTGATGCAGTGCGAGGAGGCGCAGATCTCTAGCAAGCATATGAGGCAACCTTCCCTACAAGCCCTGCCTTGTACAGTGCTAACTTGGGAAGAGCTGGTAGCTCAGAATAAGCTATATACCCCCATATACTTGATCGGTCTTCAGCTGAATTGTATGAATTGTCCATCCTCTGTATATTTTGTTTTGTCTGTGTTGAACTGCAAGCTACAGAATTTGTACAGTAGAGATTGCATCTGAACCATCATGTGCATTCCCCAATTGCGATGTTTTTTATGAACTCGGTGAATCCTATGTACATTTGATTTATATACCTGCCCTTAACTTGTCAGTGGGAAGACTGGTTGAGGGTTTTTTGTGTATAATATACATATGCACTGAGTAGTGGGGGAAGAAAACCAGCACTTCTCTTTTGCTTTAAAAATTACTGCCTATTTAGTTGGATATTCTAAAATTTGGGTTATAGAAAATAATTAATAATGGCTTCTTGTTCTCCTATATATAGATCTCTATCATATTCTCCTGTAGGACCAACCGTGTACAGAAACTGTTCCACACCTATGTCATGTAAAGGCATTCAGAGTGTTGCATACAGTATGGTCCGTCCCACTAAAGGTGTGTTCTGGGAGTGATTTTTTGTAAAAGCAGAGTAGCTGGGTCTCTTATTAAGTCAGTGCACACTGATAGAAATCTGTCCCCTATCTTGTTTATGAAATTCTTAAGCAATGATAATTAGTCAATATTATCTCATACTACATATTTTCTTTTCTGCAGATGTGGCAGCATAAAGTGCAAGAACAAAGAAATTTGCATCCACATTTAGATACACTCAAAATGTTGTGTGGTGGGAAAAAATCTTACTTTGCTGCTGCTGTGTGCATTTTTACTCTAACTTCAATGGTCACAATTTCTTATCTTAGGTTACAGAGACTTTCACACCTGCCAAAAATAATTCAAGAAAGTAGCAGATGTAGAGGTAAAATTACCAATAGCACGATAACACCGTTAAAAGATAACAGAACTTTTATTATCTCCCCCTACTTTGATGACCGAGAAAGCAAAGTCACTCGTGTGATTGGGATCGTTCACCATGAAGATGTAAAAGAACTATACTGCTGGTTCTGCTGCCAGCCCAATGGAAAGATATATGTATCAAAAGCAAAGATTGATGTTCATGCAGATAGATTTGGTTTCCCATATGGTGCAGCGGATATAGTGTGTTTGGAACCCGAAAACTGTGATCCAACACATGTATCAATTGATCAGTCTCCACATGGAAATATTGACCAGCTGCCAAGGTTTGAAATAAAAAACCGCAAGGCTGAGACCTTTTCTGTTGACTTCACTGTATGCATTTCTGCTATGTTTGGAAATTACAACAATGTCCTGCAGTTTATACAGAGTGTGGAAATGTACAAGATTCTTGGGGTACAAAAAGTGGTGATCTACAAGAACAACTGCAGCCACCTGATGGAGAAAGTCTTGAACTTTTATATGGAAGAAGGAACTGTAGAGATAATTCCCTGGCCAATAAACTCACACCTCAAGGTTTCTTCTAATTGGCACTTTTCTATGGATGCAAAAGACATTGGCTACTATGGACAAATCACAGCTCTAAATGACTGCATATACCGTAACATGCAGAGGAGCAAGTTTGTGGTTCTTAATGATGCTGATGAAATAATCCTTCCCCTTAAGCACCCAGACTGGAAAACAATGATGAACAGTCTTGAGGAGCAAAACCCAGGGACTGGCATTTTCCTCTTTGAGAACCATATCTTCCCAGAAACTGTATCTACTCACGAGTTCAACATTTCGTCCTGGAATACAGTGCCGGGTGTTAACATACTACAGCATGTTCACAGAGAGCCTGATAGGAAAGATGTAATCAATCCCAGGAAAATGATAATTGATCCACGAAAGGTGATTCAAACCTCAGTCCACTCTGTCCTTCGTGCTTATGGGAACAGTGTGAATGTTCCCATGGATGTTGCTCTCATTTATCATTGTCGGGTGCCCCTTCAAGGTAACCTTCCCAGAGAATCTCTCATCAGAGATACAACGCTGTGGAGATACAACTCATCATTAATCATGAATGTTAATAAGGTGCTGTATCAAACCATACTGTAAGCTCAAAAGTGAAACCTCAGTTATGAGGAGGGAAAGTGGAGAGCTACCCAGTGTGGGACAGCAGAGGATATAATTTAAAGATCATATTAAAATCACTTCCACATGAAGTTTACGTCTTACAGAGATTTAGGAGAACAGCCTTTTGATGTGCTGTACAAAGGTAAATGCATTTGATTTGTGGGCTGATAGATGCTACCTTGTAATAGTCCACAGTAATGGTTAATAGTTGGTTTCCTCAGGTAAAATTGCTACTGCAATTTTGTAAGCTGGGAGAGATAGAAGACAGCTCTTTTAGATGCCTGTAACTATGAAAGATCATTACTCAAGACCTAGGAAGTGACCATGCTGAAATTAGAAAGTTAATGTACTGATTTCCAGCTTTCTCACTTTTTCTTTTCCCATCTTCATGTATGTTTTATCTAGTACAATGAATGTGTAAACTACCCGAAGAAGGAATTAATTGGGTTTTCATTATTTGTATCTCTGAAGTACTTGGTGGATAAAAAAAAAAACAGCTGTGCTTAATGGTGCATATTAAAAGATGGCTTGGGACAGCATATCCGAGATGAAGACTTGCATTGGCATGAGCACTGTAATTCATTATTATCAGGGATGCAGGATAAGAGAACACACCAGCTGTATCACTGGAACTGTCACTTTTTAGAGTTATTTCTTAAGGGGAAATTTGTAGCAGAGCCATGAGTCATTAAGGATATAAAAGATCAATATAGATGATATACCTCTTCAGGAAAATGTAAAATGAGTTTGTTTTCAATTAAAAAAAATAAAGCAGTATTTCTCAACTGATTCAAATAATGCAAAAGTCTATAGATGGTTTTCAACTTCTGTACAAAAAAATAAAACTACTGTCATTTGTATTAAAGATAACTGCTTAATTCTTGCAGTTTGTATGTTACTGGGTATAAAATTTTTATGCACGGAGTAAAATGTAAACGAATGCATGATGAAAGTAATTGAACTAAATCTACCAGTTTCAGTTGTAAAAAAAAAAATGAATGCCTTATATTCTTTGAAATGTTGTTTGTTAAAGTGGTGATGTGTTGTTAACACTATTCAGCTGTTGGGAGTTTTGCTGATCCAAATTACTGTTAAGCTGGGTTTTTGAGACATATAAGTTTAAGAAGAAGGCTGATCCCTCTTTTGTAACCCACAGCTGTTCTGAATTACTTAAGTGGGAAGTGCTGAGTCATGATGGGGAGCTTTAAAACGGAGGCACGGGATGGATGCTAAAGAAAAAGCAACCGATGGGAACTGAAAAGGTGACAAGACAGATAGATGATTAGTTACTTGTGATACATAATTGGTTTGTTTTTTCACTGGGACCTTGAAGCCTCTTGTTTCTACATTCACGAAAACTACAGATTTGGTGAATTCTAGTCCGTTGTGTGATGGGTAAGTTGAATTATGTTGCTTTCTTGTGTAACGGTGTAGCAGTTGCACCTTTTCCAAACTCTTATCTTAAAATAGTGTCAAGTAGTTATTAACTTCTGTTGAAGGGTCAGATGGAAAGCAAACAAAAAACATTTGCTCACTGTAGTTTCACAATATCAGTCTTTATTTTATCTTATTGTAATGTTTGCTAAGCCCCCAAAGCTGTGTGTGTTGTACTGATGTGGCAATGTATTAGAACTTGCCTATGAAGGGACATCTGGGGATAGTGATTGTGTGATATTCAGTGTGTGACAGGGAGAAGTGCATGTGAAGTGCAGGTATGGTTTTCTCATTTCTACACCAGTATGTATGGTATTTTCATTTATTAATCTGTTTTGTGGTGGCACATACCTGTGCCCTTAAGGAGCTGGGTTAGTATCATTGACTAGCAAATGTCCAGGGGAACTTTTACTTGGAAGTCTTTAAGTCAGTCAGTAAATAACTGTTTGCTAATTGTGTTTATAATAATAGCCTGCTGTGTAACAGGCTAAAACTTCTTTTAACTAAAAGGGTGGAAGAGCAGTGTAGGGTGTTTTGGAGGCTTCTCGTCATGCTTTTCTGCTTGCATACTCTGGGACAATGTAAAGGAGAATTTTAGAGTTCTTAATCAGGAAGCTGCTTTCCATCTGGTGAGCTCCAGCCTGCCTGTTGTGTGGAGTGAGGGTTTCTCAGGTGCAGGGTTGTGCATTTTTGTTGGTTAAACTATGTGAGAATTCTGTCAGCCCACTTGTCTGGTTTGTTGAAGACTTTCGGAATACCATTCCTGTAGCAGTTGCACCTTTTCCAAACTCTTATCTTAAAATAGTGTCAAGTAGTTATTAACTTCTGTTGAAGGGTCAGATGGAAAGCAAACAAAAAACATTTGCTCACTGTAGTTTCACAATATCAGTCTTTATTTTATCTTATTGTAATGTTTGCTAAGCCCCCAAAGCTGTGTGTGTTGTACTGATGTGGCAATGTATTAGAACTTGCCTATGAAGGGACATCTGGGGATAGTGATTGTGTGATATTCAGTGTGTGACAGGGAGAAGTGCATGTGAAGTGCAGGTATGGTTTTCTCATTTCTACACCAGTATGTATGGTATTTTCATTTATTAATCTGTTTTGTGGTGGCACATACCTGTGCCCTTAAGGAGCTGGGTTAGTATCATTGACTAGCAAATGTCCAGGGGAACTTTTACTTGGAAGTCTTTAAGTCAGTCAGTAAATAACTGTTTGCTAATTGTGTTTATAATAATAGCCTGCTGTGTAACAGGCTAAAACTTCTTTTAACTAAAAGGGTGGAAGAGCAGTGTAGGGTGTTTTGGAGGCTTCTCGTCATGCTTTTCTGCTTGCATACTCTGGGACAATGTAAAGGAGAATTTTAGAGTTCTTAATCAGGAAGCTGCTTTCCATCTGGTGAGCTCCAGCCTGCCTGTTGTGTGGAGTGAGGGTTTCTCAGGTGCAGGGTTGTGCATTTTTGTTGGTTAAACTATGTGAGAATTCTGTCAGCCCACTTGTCTGGTTTGTTGAAGACTTTCGGAATACCATTCCTGCTTCTCTTGTATATTGACTCCTTCCCCTTGCCAGGGTTTCTCCTTTCTCTCCAAATTTGCATTGTTGGAAACTTGCTGGGAGTAGAGTGTATAGATGGCCCATCATCACATGGCTTCTTTAGAGTAAGCTGAGTTACTGCACACACGCGCAATACAGTTACTCACAAATGAAGCATGAGAGTTGGGTTTCAAGACAAGTTATTAAAAGCTTTGTTTCATGTAGAGTAAGACAGTAAAAGCTCTAAGATCATAATTTGTGCCCTGGTCAGTGTGGTTTGAACTGAGAGCTGTGAATTTGGCTTCTAATTGATAAAACCCTTGACTACAAACACATTTTCAAGGCAAGTTAGTGTCAATTAAGGCAAAAAACTGAATACTCAAGATCCAACCTTTGTATTCAAGAGACACTGCTGCACTGGGACTTCATGCTGTTCCTACCACTTCACTCACAACACCACCACCTCCTCACCCCAAGCCATTGGTGTAAGTCATACTGCATACATTTGGGAACCTTGCCCTTCATTCAATACTAAGGATGAAATAAGGTCTGCTTGGTTAGTGGGAAGAAAAAATCATACTAACAAGAGTAATGCTAGGCAGTTTTATCTTTCCAAGGACATGAGGTGATCATCATTAAAATGTATGTTTTTAAATTGTGTTAAAAAAAAAAAGAAGACATTAAGGGGAGATTTTATTATAAGGGAGGAAGGGAAACCAACCTAAAGCGTTTCTAAAGCATGTGATGTCATAGATACAGCCTTTAAATACATGTCAAATACCACAAGTATGTGAATAGGAACTTGCTTTTCAATAGTTAACTTGCATACATCAGGTCTCCTATGATGATCAAAGCTAAAGACCTTTTTCTACTCCTATGCTTTTCTTCAGATTTTTCATTGATTTTTTTTTTTTTTTCTTCCCTGGAGATGTGGCGTTAGCAGTTATTTGCCCCTGCTTTCCAAATCTAGATGTAGCAACTACTCTTAAGTGCATGATTAACTGCAATGCTTGGAAAAAGTGAACAGCTGCTGGACATAATTTAATGTGACTTTTGATGTAGAGACTGAACATAATCTTCCCATTCATTATATTTCTATAGATCTGTGACCTAAGTTACATTCTTACACAAACAATAGGAAATATGGACTATAAAAGGCTGATCAAGCCACTCTTGAGTTATTGTCAGCAAAAATGATAAATAATGTCAGAAGTTGTCTAAGGTTAATCTATCAGGTAGGTGAAAAGTTGGCTTATTCTCACTTAGGAAAGTTCATGTTGACATGTTCCTGAACTTAAACATATTATTCTTAGCATATGATCCTAGTTAAAGGACTCATTTGATTCTGCTATTTCAAAGGCTAAGTATTTAAAGTTATCATAAGGAAAAAACATATTAAAGAGACTGATACTGGAGAGAAAAGGAGTTTGCTAGTTTCTCATTCAAATCAAGCAGCCATGCACTGTAACAAGTATTTGCTGTTACATGTACAAAAGCCTATAGTTCTAAAATAGTAGCTTCACCTTTTGTTTCAACAACAAAAAATAGGTCAGAAGTCAGGTCAACCACTACTTCATTTCAGACTTGATGGTGGATTTGAATGGTTTAAATGTTACAAGCTACATGAGACAAAATTTTGTGTTGAATACTGTTAGCATGCTGTATTGCATTATGTCCAAAACAACCCATTCCCAAATGCCCAAATAAAAGTACATGATTGTGCATTGCATGATGATACCATTGGGTGTGCAACTTTGGTTCATGCAAAGTCTCATTTTATGGACACACTGCTGATAGTCCATATATTCCTGAAGAGTCTGCGTATGTGAGCTTTTTAGCCATGTTCTTTCCATAACACCAAATGGATACTATGGTCTGGCATACTGGTGGCAAAAACCAAGCCCGTATCATTTTGGCCATTTAGTCCATTTAACCAAGACACTTCACCAGCCAAAAAGCTTGAACCTCTCTTTGATTTTCTATACTCTGGTAGAGGCCAGCGGCTTATCATTTTTTCTGTCCTCAAGTCCATTATATACAGGTATCTGTTATCAAACAGCAGAGCAAATATCTCTCCAAAAGCCAGCAAGGACACATTTGAGAAATCAGGAGGTTTGATAACCCTAGAAGACAAGACAACATTGTTAGAAACTGTGTCACAATGTAGTCGTGAACTCACATTACCAAAATATCTAATGTGTCTGTCGAAAATAAGTGTCTAAACTTGTAATTCTGAAAAAGGATATTGAAAGAACTGGATGCAAACTTTTCAAATTAAGCAACCGAACACTTAGCTGCAGTCAGGCGTGTGGTTTCAGTTCTGGATGCATGCATTCAGGACAGACCCTTCTGAGCATAAGTTTAGGGCTTGAAAGGGATTCTGCATAGCTCAAGGGAATTAAGAGTCTTGATTCCGATAAAGACAAAAGAGCAAATTTATTGTGTTTTACAGCAAATTTCCATATGAATTTCATGCTTCAGTATCTTTTATATTAAGAGATAAAACCTCTTACTATTTTTTTGACCACTCTTTTAAAAGCTGGAAATAAAACAGAAATGTCTTCCTGTGGTAAGAAAATAAGCCAAATCATTCAAGATTAGTCCTTAACAAAATGCCGTTTTACTGAAATAAAAGGATTTGTTCCCCTATGCCTTTAGGATATTATTGTTGCCTTAAATAAAGCTTGGGAAATAAATTAAAGAGAATAGGTTTTCCCTAACTTACTATGCATTTATCACAGCATGACATAAAGCACAGAATGGAGGCACAAAAATGTATGGATGTGAAAATCTGTTCTCAGCAGTAAGAAAACATCTTTTCTGAAAGATGGCAGGATAGACCAAGAGGTGAAAATACTGTTATTCTTACTGATAAGAAACACTTGTTTAGGTGTAGATCTTCCTGTGGTAGAATAATCTACAAATATTCAGGCCATTTCAATTAAGTCTGCTAAAAGTTCTAAATGCAATTTTTTTTTTTCTTTAAATTAATCTTTGATGCTGCTATTTCTAATACATACAGCCCCATTCTTATAGAAACAGAATGCCATCCTGTTTGATTCCTTCCTGCAGCCTGATACATTTTGCTATCATGTCACACCATTATGCAGAATGACAGATTAGTGCTATCAGTAGTGCTATTTCTTGTCCCATCAAAGGTACCCCAGAAATGGCCACCTGGTTCTCTGTAGAACGGTCTCCATGGCAACATTAACTTTTAGTCACTAGTTTCACCTTAACAACTACAGCACTGCAATCTGATTTAAGTCTACATTGAAACTCTGCAGCTTATATGAAAGAGGACTAGCCTGTGGCCAGAACTAAAACAGCAATAAAATAATTTTTATTAACAGATGATAAATTATAATTAAACCTAGCAATATGTGTAAAGTAAGATGCTTATTGAGGTTTTTATCAAGAATCTTTTGGCCTACATGTGAAGTTAGCTATTAAAACTAATATGTTCTACTTCTTATTTAATTAAAGAAGACTAGGTCTTAAACTGAAAGATTTACCTGAGAATGTCATAGCTGGCAAAGTCCCACTGGTATAATCCTAGTGCTGAACTGCACACTATGTATTTACCATCAAAGTGCAGTCTGGGCTGTAGAGAGATACTGCGATCTTCAGAAACAGAGAGTGTTTTTAAGCACTTGCAGTTTATTTCCCTTCCAATAGGCCAAATCTACAATTAAAACATGGTTTAAGACCATAAAACATTCACATTGTAAATTGTTACACAAATAGAGCAAGCCTCACAGTCTCTTTTAAGTATCAGGTAAACACACCTGCTATTTCAGAGATATTTCTCTCTGTTATCTAGGAACATTAATTGTGTGATTTGTTTTACAGTATTGTTGGAATAGATGTTTCTAGCCTAAAAAATGCAAGTGAAAATGGGTGCTTTACAGACAGCAAAAAAAGTCAACCATCCAATTGGACAGAAATGTCACAACATTATGAAGGCTTCTATGGCCACAAACTATTTACTCTCCAGCCCAAAAGTTCCCAACTGTATTTGCAGTTAAGTACTTCCCTGTCAAGTTAGAATATTAGGTATGCACTGAAAGCACTTATGTTTTGCATTACTATTCATGTAGAGATTTAATTTAAATCTAAATTTGAAGGAAAGCATTGAAAAGTTAAGCTTCCAAAGAGTTGCATGTCTTGTACACAACTTTACAAGCAGGGAATATGGGAGAAAATAGGGTACTACATTATTTGTAAATAGGGTCACAGAATGGTTTGGGTTGGAAGGGACCTAAAATCATCTAGTTCCACTTGATCCCACTGTCCACGTTGCTGACAAAGATGTTAAACAGCACCAGTACCAATAGAAACCCCTCAAGCATTTTGTTCTACTGGGTACCAAAATTATGTATGTACGCTATATGGTACGTACCTTGATTTCATACTTATCTGCACTTAGAAGGATATAATCCCCAGGACTATGCATAAGAGATTTGACTTTGCACTTCTGCAAAACTACCTGTAATTAAAGGATATAATGATTTATGCTGATGGTGTCAAATAAGTGAACTTTCATTTTGATTTTTTGCTCCATGGACAATCTGCATGCTGTCCTCAGAGGCAATACAAACTGTGACAGCAACTGAAGGGAAACTGCAGTCCACACTTGTTCCTACTAGTGACAACTTACTGTATTAATAAGTGAACAAATATACTTCCCCTTTAGAATCAACCCCCCAACCTCCAAGTTCTGAAATACTCATAAGAAAAGGTGTTGTTGACTTTAGAACACCTTTCATGCCCAGATTTTGGTTATCAAGATCATTAGGTTTTTAATATAATTTTAAATTAGCTTTCTTTCAGAACTGTTGTTTTTATTCAGTCTTTGAATCAGACACTGATTCCTATTATTATTCCAGCTGAGAGGTTTAATTATAGCTTCTTTCAAGTATTTTTTCTGCTGAAATGTTATTTTGTAGTATTTCCTGATGTTCTTCAGATTCCACACCTCCATGCAGGATTAAGATTAGAAAACAGAAATTCAGAACACCTGATAGAAACTTACTGCAAATGTTTTGCAAGACATTCTCACCTTAGTGACCCATTCTGTGTGTCCAGTAAGGGTATTCAGGCACGTTCCTGTTGATAAGGCCCATACTTTCACAGTGAAGTCTGCAGAGCCGCTGACCAGAATATCAAGTTCATCGTTGTAATCCACACTAAAAACTACAAGCAAAGAGAGTACTAAAAAAAAAGTATCAGTCTATATGCATACATTTTTTCTGTGAGACACTCACTAGGTCATATAGCCTCTAAATTCATATGCTACTACAGCTTTAACTCTTATTCTTGAACTGTACAGGTGAATTGTTGCTCTAGATTTCTAAGCTTGCACTGCAAATTTACTGATTTTTGTCCAAATTAGAAACACATGCAGCATGGTTCCTTTATGGTTGGATTATGGCAAAGCATAACTTAAGCTAGTTTATATTTTTCAATTTCTAGTCAGTCAATTCCAGCAGGATTAGTACATTTGAAACATCTTGTTACTCACAGGAGAATAGACCTACAGCTGAGTTGAGAATATTTTGCAGTACAGGACAGAAGTTAGTTACAAGGGAAATGCAAATACAGATTCCCAAGTCTTATTGTGCTCTTTGCTGTAAGCCCACCTCCACTTAAGGGATATAAAGAACTGCTATTGCCATGTGCTTCTTGTTCCTCTGCATCTTTTTGGTAGACTGGAAAGTATTGAAAAACCATGGCATTTAGTATTATTTTAATGCAACTGTAAAACACCATATGGCTAAGCTTTGGCATTCAAGGGCAGAGAGATCTAGATATGTTCTGGCCACTTTCACCCACTTCCTCAAAGGTGACCTGGGACAGAGCCTAAAAAAATAAGCTATCATGCAAAGAGGTAACTTAAATTACAATTTGTTTGCTGATGATGTATGTCACTTAACTAGTGAAATTACAAATTGAAAAGTTCAACATACCTGCACCGGTATGTCCTCTAAAATGCTGTGTCTTTGCCCCAGAGCTCCATTCCCAACAGGCTACTGTGTTATCAAAAGATCCTGTTACAAGCTTTTGTTCATCAAACTTCACTGCAGCACAAGTGTGTGTCTGGATACCATATATGCACTGACCTGTGCTTACATCCCACAGTTTTGCAGACAAGTCATCAGATCCTAGAATATAAAAGAACAGGGTAATGGGAAGCAAAGAGTAAACAGTATTTCCAGTGCTATACTAATATTCCATGTTTGTCTTAAATATAGTATTTTCATGGTATCACAGAATGGTTATGGTTGGAAGGGATCTCTGGAGGTCAACTCTTCCAACCCCCCCTTCTCAAGCAGGGCCACCTAGGGTCAGTTGCCCAGGACCATGAGCAGCTTTTGAATATATGTAAGGATGGAAGTTCCACAATCTCCTTGGGCCACCTGTGCTCAATCACTCTTACAGTACAGAAGTGTTTTAGAGGGAACCTGCTGTGTTCATGTCCACTGCGTCTTGTCCCATCACTGGACACCACTGAAAAGAGCCTGGCTCCATCGTCTTTGCACCCTCACTTTCAGTATTTATTCACTGATAAGCTTGTCCCTGAGTCCTTGTTTCTTTAGAATATAAAGTCCCAGCTCTTTCAGCCTTTCTTCATATGAGATGTTCCAGTCCTTCATCTTCATGATCATTTGTTGGACTCTCCAGTGTGTCCATGTCTCTCTTGTACTGAAGAGCCCAGAACTGGGCACAGAACTCCCATGTGTGGCCTCACAAGTGCTGGGTGGAGGGAAAGGAGCACCTCCCTCCACCTTCTGCCAACACTGCTAAAGCAGCCCAGGATACTGTTAGCTTTCTTTCAGCACAGGTGTGTTAGTGGCTCATGTTCAATTTGGTGTCCAGCAGAACCCCAAGGTCCTTTTCTGCTAAGCTGCTTTTCAACTGGGTGGCCCTCAGCATATGCTGGTGCCATGGAGTTGTTCCTCCTCAGGTGCAGAGCTCTACATTTCCCTTTGTTGAACTTTTTCTCATTAAATAGTACATTCAAGCTGCTTGAATGGGGAATAAGCCCAAGTTTCAAGTCTCAACACTACAGCAAAGCCTCTTGTCTTCATGTTAATTAAGCTACTAGATGCCTGGTCTTCAAGTTTCATCATCCCCTTTCAACTCCTTCCCTAAATTCTAGCACTGCCACTGATTGAGAGTCTGTTTCAGCAGACACATGGAAGGTACCCATGATGCATCACTCTGAGGTATGCAGAGCCACTGACCATACTTAAGTTCATTTCAGGTAGGAAAGGAGTCCAACAAATCTTGAAAGACAGCAGAAGAATACCAGACCCCATCACCTGCCAGTTTCCACTCTCTCTCCGAAGTTTGGTTTTTTTGTGTGTTTTTGTTGGTGTTTTTTTTAACACTCCTAACAGTAAGTCCAAACTGCTGTCTTCAGAGAGCAGAATAAAACCCTGGACCCTTACACCTATTGTTTCTCCTGGTGGTTTTAGCACAAGTTCCACTTCAGAAAGTTTTGATGCTGCTGCTTCCTGTATATTTACATTCCCCAATGAGTAGAAAAGTGAAAGACAGGCTAGAGTCTAGTTGTTGGTTTCTAGTAACCATCTTAACATACGAACAAACAAGAGGGTACTTTGCAAATAAGCTTACTAATCTGAAGCATGATACCTACTGTTACTCCTTTTTTTTAACCAACAAAGAAACTGGTCTCCTTTGTTTTCCTATTAAAGTGACTAGTGAGTTTATTAGTGTGCCAGATGTATCAGAAATTTAAAAAAAAAAGGCAATTTTGATTAACTCAAACTGTGTTAGCACTATGAAAATAATCTAGTAAAGGAAAAGCAAGTTGTCATTAGTCATATGGTGGGGCAAGGGGAGAAAACAAAGAATTGTAAGACTCCAAGTTTTCTGTCCTTCCTACCTGTACACAGAAGTCCATCTTTATAGTAAAGTGCATATACTCGGGCACTGTGTCCAATTAAAGAGGATGTCTCAAAGGCTTCGTGGTCCTTCAGTTGCTTCATCCTTAAGATAGCCTTTAGGTAAACTTTCTTCCAATGTAAAGGATCCTGAACAGAGTCATCTATTTGCCAACCCAAATTCCTACATGCAGTCTGCCATACCTCTGTACAGGCACTTATAACCTTATTCCACTGCTTAGAGACGAGGCAACACGTGAGTAAGGTCTGAGGATCAAGCCATTTTAACAGATAAAAACTAAGTTCCAATGGAAGAAGTTTGAGGAAGTCCCTCTTGAGGAGAATCTCTAGATTATTGGAGAGGTGCCTGAGCTGGACTGCTCCACTCAAGCTAATCAGGTGATCCAGAGTTTCATTTTTCTGCAAGTCCGTCAGAGAAAGAAATGTAATAGAAATGTTATCAAGCCATGCTTCAAAGTCCTTTTTCTCCATAAGGTTATGCAAAAATTTACCTGTGATACATCAAAATACTGTATTAGTTCTGTTCAGAAAACAAAGTAAGCATCACATCTTTATTACTGGTACATCAGTACTTCAAATGGCATGTTAACACACAAACTGAAGTGAACAAACATTTTAAAAGATTGATTAGGTTATGATTAAGCAGTTGCATGCACTCTGAACTGTCATTTGTCCCACATCAGACTTAGGAGTGATTTTTATGGAGCTAGTGAGTGTTAGCATTCATTATGAATGTTAACATCTTTCTTGTTCTAGGTTAACATTTCCAAACTCTGAATCCAATAAGGTAAGGGTTAGTTTAAGTTTTAAACCAATTATAACAAATAAACACTGTCTTACAGTTTATTCATGTAGTATACTGATAAAGGGAAGAAATTAAATAATATAAGCAGAGTGATAAGCTAGTTACAGAACTTACTCATACCTCTGTTCTGAACTATTTTAAACATGAAGCAGGTAACTGCAGTTTTTTTAAAGAAGATAATGTCTAAAAAAGTGTTTTGAAGGATATGTCAGCCATCTTTTTATTTGGCTCGACTGAAGACTATAGATTGTACTGGCCTAGTATCAGTTTTGATATGTTTGCACTGCTTTGATCTAAACACTTATTTTTCTTTTTAAATCCTTGGGGTTTTTTTCCTATTTTCTCAGTTTGTTTCCAATGAAGAAAATTAGCTGTAAAATTTAAGATCTGAAGTATTACTTCTGAAATACACATATGCATTTATACTGTCCTGTGGCATCTAAAGATCCTAAAATAAGCTTGGAGAAGTGATTACCATGATAAGCATTGGGCAAATGTTAAAAATCTGTAATTATTTACTTTCTCTGGAAGATCTAATTCTATTTATTAGTCAACTGGCTGAATTTAATTCATAGAAGCTCCTAAATACAAGTTATTGGGGAATCCTGGGGTGTCAGTAACGTTTACTTTTACACAGACATTTTACCTTCATAGAGTGAGAACTTAGATCACACCTTAACATGGTACAGTAGCACAGAAAAGTACAGTCTTCCTTCTGAAAGGCTGCACACGACATGCAATTGCTGATAAAAGCACAAGAAGGTACTGGGTGTCAAATGCACAGAAACAGCTGCTCCCATCAAGTCACAAGTTCATACAGTAACTTACTGCTGACAGCACTTACCAGCCTTCCTCAGCACATACGGCAGGGAAAATATTTGCTGTTCTAACAGGCATGTGTTCTCTTTACAACAAACAAAAAATTTCTAACAGACTCCCTATGAATAAAAAATAGGTGACCTCTGAGGCGTTTGTAGTATTCGGTACGGGATGCTACTACTGAAAGCAAGGGCTACGGTGAGGCCCCGAAACCGGTGCTCAGAGCTGCGCGCACGGGGCTCCTTTCTAGGCGTTACCGGGCCGTTCCGCCCGCTCCCATGTACCTCCGCACACAAGAAGCGCGGCGAGCACTGCACACTCCCAGCGCTGCTGCTACCGACAGCTGCAGGCGCCGGGCGTCGCTTGCCCAAGTCCCGGGGCCGCGCCGCTCACCTCAGATAGCGGCCAGGCG
>NW_009953489.1:53442-61300 GCF_000747805.2 Chaetura pelagica | reverse complement strand
CTGCCCGAGTGCCGGGTGGAGAGGCGCGCCGGCCGGTTGCGCTGAGGCGCTTCCCGCGGGCGGGCATGGCTGCGGAGGAGTCTCGCTACCTGCTGGGGTGCCCCGCTGCGGAATCCTACGCGAGGTGAGCCTGCCGCCGCGACCCGCATCTCTGGTGGGCTCTGAGGCAGCGCTGACTGCCCTGGAGCTGGCCGCAGTCGATAGCGGGACGCGGCCGGAGCGAGTTCGGGGTCGAGCCCTCTCCCAGGCCCACCTGAGGGGCTGGAGCTGGGGCCAGAAGCGGGAGGTGGGGCCAGCGTGATCCTTGTCGGCTTCTTCTGCTTCAGAGTCCAGAACAAGAAGCTGTTCCTTGCCACGTTTGCTGCTGTTCTGGGACCGCTTAGCTTTGGCTTTGTGCTAGGCTATAGCTCACCTGTTATTCCAGAGTTGAGGAAAATCAACGATCCTAAATTAAGACTGGACAGCGATCAAGCGTCGTGGTTTGGGGTAGGTCTCTACGGTGGATTAACGTGATTTCACTTGAAAGCATAGGGCAAGAAGATGCTGCTTGTATGATGGGGACTTACTCCTCTCAAGAGTGAGGGTAAATGCAGATCTTAATAATGAAATCAAATTTTTTTTCTAAACTCAGTGATGGGTTCCTATTTTTCCTGTGTAGCAGTGCTGTGATGCTCTGATTACTTTCAGCATATATTAATAAATACCTCTATTATTTGAACCTATTTTTGGAGCTAAAATGCCTTCTAATCATTCTCATGTTTCTCAATTGAAGCTGCTAAGGGACCACAGAAAAGAAACTTGTAAATAAATCAGTATGATCCATCAACATGGGGAATATTTGTTTTTTGGATACAGGCTGGATTTCAGGTTAGTGAAGATAAATTCTTCAGGGCATTGAGACAGTTTGAAAGGCCTGTGAATGGACAGCTTTGTAGATAGATTAAGAAACAGTTACTGCTATTTTTTTATTCACTGAAAGAGCTTTGTATGTCATACAAAAATTATTTGCTGTTCAGTTGTGGTGAGTAGTGCTTCTTTACTGTTTTTATGAGGAAGGTAAGGTGTATTTTGATTTTCAAAACACCTGCATACTCTCCCATATATTTTAGAAGCTGCTATTTATTTTTCAAGATTTTAAAAGACATTGAGTGTTTTTTATGTATTTATTTGTATATACTTGTCATACTTTTTTTTTTTTTTTAAGTCAGTAGTAACATTAGGAGCTGCTGCTGGAGGAATACTAGGAGGCTACGTTGTGGACAAAGTTGGGAGAAAGCTGAGTCTAATGCTGTGCTCAATACCATATGTTTTTGGATATGTAGTTATTATATCTGCTCAGAATGTTTGGATGCTTTATTTCGGACGAATACTGACAGGCTTAGCCAGTGGAGTTACTTCACTTGTTGTTCCAGTAAGTAAGATGTTTCTCTGGGGGTGTGTGCATCTGTGGTTGCTTGTTTGTTTGTTTGTGGTTTTTTTGTTTCTTTTTTTCATAGCAGTATTATTGGTGGCTTGGGTAAAGCAACTGAATAACTGTAGCCAAGGCAGTTTGGGGTTTAGAGGAAACTGGTTTTAATAGAATAATATTTAGCTTGTTTTTAATAATGAAAAATACACAATTTTTGTTCCTTCTAGTGGTACTTTTGAGTTATGCATTCCTGGTACAGTGATGTGATCTTTCAGAGTATTAGTCTTTTATTTGATTGTATCTTCTAATGTTCTGCTATAGTCTAATAGTATTTATTTCTTCAAATTCCTTATATATAACATTAGGGGGGTTGGTTTGTTGTTTCTTTTTTTTTTTTTTTTTTTTTCCCCCTATTACCTAATTATTAGATTTCTTTTCCCTGTTTTTAGATGTATATATCTGAAGTATCTCATCCTAAAGTCCGTGGTATGCTTGGCTCTTGTGTTCAGTTGATGGTGGTGACTGGCATACTGGGAGCCTATGTTGCAGGTATTGGGTTAGGGCTCTAGATTACAAAAAGAATTAGTACATGTAATGAAAGAACTGCACCCAAGAGCTGAAAATAAATGTTACTTTGTTTTGTACAACTAATTGATGTTCCTAGCCCTCTTTCTTTCCTTTTGGTTACCCAGGAGTAGCACTAACGTGGAGCTGGCTGGCACTGTTGTGTTCTTTTCCATCCTGCATAATGCTGTTGTTCATGTCCTTCATGCCTGAAACACCAAGATTTCTGCTGAGCCAGAAGAGGCACTCAGAAGCTATAGCTGCCCTGTGCTTTCTGCGGGGACCGCATGCTGACCATGACAGGGAATGTAGTCAGATTGAAGCCAGCATTCAGGAGGAGGTGATGAGAATCTGATTTACTCTTAAAAACTTTTTGTATGGAGATAACACGTGAAGGTATATAGTGTAATCCAAAGGGTTGTATCAAAGCTTAGCTAATAGCCTTTTCTACAAATGATGGTCCAAACCTGATCCTTCATACAAATGATAGTCAAGAAGCAAGTGAGGTTCTTTGAATCTTTCTTCTCTACCTTTCATCTGCAATTGCTGTCCCTGTTGGCTTCCATCAGTGTGCTTGAGTAGCAGTTGGGCTTGTGATCTTGTTAATTATATGACAGCTATTTAGTTATTTGATTTATTTAGAAATTGTATAGGATTGTTCAACACACCTACCACTGTTGTTTGTGTTGTATGAATGCGTTTTCTTTTTTGTCTCTTAAAAGCATAATTTAGCACACATTAGATGTGTGCTTAAATTGTCAAGTCATTGAAGTTCAGTTTCTGCAAACCATAGATTCATTCAAGCTAACTTTCTCTATGAAGTACTGTCAACTGCATAGATTCATAGAATAGTTTGGGTTGGAAGTGACTTGAAAGATTATCTAGTCCCAAGGCCCATCCAGCCTGGCCTTGAACACATGTGTAATTTCTGTCTAGAACCTGTGACAAGGGGAAACTGCTTTCTGGAGTTCTCATATATGTGAAATGTAAACATTTCTGTTTTTAAAGCACTTAGTTTTGCTGAAGGAGGGGTGGAAAACTTACTGAGTTTGAACAGATTTAAATGTTCTGAGCAGGTTTTTTTGTTGCTGTTGTTGGTTTTGTTCTTTGATTTAAAAGCTGTTTTTTTTTTTTTTTACCAAATCATTACTTAATTTTTTAACAGGAACTGAATCTCTCTGAATTTAAGAACCCCTCAATCTACAGGCCTCTTCTTATTGGTGCAGCTCTAATGTTTTTCCAGCAAGTAACAGGAATTAATGCAGTTATGTTTTATGCAGAAACTATCTTTGAAGATGCTAACTTCAAGGTACTTGGAGTGTGTTTTCAAACTGACAGATATCTATAATAGTTTCAGCTTAGTTAGTGTTATAATAAATCTAAAACACTTAGCAAACTGACTTTGTAATGATCCTGCCTGTGGCATAAATAACAGTGTTTGTGTTCTGGTGGGCTTTTTGAATTTGGATTCTAGATACCCTCTTGACTATGTCACTTTGGCACACTTGATTGTTGTTTGGTTTTGGGGTTTTTTTGGAGGGGAGGGGGGGAAGTGCATCGTATTTTGCTGGTCTGAAACTTTGATACAGATGGAAAGTCATATTAGAGTCAGCTTCCTGTATATATATATATATATATATATTTATTTTTTTTTTTAAATTAGAGTTGCAAATGCTACATTTCAGAGAAAGTGAACCTCTAGGGAGTTGTGGCTTATTTTAAAGTTTATTAAGAGACCAGTATGTTGTGTTAATTGGTGATGTCTTTTTTTTTTTTTTTTTTTCTCCCTTCTTATCCCCCGTTGTCTCTCTCTACCATTAAGTTCTCCGGTATAGTTTGTATTCTTTCAGATTCAAGAAACAAATGCATTTGCAATGCTTGCCAAGTGGTCCTCATCAGCCTGAAAGACCAAATTCTCCCTACATACTATTTCAGGACAGCAGAATGGCTTCCATTGTTGTGGGTTGTATACAAGTATGTTTCACTGCTGTGGCTGCACTTATCATAGATAAAACTGGACGAAAAGTGCTGCTTTACACATCTGGTAAAACATGTTGCTGAATTTTGTTTGCCAAAGTGTCATAACTGTTGGGGTAATTAAGTATTGCCATTTATGCATTTAAAGTGGTTTGCTTTATGATTTGGTGTAACTACAGACTTAAACTCTTAAGCAGAAACTGTCATGTCTTATGTCTCACATTTTAAGTGGAACCTCCTGAAACTACATATGGCTATATTTTTGCCTTCATATTACTAGACCAGTTTAATTTTGAAATAGTTATGTCACTGAGACAATTACCACTGTGATTCTTTTTCTGCTTAATAAGGTTCAGTGTCATGCTACATTCTCATGTTGTCAACCCAATTGCTATTTCAAAGTAATTTCTCTGTGGCTGCTGCTACTTCCATGGTGCATTGTGGTGTTTAGTTATAAAAGGATATAACTCATTTTTTAACTTTGCGAGTAAATGTGCTAATGAAAACAGAATCTGTTGTGATATATTTGTTCTGCTGCACTCTCAATAGTACTGACTACTGTCAGGATTATTGTTTAGCTAGTGTTTAGAAGGCTTGTCTAAATTCTTTCACTTCTTTCAAGACCAGTGTTTATTTCCAAGAAAAATATATTTTAAGAAACACTTCTGTGAGGGCCAGCATATCTTCTCTTTGACTGACCAACTATGTTCTGTCTCTCAGAATGCCCAAGTGGCAACCAGTGATAACTTGGTTATTGCTTCCTTTTCAGGGATAATCATGGCACTCAGTACTGCATTGTTTGGGCTTTACTTTAAAATGGTCCTTCCAAATCAAAACAACTCATCAAATCCTGATGTATGGCTCACTCTAAATGCAGCATCCCCAGGAACAGTATCCCACATATCTTGGCTTGCAGTAGTGAGCCTAGGGCTGTTTGTTGCTGGTAAGTAGAACAGGCTTCTAAGTAGCCATTACACAAAACTCCAAGTTTCTGATTCTTGTGACACTTCTGTTCCATTTTGTCACATTATCAATTAATGGAAATGAGTTGTCTTTGACAGTCCTGTTCAGTGTGTAATGCAAAGTTGGGCTGAGTGTTTATTACCCTGGTCATAGAACTAGCAGCCTAGTTAAGCCACTTCCCTGGAAAATGAATTTGTCTCCTTTTGCTAAAATTAAGTAGTAATTGCTCAGGTGAAATTTATGGCTTTGCAGTCACTAATGAAAAATTTTATTAGTGTCTGAGTCACACAATTCTCTGAGGATACAAGGCAGCAGCAGTTAGAAACAAGGTCAGTTTTTAAGCTTATGACTTCAGAGACTGCGGCAAGAAGTTCTGCTTGTTAAGAGTATTCTTGGAGTTAATTTGATGTAAAATGGACTAGCTTGTATCATGCTGCCCTAAAAAAAACTTGCTCTCTTTTCTTCCAGTAGAGGTGCTGTTTTACTGGAATCATAAAATAATCTAGAGTGAAAAGTGCATACCCTTTACATTAATAACTTGGAAACTGTTCTGTCTTCCCTTTAATACGTATTTGACTTGGATTTTTTATCTTCTGTTTGTAATGGCAGGTTTTGCCCTTGGCTGGGGTCCTGTTCCATGGCTGGTGATATCTGAAATCTTCCCACTTAAAGCCAGAGGCATATCAAGTGGTGCTTGTGTGTTAACAAACTGGGTTATGGCCTTCCTGGTAACCAAAGAATTTCATGATTCTATAGTAAGCATCACAAATTACAATCTGAAGTTTCTTCTCATAGGGAAATTTATTAAAGCTGCTCCTGAAAGAGCCTTGAGCCACAGTCTTTGCAATACAAACCTAACAATTTTTTGTTTCCCCTCTCTCAGGGTTTCTTAACACCCTATGGGACGTTCTGGCTTTTCTCTGTCTTCTGCTGCCTTAATGTAACTTTTACAGCCCTTTATGTTCCTGAAACAAAAGGACAGACCCTGGAACAAATTGAGGCCAACTTCAGAAGATCTTAAGGCTTTTTATATTGATACGAAACCTTCATATAATGAATTATGTGGTTGAAACGAACTGCATCATGTGGCAGACATCTCGGTTACTAACTTGCTATCAAATAATTTTAATGAATTTTGTAAAATCTGACTTCTATTTTTTTGTGGTTTGTGTTGATTTTTTTTAGTCTATGGGGATCTGTGTACACTTTTGCATGCTCTCCCTTGAGTGGGTTCTTTTTCTTAGATTTGTGTGTTCTTTTTACCTGGTGCAGACTTACTGTAAGGGCCAAGTAAGAATGTCAAATGTATTGTCCAGTATCTTTTTCCCCAGTCAGGCACCAAGCAACAGAGTGGGGTAGGAGTGGGGTGCAGGGAACTGGAGGGGTTGGGGGACAACGGGTAGGTGGGAGGTGCAGGCAGAGCCCAGGGGTTCTAGAGTCAGAGGGGTTATGGGGTGGGGCAGTGCAGAGTATGGGAGGGAGAGAGGGATGGAGGTAGAAGAGGTGTGAGATAGGAGGACAGGGCTTGTAGGGTGCATGCCCTGTGGGGAAAACTCGTAGAGGAAAAAGTCTCACAAGGGGAAAAACACAACTTGCACAGCATTGAGGAACACTTGACTGCCTCCAGGATGATGCAAGCGGTTTCTAACAGCTGAACATCAATGGCACTGCAAGAAAAATCCCTTGCAGCCTTGTGAACAGCACTGGGGTCATCTTGGAATGTTGAGAAACGTTAAAGTGGTCCAAGACCCCTACCCTGTTGTCAACGTTTGACTCAGGTCTGACAACAATGCTCTCGATCCCCTCCCCTCCCGCCCAGGTAGGGAAGGAGAGAGAAAAAAAGAGAGAGACTTGGCTGGATTGAAAACTAAACTACACAGCTTTAATTAAACACTAATGAATGATACAAGAAAATATATACAATTATATACAGATATATTCAGGTATGGGCAAAAGCCTCTTGCCTCCCCCCACCCCAGCAACTCCCACAGCACTTCCCTGAACTGGGAAGAGTCCCGAGGAATCCCGGAGCTGCTGCTGGAACAGAGCAGAGAGTTATGGGGGTCAGGAGAGCTCGAGCCTGAGGATCGACGGTGATGGATGAACAGAGTCCTGCCCGGACGCCGGCCATGGACGGAAGAGAAGGGGAGAAGAAGAAGGAAGGAAGTTGTCTTCTGTGATCTCTGACCTTCCTCTGAGCTTACGTAGATATATGGAATGGAATATCTTTGGCCAGTTTTGCTGTCTGTCTAACTCAGCCTCCTACGGGGGGGTCACAGATCTCCCCACAGTGTCTGAGCCGGCAGAGTGAAAGTGTGGCCTTGAAGCCTCAGTAGTTAGAGACACATTCCACTGTCTTACTAGCCTAGCAGAACACACTGTTGCTGGTTACAAGAAAGCTTACTGAAGGGAAAAAAATCAGTAAAAAGAAAAATTGGCTTCATCCTGGCTCAAACCAGGACACCTGTCTACTCCATTTATGCTTCTGCATCAAGTGAAGCCCTAGTCCATCCTGACTAGCAAACGCTGGCATGTAACTGCCACAGCACCCACTATTTCCAGTCAGACCTTCAGAACGCTCAGAAAGCTGTGTCCAGCCAAGATGGGCTGGAACCCACGGTCTGTAAAAACCCCAGACACCGGAGGGACTGAGCTAATGGGAAACTGGCCCCGGCTGGGACAACGGCAGGTCCAGGACTTCACTTCCCTTTCTCGAGCGGTCCGACAGACGCTGCTGCGCCCTCCCCGGCGCCGAGGGCTCGCGGGCTTTAGGACCCGGCGACGGACGCGGACCCGCGCTCCGCACACTGCCCGGGGCTCGCGCGCCGCCGCGGAAGGCGCGATGGGCGGGATCGCAGCGCAGCCCCCGGGTCAGCAGCGCAGCGCCGAGAGCGCCGGAAAGGCGTCCCGATGCCATTCTCAGGTGCGCCGGGTGGCTTCACCGCC
>NW_009953489.1:48450-53360 GCF_000747805.2 Chaetura pelagica | reverse complement strand
TGGCAGCAGCCGGCCCGACCTCGAACATGAGAAAACGGAACGCCCCTTCAGAGATTTGTAATTTTTATTCGTAAAAATTCTTCCGAATGTGGTCTGGGTGAACCTCCAATCCTTGATAAGGCTGCGTTTTCTTTTGTTGACATGTGTTCTGTGTCTAAATTGTACTTAACGTCTTTGCGTTTATGTACAGATAGGCAGGCACACGTATTCTCAGCCGACCTCGAACATGAGAAAACGGAACGCCCCTTCAGAGATTTGTAATTTTTATTCGTAAAAATTCTTCCGAATGTGGTCTGGGTGAACCTCCAATCCTTGATAAGGCTGCGTTTTCTTTTGTTGACATGTGTTCTGTGTCTAAATTGTACTTAACGTCTTTGCGTTTATGTACAGATAGGCAGGCACACGTATTCTCAGACACATAGGAGAATCTTTCCTACGGGAAAATAAATCCTTGTCCTTTAACTTTCTCTCTAGAATCACTCAAAATTGTACTAAGAACTGTACAAATCAATTGTTTTTATTTTTTTTATACTGCTGTATCTGTTTTCAATCCCTTGTTTTGATGAGGTATTTAAAGTATTTAATCACTGAGAATAATTGTGGAAATGGCTGTTACCTGCAAAAATAGCTAGAGTTCATTCCATCTCTTGGTGCTTCAAGTGCATTTTAGAATATAATTACTTTAGTTTTACCTGTGTAATACACCTTCCCTTTGCCCCCCCCTCCAGCCCCAAAGAAATGCAGTTTAATGGCACTTAAAAAATTATTTCTGTGAATTACACATTTTGTGTATTAGCACTTCAGAGAATGCTATTGTGGTGCTAATTTCTTGCTTCTGAGTAAAAATTTTATTTTAGTATTTCATCTGTGCCTGAACTGTGATGACTGTCTTTTCAGCACAATGCTGTTTAGATGAATCCTGAGTTCCATCATTTTTAATCTGGCCAGCAAGTGACTATGTGAGCTGACTATTTCAGTTGCGTGGTATGAATGGAGTAGCATAGCATCCTGACTTGAGAGCACCAAATCTTACCTACCTGCTTGGCTGCCTTGGAACTGACTAATTTCTGCTACTTGCAGGCATACTGAATAGGTGTACTTTCAACAGAAAACTCTCTTCAGGTGGCTGAAATTATGTTATACCTTTACAATCCATGAAATGATCAGTGGACAGCAGGGTAGTAAGGAGCTTCTCTTTCTGGGTCTCTTGCCTTGCTAGTATGGTAGGTTTTTCTGGAAATCTCTCATTAAGCATAAACTGTTGTCCTACTTCCTCTGCACTGATCATTGTACTTTTTAAGATCCTCATCCATCTTGTCACCAAGCATATATATATATATAGCTAGCTTACGTAAAATACTTTGTCTTTCATTCTGTATGGTTGTTTTGCAAGCAGTCCAGACTTTGGCCTTACAAAAGCTTATGGAGATGGCAAGGATGCTAACACTGAGTATAAAATCTCAAATGTGCCCAGGCAGTGGCAAATTCATGGCACTTCAGGTCTACGTAGGCCAATTGAATGCACAGTATGAAAGGAAAAGCTTAGAAGCAATATTGGTGAGTAAAGTTTTTCTGTGCAGTACAAAAATTTATGTCTAGGTGGAAGGTAATGCAGACCTTCTGGTGCAGATTTGAGTGGTCTGAATTTCTACCCAAGTCCCTAACTGGCTAAGTACACTGGAAGGTCCAAAACCAATACATGATGATAAAAAATGCTGGCTATGTGGACTTAATTAGAATTTGAGCCATCTTACTCTAGTCCTGTGTGTACTGAGGGTTTTCATGACCTCATTATTCTTTTGAAAGCATAAATACCAAACAACCTTCAAAATTCAACTTTTGTGGCTTAGTCTGCTTTTGAGAATTTTGCTTCTAGACTTGTCTTTTTTTGCAGCTATCCAGTTGTGAAAAAGATGAGTGGTTTGGTTTCGTCCAATAAAAGGATATCGAACATATCTTCTCTTTTTGGATCACTGTATGTTATGTAAGTAATTTGTACTGGGTGCTTCAAAAGACCATGAGAGATACATCACCAGTGGAGAGTTACAAAGTGCTTGTCCTCTGAAGGGAAACTTCATTTTAAGAGTCACTAAAAGTGAATTTGTGTTTTTTGGGGAAAGTTGAGGAGATTAAAGGAATTGATATTTTGAAATCTTAATTGCACTGTTACTTGCCAGGCCGAAATAGACCAGCTGTGTTCTGTCTGCAGTAATTTTTAAAGTATACTACTTGTCTGCAAGGAGCTAAGGAGCTGATCTGTCCTGACATTTTTTAGAAAGTAAACTTGGTTTACAATGCCTTAATAAAAATAATGATCAAGAATCCTTGTTTTGAGAGAATAGCCCTGTTTGAAATAGCTGACAGTACCAATACCACAGATCTGGTGAACTGAGCTCTTAGTCGGTCTTTATTATGATCATACAACATGGACTTGAACGACCCATGCTGTTATAAAGGTGGAAGCAAATTAGCGGACATGTAATTCTGGAAATTAAAGAAAGTCAAGGTTAATTTTGATTAACCTTAAGGTTTACTACCATCCTGTATCCTTTCCAGTTAATAACTTGTTTGTCTTAATATGCCATAATTCTGTTTCTGAGACCTTCTTCTTTATAATTTATAGGCTATGGGTTTTTTCCGTTTCTTTGCCTGTTTTCCTTTTCTGTCCTTTTCTTTGCCTGTTTCTCAATACAGATGCTTTTAAAATCAATTTTTAGACATCCTATTGTGTTTGGGTTTTTTTGTTTCTTTTGGGATTAACATGAAAGGACATAGAATCAGCAGTAATTACAAATAAAGCTTCAGCTATTTTGTGTCTCTGCCAGCCTTTTACTGCAGAGACATGTTTCATCCTGCAACAGAATACTAGAAACATCTATCATTGCTGAAAGCTGCCATGAGGAATCCCAATTTTTAGCTAGACAGCATCCAAGCCAATGCATTTATAGCACACTTCTGTAGACACTGGTTTCTTAATTTGCTACTACCTTTCTCATTTCTGTCTTTCTGTGTTTGTTGTTTGAGAAAATGGGAAGAGAATTGCTGACAGCATGTTTTAAGGGAACCAGCCCATTGTGTAAAGAATACTGTGGGTTTTTTACCATGTTTATGATTTATTGCAGCATTGAAATTATAGCATACTACAGATTTTTAACATTATTTTTTCCCTGAACATTTGGAAAAAAACCAAGCAACTTCACACTCTTTTTTTTTTTTTTTTTTTTTTTTTTTTTTTTTTTTGGTGCAGGGGCTCTGTGCTAGCGTAGCACCCAGTCTGGAACCATAGCACATTGTTAAACTTTAGTATTGTATAAGACAGGCCCAGAACTTTTTCAGGCTTTCCATTTTAGGAGACACACTCCAAAAGAAATTGACCGAGAGAATGCTGTTGTTGCAATTGCTAATAGCTAAGCAGATGCAGGTTGTGTTTCTTTGCTGTTGAAAAAACTGGTTGTGTTTTAAAAGTTGGTATTCTTCAGGATAATAGAAGGGCCCACAGAGGAAATACTTTGGTTTGAGTGAGCATGTGTATTCCTGTTAACTCTGTTCTATACTTACTGCACAGAGGGGAAGAGGAATGGGGTAAATGACAACTGCATTGAAGTGGAAATTAGGTACTTGAAGTGGAAGGTTCTTTCTGCTTCATTATTTCCATGGAAGTAGGTTCTTCTGAAGGAACAAGAGAAATGACGTTATTTTTTGCAATTTTGTAATCCAGGTATTTGGAGAGAAGGAAAGTTGTGGTTGAGTGTAAAAGGCGAAAACAGAGGAACTTCACACCCTTGAAAGTGCTGCCATTCTGTTATGTGTGGAAGTGATCATGCCTCTGTGCTTGGCACTGGTGAGGCTGCACCTCAAGTACTGTGTTCAGTTCTGGGCCCCTCACTACAAGCAGGACATTGAGTTGTTGGAGTGTGAGGAGAAGAGCTACCAAGCTGGTTGAAGGGTCTAGAGAACAAGTCCTATGGGGAGAGGCTGAGGGAACTGGAATTGTTTAGTTTGGAGAAAAGGAGACTGAGGGGAGACCTTGTTGCTGTCTACAGCTACCTGAAAGGAGGTTGTAGTGAGGCAGGCGTTGGCCTCTTCTCTCAAGTAAATAATGACAGGACTAAAGGAAATAGCCTCAAGTTGTGCCAGGGGAGGTTCAGATTAGATATTAGGAAGAATTTCTTAACTGAAAGAGTAGTCAGACACTGGAAGGAGATGCCCAGGGAGGTGGTGGAGTCACCATCTCTGGAGGTGTTAAAAAAATGTGTAGATGTGGCACTTCAGGACATGCTCCTAGTGGGCATGGTGGGGTTTTTTTCCTGGGTTGATGATTGCACTCTGTGATATTGGAGGTCTTTTTCAGCTATGAAGATTCTGTAATTCTGTGTTTTGGACTTTTTTAAAGTCACACAGGTAGAGGTGATTTAAGATTCAGTTACCATGAAGGTGGTGCAGGTAGCAAACCAAAGGCTCTGCCCACATACTGTCTGACTTTTCAGCTTCGTTAAAGAAATAATAGTGAACTGAGCTGTCGTTCCGTGTCTGTTAAGGTTTCATCCCACTGGCCAATTGCAACTGGACATGACAGGGAGTATCAGTCTGTAAGATGACTGTGCTTTTGAAGATTCTGAGCTGTAGATTATTAGCAGGTTGAGAAAACATTTTATGTGCTTTTACTGGTACAGCAGTAGCTGGTTCTTCTAGAATGCACCAGAGGCCACGGCTGGAGGGAGAGCTTGGCAAAGGGTTTTTCTTCTATTAAAACAGCAACCAGGTCCGAGATAACGACGGCACGGGAACCAACTTCCTCACCTCCCTGTCCGGCTGCACAGGCCGCTCGCCGAGCGAGGCCGCAGGACCCGTTCGTGCCGCTCCGCGCTCGCAGCCCGGGACTACAGCTCCCGGCGGGCCCTGCCAGCCGA
>NW_009953489.1:37487-48188 GCF_000747805.2 Chaetura pelagica | reverse complement strand
GAGGCAGTTTTGCAGCTTGTTCAGCGTTAGGGTCGTGCAAGCAGGTAGCGCGGGGATAGGAGCTGCGATCACGGTTGCTGAGCGCGCCTGTGTGTGCGCCTGCCTCTTCCATGAGAACAGGTTAACTGATGCCGGCGAGTGAAGACAGAGGTGGTTAAGGAGAGTGGAGAGACAAGAGGCACGCAGGCAGTGTCGTTGTGATCACACAGGTGCGGTTTACAAACTCGGCCCCTTCTGCCACTACTTCCCTGGCCCCCAACACAAGTGCTTTCCGGTATCAAACCCCTAAAAAGCAAAGCTTGTTATTTGACACTGGGATCCTAAAAATACATGCCTGAGTTTATATCAGCAAATACGTTTATACTTGTTTTGTTCGACTTTCAGGGCAGTTAGATTTTGTGGAACTTCTGTTAAAATGGGAGGAAGCTGGTCCTGTGTCTTCCTCATTACTGTACATTTATACAACAGCACCTGTGTTTCTAAACAAATGGGAGAGGGAGATGAAGTATATCCTGTGTGCTGTGCAAATGTGTATAAGTTTGGTTTAGGTTTTGTTCGTGTTTTTTTTTTTTTTTTAAACGTGCAGAAAGGCTCATCTGTATTAAAACGTTTTGCAGTGTAAGTAAATTGTAAGTTATGAAGCCAAAATGGTCTGAGCTACCTACTGGTAAAGTAACCTAAGTATTTTAGTAGTGGCAGGTCATCTTATTAGGATGAAAATTATTTTAAAACTGGCATGACTGGAGCAACAGTGTGTTTTGCTGTAGAACAGGTTGGGATTGGCTTTAGCACCTGGCTACCTCAAAACTGCCTTGATCACTATGAAAAACCTGCATGCCATGGCTAGCCATGGACTAAAACTAAGCATCCTATCAACTTAATTGGGTGCTGCAGTCTTCTAAAAAATGCAGCTTTCCTGAGTAGAAAATTGATTCTATCCTATCAAAGCCAGATCAGAAGGACAATAATCTTTTCCATGTTGAGGGGGAAAAAAATGTTTTGAATGGTGGAACCCAAACTGACTGCAGGTCACTTTATCTTTTGTTTTATCGTGACTCTCTGGTTGGGCAGTAATAGCTGGGATGTATCTTGATGATCTTACCAGTGTATCTGGTCTGCTTTTATTTCTGCCACCATGTTTTGCACATTACTTTCCAGGCTCTTTACCTGGGCATATACCCTAACAGATATTTTGACTTTTTTATATTTCTAAAGTAATGGCTTTTATGTTATGACCTCTTTTATCTAGATAACTTGTATTTTATTACTTTAGTTCATTCATGTATTGTATACCTATATCAATTTGTTATATAATATTTGGTTTTGAATACTCTCAATATTTATTTTGTAAAAGCTTTTTTTTAACTACTGACTTTGTTATCTCTGCACATGAATATGCTTATATCTCAGCATGCTAGAGTTTGACTTTCACTCAGCTGAAATATCATCAAATTAAGGTATAGGACTTAATTTGTGTGTATGCAGATCGTTCTAAATGGCTTTCATAACTCCCTGGGTTTATCATGCAGATAATTAACGAGGTGACATTTTCCTCTAGTTTATACATTTTGAGGTTAGATTTGCCATAAGGTAGAAAGTAGTTCAGTTTTATAAACCTCAGCTTGCTTTTTCTCCTGCTTTGTAGAGCTATAGCATGGCTTACAGAAGTCTAAAAATTATCGAGGCCGTGGTTCCATTCAAAGTATACCAGGCCATATGCTGTTTGTGGTGACTTTGTAATTTGTATTATATTTGGGGTTGTCCAGACCCCAGATGTCAGGCACACAAAACAGTGACCTGGCTTTCCCAAGACTTGACAAAGATTTTTGTGCTAGTGATTGTTGGATTTTTCAATTATTTTTACCCACTTGTTGAATTGTCATCTTATCTACATTTCTTCATTTGATCAAAGACTGAATTTCAGAGCTCAGTGACAGCAAAATCTCTCTTGCCTGCTGTTTCCGTAATATTCTGCCACCAGTACTGACAGTGACAAGTGTTCATTGATCAGAGTTGCCTTTACAATAGTTTCTAAGGCAACTAGCACATCTAGCTGTGAAAATGAATTTTGTAGAACAGAAGTAGCAGACAAAACACTAGCACTACTGTGATTACCTGATTTTTCTGTAAAAGTAAACAAATAATAGAAAACCCACAATGCCTTAAAATGTTTTGCAAATGAGGCATTCCATTTGTTCTGTGAAGCAACTGCCAGATTTCATGTGTAACTCAAAATGCAGGAACTCTAAAAACTGAATTCAGAGCATTATTACTTTTTTGGTGTTATCTGAACTTTCAGATTCTCTCTGAGACTTTTTGTCTTGCTGTGGGGAAAAAGGAAGTGTTATTGTTACTTTCAACTGAACTACAAATTGTTTGAACTGCAGGCTTTAACATATATATATTCTTTTTAATCTCAAGTATGGTAAGGCTCTGACATACTTACATCTACAAACAGCACATCTTAAGTAAGATCAAATTATAGCTGCTTTGATGGCAAGGACCCAAGCCCAGTTTCTTCATGTATCACAGACCTTTTCTGCCTCTGCTGTGCCAATTCCTCATATGGAAACTTACTGTTTTCCTGGTAGATACTTCATGCCAGTTTTCTGGAAAGTTAAGATTAGTAACTGTCCCCAGTGAAACGTAAGTTCCTTGTGCAGGCAACCACAAGCTGGAATACTTACAACTGAGTAGTTTTTTTGCAGCTTGTAGAAATTGCATCTAAAGTGGGTTCAGCTCAGTTCTTGTCGACAGTTTTCCTCAAGTCACTTTTATTACTACTGCAGTGGCATGAATGCATGTACCCCCATGGGTGTCAGAACACAGACTTCGCTGCCATCAGGGCTCAAAACTGGCTGTATACGGGCATTTTTGCTTATGAAGCAGTATAGATGTCTTTGTGCAATAAGGAGTCTGGTTGAAAGACAACTGATGGAGAAGGTGCAGGGTACACTTTATCGAAACCGATACTGTCACCTGAGGCTTTTAATCACATTAAGTTAGAAGGGCAGCTCAGTTGTTGCAGCAGTTAACAGTCCTGCTTTGGTGTGTGGGTCATTTGAAAGTATGTAAAAACCAGTCATATTCTTATCCTTCCCACATAATTTACATACTGAAAGCAAATACTAGAATTATTTTTGTGAGTTTTAAAGGTTTGTTAGATACATCACATTTGTATTGCATCTTCTTGGTTGTAGACATGGAATCCAAGTGGACAGAATTCAGAAATATGAATCATGCTTAATAAATTTTAAGTACTAATAAATACAAACCCAAACAGAAAAGCTATCTAAAAGTTAAAATGTCTTGGAGTCTGGTGTCATGGTATCTCCTATAGTCAAGAAGCACATATGAGGATGCTGCATTAAAATTTAGGTATTTCTCAGGAAATTTGACCTCTTGTTGCTGGATGGAGGGTTTCTTGTTGGTTTGTTTGGTTTGGGTTTTTTTCTGTTAAAATTTAATTATTTTTTTCATTATTGCTAACTGAAGGGTAAACTGATGATGGAGAGAGACTGAGCTGCTAGCCCTGATACAGACTGGGTAATCAAAGTTTATGTTAAGTTTGCATCCAAATATTTAGCTTGTATTTGTAACACATGTATCCCCATTGCAAAGGCAGTTTTTGTTAGAGGTGGCGTTTGCTGTTTTAACGTCATGAAACGTATAGTGATGTGCTCAATGTGACATGATAGTGTGAGATTATATGTGATAATGCATCTAGATTTTGAACTTCACATTCTAGGATTACTTTTGCTTGCTTGTCAACTTTATCTTTGTTAAAGTTGATGGGGGGAAAACCCATGGAATGCTGTTCTTATGCTTTTGAATTTAAGTAATTGTTTAGTTTCTCCTTGTGTGTAGGCTGAAAAAGGACTCTGAAAAAAAAGGTAGTGATATGCTGTGTAAGCTTAATGAGTGCAGTGCAGTTGTCCTATTCCAGGCATTAAGTTTATTTTAGGTTTTTCTTCCCTTAGGTTAAAGGGGATTTCAAACATGGTGTTAAACCACCACTTGCTTTGAAAGTCTGATCACATAATGACTAAGTATTTAATTTAATAATTTTTTTTTCCTTCCAGTCAGGGCACATTTCTTTTCTTTTGGGGGTAATGTGAAAGCCAGGCTGCAATGGCTGCTAGAGATTGTGCACATTGTAAGCGGTGTTCCCTGCAGTAATGATATTTGTTGCTGGCAGGGTATAGTGTTGCAGGAGATCTAAGGCTAGTTGACTTTTGTACACTGATTAAATGTTTCTATTCCAGCTCTGTCTCTGAAGATCTGGGTTGCAGACGTGGAGAGTTTAGCAGAAAGCATTACGGATCTGTGGAGCTTGTAAGTTTGCATGCACTGCCCTTTGATTTTAGCAGCTTATAATGCAGAGCTCAAATCCTTTAAATTTTTTATCTGTTTTGGAAAATGTACTTTCTGAGCTGGACTTTAAAGTTATATGATAATAAAAGGAGACTTCAGAATAGATATATTAGACTTGTGTAAGTAAATCTTTTTACTATCTTATTTATGAATATTTCATCATAACAGGACAGGAAGTGTTATAAAAATACCATATTTAACTCCAGATGGAAACTGAGCCTTTTCCCCTCTTGCAAACTGAAGATAGCAAAATATTAGGGTAATAGTTGATGAAGTACTTGCAATTATGTGGTACATGTTTGTATGTGTATATTATATATATGTTTATATGTAATTTTATGTGTACATGTCTCAAAGCAGTGAGAGAGGGTTTAAAAATAAAAGAACTAATCAGAATCAAGATAATGAAAACTGTTAAAATCTGTCAGTTATTCTTCATTTTCTTCTAAATATTAAGTTGGCATTTTGTTTTTCTCATATATTAATTTTTTCTCTGCTGTGAAAATAGCAGTAAGTCAGCAGTTAAAATAACATCATTCTAAATACAAGGCCATAATGAAATTACATAAACTTGCTATGAGAAAACAGAAGTGGGGAGAGATGAAGAAACTGAACTCCATCTCATTGTGGGAAGAAATCACTAATTTTCTGCTAGCTATAGTTGTAATTTAAAGTTCTTGGATATTATTTTTATTAATATGTATGTAAATTGGTGGCTTAGTTGCTGCATTGCAAGAACACTGTCTGTCTTGCCTTTCTATAGACTCCACATAATAGATGTGGTGCTTTAATCAAAAAAGCAAGTGAACTGCTTTCTGCTAGGAAGCTTTAATTCTTTAATTTCTAGATTAGTTTTCTGGAAAAGAAAAATTTATTTTCAATCATGAGTACACAGTAAGCTCACACAAACGGTCTTGTTTCTTGATTGGCTTTCTTAAAATTCTGCTAATGTTTTATGAATTTTTGTCTTTTTACATTTTAACCAATTTTTACATTTTTGCCAGTCCCTGGATTCCCTTATAAAAAAGCCAGTCTTGTTTCACAGTATTTACGAAACTGTTGAAGTCTTCAGCTGGAAACAAGCCATATTTTCTGATGCTAATGATGGAAGTAGACATGGGTACCTTATGTTGTTCAGTAGTTCACCGAGTATTAATACTCAGTTCACTGAGTGTTATGTTTGAAGATTCTTGTTGCTCTCTACCTCCTGAAAACATCAATAAATAAAATGCAGTAAAAAAGACTGCTAGTCCCAGTAATACAGCCAACAAGTAGAGTTCTAGGTTTAGCAAGGATGAGAGAACAAGAATTATGATGTCTGTGAGACCCATTGTTTCAAGATAATTTTCTGAAAAGCAAGTCCCTCTGTAGGCAATTCTGTGTACTGATGTACCTGAAATCTCAGATCAGTACCAGAATCTACAAAAAGACTGAACGGCTCTTCAGCTCATGCCTCCTTAAGAGTTATAATTGGGTCATTCCAAATCTCTTAATTAGTAAGACCTGCACTGATCCCTGTGCTGTGCATAGAATCATATAATGGTTTGGGTTGGAAGGGACCTTAAAGATCATTCCAACCCCCTGAATGGGCAGGGACACCTCCTGCTAGATCAGATTGCTCCAACCCCATCCAACCTGGCCTTTAACACCTCCAGGGAGGGGGCAACCACAACCTCCCTGGGCAACCTGTTTCAGCATCTCATCACCCTCACAGGAAAGAACTTTTTCCTAATGTCCAACCTGAATCTCCCCTCTTTAAGCTTCAAACCGTTGTCCCTTGTCCTCTCACTGTACACCTGTGTAAAAAAGACTTAGCCTAGCTTTCTTGTAGGCCCCCTTCAGATATTGGAAAGTTGATATAAGGTCACCACAGAGGTTCCTCTTTTCTAGGCTGAACAACTGTAACTTCCTCAGCCTTCATAGGGGAGGTGCTCTGATCATCTTCGTGGCCTCCTCTGGACATGCTTGAGGAGTTCTGTGTCCTTCTAATGCTAGGGACTCCAGAATTGGACACAGTACTCCAGGTGGAGTCTCACCAGACCAGAGTACAGGGGGAGAATCACCTCTCTTGACCAGGGTGAAGAAGAAACTATAGCAAGCTTTCATTGCTGATCATATAGCTATTTTTCGAACTAGAACCTCTATCTTAAACTCTTTTATAGCTTATATCTAGTGATGCTGATGGAGCCATTCAACGAGCTGGACGGTTCCGTGTGGAAAATGGTTCCTCTGATGAGGTAAGTGACTAAAGATACTCATAGAAAGCTGAAGAAATAATTCAGCTTCAGTTACTCCTTATCATGGAAAGATATATTTGCAGTCAGTTACTGTGAAAGGGGACTTGAAAAATGCTAAATAATACAGGAATATAAGAATCTTAAGGGAGGATGTTTTTTTCCCCAAAAAATCTAGCTTAGGTCTTCTTTCAAGGGTATGTCATGTTGACAATTTAAATTTTTAATGGAAAAGCTGATGTTTTCTTCGGTTTTGGTAACTTTTTGCTTGCCTCGTCATGTTAGAAGAAAAATACTTATCTTTCTGGATAACGCTTCACAATCTCTAGTTCCTCACTTTATATTGGTGTCCTGCTAAGAATACTATGTTCAACCTGATCTTTGTGCTTTTATGTTTATTCCTCTGTGTGAGGAGGCTGTAGCTTCATTTTTTAATTTTGTTTTGCTGCTTAGTTGTCTTTTGGCAGCTATGCTTCTCTTTAAATAAGAGATAAATAATCTGAGTGGAGGCCGAGAGAGTCATCCTCTCTAGATTCCTGTGCCGTTAAACTCATGATGTGTCCCTGCAACTACTCCAATGACACTTAGGTTTCTGCTTAGCTTAATTTTTTATCTTCCTTTCCAAAACCCTTTTCAGCTGTACAAACCATCTTAATATAGAAAGAAAGAAAGAAGACCTCATTAAATATATGTAAACTCTTGGTAAACTTGTATTTAACTAATATTAACTAATAGTAAACTGTTAGTGGTGATCTGTTTGCATCAGCACTGAGTGCAGAGTTTAAAGCAGTCTGACTATTCTGTATTGAATCTCTGAAGTCAGGTTCTGTTTACACTGTCTTTAGTTCAGTTTCATGCAGTTGCAAAAACTGATTAGCTTGTATCACAGAAAGATTCTGTGAGTGAGTGATGAATGGCCACATGGTGAATAGATATGGAGAATGGCTTTTTCTCTGTATATGTTAATTCTTAGTGGAAAGGGACTTGAGGGGTCCTTGGGAATTTACATTAATCAGCCAGTTCTGAAAGAGCACTGAAGAACTTCCAGAGCGCAGTTCTACTGAGGAGTCATTGAGGCTTATTTTGGGAAGAAATGAGAAAGTGAAACCTGAAGGCAGAATTCTATTTGATAATGTATTCATTTTTAGGTTTTAAAAATGCATTCCACATTGAAATTTCTTATTCTCAATTGAATACTAAACTGTGACGGTAGTACAATAGGAAAATACTGTAAATACTTAGAAAGAAAAGAGGAAAAAAAAAATAGGAGAGGGAGAAATTTTAATTTCAGCTAAACAACAACTAACTTCAGAATAATTCTTTGCTTCTTAAAAAACAGTACTCAGCTAAAACTCTTCTGGTGAATCAGCCACTCTTGACTGGCTTTTCTCTTTGTTATGATATCCTTTCTTTTGCCCTTGATATTTAATCTAACAGTCTCCCAATTGCATTTCAGAACACAGACTATGCTCCGGGTACATGGCACAGAACAGATGTGCATTTGGAAAACCCAGAGTATCATACAAGATGGTATTTCAGATATTTTTTAGGGAAAGGTAATTATCTTTTTATGAATGGATTGAAGATTTGATAAATTAAAATGCAGTTTAGCTTTGAATTGCTATTATTTAAATATGGAAAAAAAAGTATGGTATTAATTTAGTATTACTGCATCTCCTGTAGAGAAAATGAGTTCTTGTTTCATGTATTTTTAACCTGAATACAGAAGGTGGATTTTTGTAAGCAGCAGAACCCCTGCTACCAAAAGGGATGTTTTGAAACCCTTCTTGGCCTTGAAGGCTATATCTGCCTCCTGGGATTTTTTACACACATGTATAAACACATAGTTACACAGATATTCTCACATACGAATGCATGTGTTTACACACTTATATGCATCTCTCTCTCTGCGTATGTGCGCAAACGGGTCTGTGTGTTGTTTTCATGGTTGATAACGCTTCTTGGTTTTCCCTAACAGTTCATCAAAATTACATAGGTACAGATGCAGAGAAGAACCCTTTCCTTCTGTCTGTTGTACTGTCTGACCAAAACAATCAGCGCGTTCCTCAATACCATTCAATACTCTGGAGAAAAACGGTAAGAAACAAATATTTAACTGCTGTTCTGACTTGTTTGTTTGTTTGCTTGTTTGTTTATTTTGGTTGTATTTATTAGACTAATTTTTGCTTTCTTTAGAATTTCAACATTTAATAATTTTTTAATTTTATATAATCAGAACATATATTTCTACCATAGTAAATAAAACTAAACCAGCTTTGTTGATACCATTGGACGACACTTTCTGAAAAATTTGCAATGCAAGATTTTTTTAAATTGTTCTTACCTGCAACTTTGTGTTATTTTAAGAAATTTTTCTTAAACAGTTCTTGATTATGTCCTGCAATCCATTTAAGAATGACTTTACAGTGCTTTTAGGATTTTCTTATACAATGTTAAGTAAATAGGCAAGTGTGATGCTGGTTTCACTAATATTGTTTAAATAATAAAGTTCAGTAAGAGTCTTTTATACAAGCATTAATTGTTTTAAAAAGTCTCTTGTATACATGTGTGGCTCCCCCCCGCTTTTTTTTTTAAGAAGTAGATTTTATTGTCTGCCAGTCTCAGGAGCCCACATACCGCACACCAAGGTAGTTCATACTAAGGAAAAAGTAATTTTGCATCAGACTTTTTTTTTCTTTTTCCAAACCAGTAGTAAATATGGCTGAGTAAAGCTAGCATGGTTTTGTTCACTGTTAATTAATGTTTTTTATTAATATTCCTATTTGAATATGTAGAAACAATCAATATGTCCTGTAATATCTCCTAGCTTTTTTTTTTGTAGGGTACTCAGAAAATATGTCTCCCTTATAGTCCCACAAAAACATTATCAGTGAAATCCATATTAAGGTATGTATTTAAAAATAAGTTATGAGTATGCCTTTTCCTGTAATTCAGAGCTTGTGTTGCATGGTTTTTAAGACAGATTTATAAAAACAGTAAAAACAGGTTTACAAATCTTAATCATTGAAGGCAGCAAAAAGTGATTTTAAAACCTATTCTGAAATAGGCAAAGTAACAAAATAGAAAAAAATTCTTAGCACTTTTTCTTCAGCAGACAATTTCAAGTTAATGGGAAAACAGATGGAAAATGAAACTGAAGTGGTGGAGAAGAAATATCTTTAAAAATGAAATAAACAATAAATAGACCTAGGGAACAGCAGATTTTGACTAGAGAGGTGGTTACTTTGTGGCTTTAGGAGGAGAAGACAAACAGGGGAGAAACCAGAAGTTATTTCTTTAGTTGATTTTCTCCATGTAAGTCTTGCTGTGCATGTGTTACTCACATTGTCAGTGAAGCCAAGGAAACTTCCCCCAGTGAGTCTGTACAGGCATGCTCATACCCAGTGATTCCACTTTTGTGGCAGAAGAGAGTATAAAGTGAGCAAGTCCAACAACATTCGTATTTCTGTCATTATTATAATCAGCAGAAATGTCAGAATGCCTATTTGCAAAGTGTTTATCCAGATTTAATCTGCAGTTTTTGCAATTTAATCATATGGTGCGTTTTCTCAAATCCCTCACTGACAACGTCTTTAGATACATCTTCTGTAAGGATTTTACCTCCTCTAGAAACCCATTAAAAATCCCTTCATTTACTGAACAGGTAGTATGCACTAGATAAATGAGTAGTGTGCACTAGATAACTGAGTAGCGTGCAGGTCTTCAGAACCTTTGATCTGTATAGACTATGAGCAGATGTCTCTAGCTTGATTGAAGCCATAACATTGCCAATGCTGATGTGAGAGGATAGTTCTTGCATTAAGGCATGTGTTGCCATGTGCTGTCAGTACTACCGGATCTGGATTTTCCTACAACTGCACAAGATTTCCGAGAGGTCTCAGACCACTGAATTTGCCAGAGAGGCTGGCAGGGCATTGAGGCTCACTTTGTATTCAAATTTCCTGGGCTGTGGCTGTGGTTTGGAGTGTCAAGATGGTGAGGCAAGAACACATCAGATGCCTTTCATCTTTGAGCCTTCCCTCAGGCCTGATTGATACTCCTCTGACATTTCAACCTGTTCACAGCCAGCAGG
>NW_009953489.1:5183-37283 GCF_000747805.2 Chaetura pelagica | reverse complement strand
AGGAATGTAGGTACAGACTGTCCCAAGTAATGTCGGTTACATTAATAAACTTTTTTTTTTTCTAAATTAACTAGAACGTTGTAATTCCTTTCAGAAGGAACTAAACTAAATCCCGTCTGTGTTGTTGTCCTGATTTGAGCATAAGTAGTGATGGAAAAGTGCATCAGATTGGACCTCTCTAAGCTTAGGCAGGTTTGCTGTGCCCAAACTGCATTCGCTACTCCATGACATGCTGTGTGGTTGTATAAATTAATGCTGGGGAAAAAAATAATAGTAAACACAGATGTGAATTAGGAATAAATGCTATAAATTAGGTATTTCTGTTTATTGAGGCACTTGATAATATTTCTTACTTAAGTACTTCTGGGGTTTTTTGTGGCTATGTGGTGTGTTAATTTAATGCTGAACTGCTCATTTTTAATTTTTCTTTCCTTGACTTACTTTTGAAGAGAGAGGAGAAAAGCTTATAATATGGAATAGGTTATTGAGTCCTCCTAAAATGCTCACAATGATTGTGTATAAAGCCAAAGTGAAAGGTGATGGAATAAAGCTCTATGCTTTTTAAGTAAATACAGTAAATTTAAACCTGATCTCTATGCAGGGTCTTAATAATTTATGGTTTTAAAATCCAAAAGAATTTTTGGAGGCTAGTATGGTGGGAAGGAAATGGATATTCCAAAAAATATTCCAATCTTCTATTTAAGAGAGACTCTGAGCAATATCTTTTGTAACCAATGTTAACTTGCAACCAGTTAGTGGTTTAAAGTTGAAATGTATACTTGCTCTTCTATAAAGCCATATTTCATTTGCATTCAGTGCTATGAATCTTGACAAATTTGAGAAGAGTCCAAGGGAAATTTTTCATCCTGAGATACAAAAGGTAGGAGGCGATTTCATTTTTTGCTTGTTTTTCTTTATTAATTTCTGGAAATAAAAGTCATTAAGTGTAAATGCTACTAGTTTGTTTCCGTTGATAACAGGATACTAACAATGAGTAGTGTTACATGATAATACAAAGCAAAGTGTGTTTATCAGTTAAACTGGACATTTCAAACAAAACTTAAATATATAAGGATGTTACAGTTTTATTTGTGTTAATACTAGTGTACTGAATGTATTGTTTTGTTTACAGGATTTATTGGTTCTTGAAGAGCAAGAGGTAAATGTAACCTTACAACTCCTAGCTCACAGACCTGTTCAACAAATACAGTTTTGTATTTGAAATACTTGCACTGACATCATTATGACAACTTAGAAATTAGTTACTTATTGCAGTAAAAAAATGTAGTATTTCTTTGCAATGTATAAGAAAAAAATTTAAGCACCAACTTAATATATCATATTAATCACAAAATTAGTATGTAATAAAATTCATGATCTATAATCAAAGGTAAATTATTAGGTATCTGCTACTTGTGCATATAATGGAGTTGTTATGAAATGTATAACCCCATGTATGGGATGTATACAAAGGTACACTTATGAAAGTCTGTTGAGAATACAGGTATTTTTGTTACTTTATCATGTAATATTTGGTTTTATTTCTCAGGGATCGGTGAATTTTAAATTTGGAGTCCTGTATGCTAAGGATGGGCAGCTTACAGATGATGAAATGTTCAGCAATGGTGAGTTTTTCACCTTTTTCTTCTTTTATTCATCCGAATATAAGAGTGCCTACACATGGAAGCCAGAAAGAAGGTGATGGTTCTGTGAACAGTAGTTGTTAGGTTTTCATGTTGTATTGGGTGAAAAAGTGTAGTGCAGAATCTTCTATTTCTATAAAAGGTTGCTGTAGGAAACCTACTGTTACATCTTAGAAGATACTGAAAGTTCTTTTCTCGAAAGAAACTGTACAAGCTAAGATTTAGAAAAAGGATACAGTTGAAGGAGGTGACTCATGTTACCAGTGAAGAATCAGTGTTTATAGTTCTTTTACATTTTTGCAGCCCAATCAATCCTTCTATGCACTAGGATAGTGTCTTGGAGTTAGCAAAGAGGTCACTGTTTAATGTAACATACTGATGCCTGTTCTGCAAGACTGCAATTCTGTTTCTGTAAAGGTAGAAGCCTTGGAAGACATGAGGCGAAAGTAATTCAGCTGAAACTTTGGTCCTTGTGTCTTGGGAGCAGGACCTCTTTCTGTGTTTTTACTACTTTTTATAGATGTCCTGTTACTACAAGTGCTCTTCTATCCCCTTCCATATGTAGAAACCGGAAGTGAAAGCTTTCTGAGATTTTTGCATCTCTTGGGCGACACAATTATTTTGAAAGGCTGGACAGGTTACAGAGGAGGACTGGACATTAAAAGTAAGGAGGAAAAGTAAAAGGGGGCAGGAGGGGCCCTTGCAATATAAATGTTTTTGCTTAATGCACGCATGTATTTTATATATTATACAAATAATACAGTCCCAAAACAGACTTCCTCATGTGCATGCTTAATGCTCTGCTTCACCAGGAAAAAGTCAGGTTAGTTTAAATCACTGATAGGGAATACAGTTGAAGAAAAGTATTTATGTAACCTGTATTTTCAAGATGAATGGTTTCATTCTGCATTGGAATGGAGTGAAAAATAACCCGACATGTTATCTGCTTCATGAGAGTAGGGCATCATGGCTTAAGGAATCATTTGTGATTTCAGGAGGCTAGGTGAAGGATGTAATAGGATTTAAGTTAATAAATGTGCAGATTAGCTTGCAAACTTGGTTTGGACTCATGTAAAACATGCAGTGTGAACATTTTCTAAAATGGATCAGAAAAAAGGATAGCTAAAGAAGGCTTGATAGAAGGACCTGAATTATCTTTTTTTCCTTAAGAAACTTAACGGACTTACTGCTGATGAGAAAGTTATTTTCTGTTGCAGATGATACAACAGGAACCTGTTCCATCTATACAGTTTTCCAAGGGCATGAAATTATGTTCCATGTTTCAACCATGCTACCATATTCTAGAGAGAACAAGCAGCAGGTACATCCTTCTCTTTTTTTTTTTTTTTCACATTAATATTTTAGAAATGTAAGTTTGCTTTATTTTTGCTTTATTTTTTCCTCAACATTGTACCTCACGCTGAGAATTTTGTTATGTTTGTTAGAAGGTAACGCATCATATAATCTCCATTATGTTACAGAAGATACTTGTAAAGAAAGTAAAAATTGATTGACTGAGAAGTGATTCTCTTACTCAGATGAGTTGTAGAGCTTCACTGGTCCAACTGTTGCCTCAACCAATTTAGGAAGGTTTGAAACTTATGTGTAAATTATCAGAATATTTGTATCTGTAACACACAGCTTATACTCAGGAATTTGTGTAGCTTGAAGGCAATTCCCCATGCAGTTGTATTACTGGCAAGCTTTGTGCATTTGTTCTAAAGTGCTGATGTTTCTGTCTCACAGATTGACTAGGTGGGTTCTTGGGTATTTGTTCAAGTGTGCTGTCATCCATTAGTTGAACCTTTCTGTGGATTATATGATGAAAAAATACTTCATAAGCATATGCATTTACCTATACATCACACAACCATAATGATTACTTGTAAATTAGTTGTTTTGCTAATTTCTTATTTGAACAATAATTATTAGTATAATAATATAGTTAAATTATATAATTGTATTGCCCTTTTTTAATTTCCATGTCAGTTTTCTCAAGCTTTTGCCTTGGATTGATGGAGAGATCACAGCAGAAACCAGAAACCAATCAGAACATTTACTGTTTTTAAAGAATAACTCACCATCGTTTTTTTCCCCTGTAATTTCAAGTGGCAGATTTGCTTTTTTTGAATGCTAGGTGCTTCATACTCACGTTGTGAATATTAATTATGGAAACTAGTGCTTTATTACCATAAAAATATGCAATAGCCGCTATTTTACTTGCTTATTGACTTTAAACATATTGACCATAAGTTTTCTGTTTGCAGTTTGGGAATATTGTTTTACCATTCTGTCACAGAATTGTTAAGGTATTTTTTTATATCTTTTAAGTAATTGTGTCTGCCTTTTTTTTTTGCCTTTTTTTTTCTCCAGGTAGAAAGGAAGCGACATATTGGAAATGACATCGTCACTATTGTCTTTCAGGAAGGTGAAGAGTCTTCTCCGGCATTCAAGCCATCTATGATTCGCTCTCATTTTACACGTATCTTTTCCCTTATATTCTCTAGTGTTTTGTTTTTCTTTAAGATCAATATTATTTTTAATTCTACCCTAAGTCGTTTCTACATGCTGTTTATGGAAGTGAAAGCTAGTATAGAAAGGCAGTGGCGTTCTTGCATTCTTTACCTTCAACTGCTCGCCTAGGAGTCTCGAAGTCTGCCTCATATAACTTTTTTTATTTTGAACTGCTTAGAAGTTAAGGTCAAGGCAAGAATTTGATTTTTAAGTGATATTTGTATTGAAGGCATTTATTTTTCTCACAAAATAAATTTCGTATGTTTTCATAAAACATAAATTTGAAACAATATTTCTATTAGTGGTGTGAATTAATTTAGCATTAGCTACTGAATATTGCCTTTTAATGTTTAGATAGTATTTATTATAGGTATTTATGTATTTCAGATACATTTTTCTCATCTCTCTCAGAATATATACTATATATTCTCCATATTTTGGCAACCTGTGTTTTTCAAACTTTTGGTTGAAAACATTGTGAAGATAATGTGATTCCAAAAAACAGCTGCCAATCGCTTGGGATTATCATGGGGTCACACTAGTGACTCCTAGTCTGGCACGTCTAGGCTAGGTGGAATGGAATGAAGAAAAATGTGTGGAAACAAGAAAACTCTTATTTCTGTCTGTGCTCTGTTGCTGAGTTTTAAAAAATTATCACAAAGCTGACAACTTCTAAACCTAGTTCTCAGGCTGAATGACTGTAGTTAGAACTTTCTTGCTAGTTTCATCCATGGCTGGCCTTACTTTTTAGATGAAAGCTGTTTGTATTAACCTCTCTTACTCTAAATGGAAGAAGTGACTAGAACAAGAAGAATTCCACAATTTAAAAATAAATCTTTAGATATCGGAGGAACCTAAATAATGCTAATAAGTAATGTTTACTAAGTCAATGTACCTCTGTGTCAGTGTCTGCATTAGTAAAAAAGGAATAATTCTTCCCTTATTGCTGTTATGAGCACTTGTTATGATGTAATTGAAAGACCCCAGTCTTTTCAATTTTTGACAAATTTTTTGAGGTTCAGCTGTGTGTGGTGTCATAATGAGTCGGAAGGGCAGATGTGCCTTAAATCCATAAGAATGTGTTATCATTTAGGTAATTTTAAGTAATCCACAGCTGGTCAATGGAGTCATATTGCCATCCTGGTATTTTCATTTGAACAGTAGTCAAGGATAAAGGTGTCTGCAAGAAAACTGGGGCCTGACACTGATCTGTGTCGCATGTGGTGAATCTCAAAGCTCATTGAATCTGTACTAGAGCTTAGTACTTACTTTCTTAAAGACTGTAGTACCCCTTTTTTGTTACTTTTGCAATGGGAAAAATTAACATACAGATATCCCACCGTGTAATCCTATACAGCAGTGGTAGCTGCTGTAAGGGTTTGCCATGTGTCGTCTGTGGGTTAGGACTGAGTTACCCAAGTAGAAGCATCCAGCACCAATTTAGGTGTCCCAGCATACTTGAAACGTCTGTACAGGTCTGGCAGATATGACTCTGGGCCTACAGGAGATCTGTGCCTCTTTTGGAACAGCAGCTGAAGACAAGGCAATATACTCTCACAAGCATCTTAAATAGCACTGGATGCTTAGGTTGAAATAATTTAATGCCATTTGAAGTCTTCTTTTATTGTGCAGTCTCCGATAGTAATTATCATAGCTGTTGACAAAGGTCTCTTTGTTCTACCTGGAACAAGCCCATACAGCCAATGCAGTTATTCAGACTTACACTTTCTTTGACACCGTTTATAAGGACTGAAAACTTAGAGATAGTGTTAAGGAAATCTGTAAAAGCAAGAAGCCTTTAACTGATTCTGTAGAAGTATCTTGCAAAGCAACCATAAAGATTTCTTTGACTTTTTGGCTAGATTTGCCTGAAGTTATGAATCAAGACTGGTAATACCATTTTTTTATCAATTGGAAGAATGTTTAATTACAAGTCTATGAAATACACACAAACCACAGAATGATATGGCACGTTTTACACTTACATAGTGGCAAGAAGTCAGTACACGAGGTACTAGCTCAATTTTTAAAATGATGGAACAAAGAATTTTGTATGGGGCCTTTAAAAATGGTAAAATGTGCATAGTCTAGAATATTTTATATATTTACTTTAATAGATTTTACCTTAATTAAATCTGTGATCTGCTGTATGAAAAAAAAAGTGTATTAAAATATATGTGAGCTTCATTACTACTGGATTAACTTCCTTAACTACATGGCAGATATTTTTGCCTTAGTGAGATATAATAAGCAGAATGACAGTTACAGGTAGGTGCTGATTGTAACAAAGAACTTCACACTTACTTTCCGATGATTTAGATATAATGGGAAAAGGTTTTGTATTGTCCACCTGTCTACATGTCAAGAAGTCAAATAAATTTGCAAAATTAAAAAGCAATATGGTCCTGGATGCAAATGGCTATAAACTGGCTTTGAATAAGTTACATGGGTCTGACCATCAGAAAAATGAATTTCTGGAGCAGGCATAAGCTAAGGGAGCAAAACAAAACTACTTTTTAGATTAAATGTAACAGAATGATGGAAGATATGCCAGGAACATTTGGACCTGTGAGATCAATGACATGGTTAATTACATGTATGATGAAAGTTATTGAGATGTGATGTGACAATCATGGACTGCAGATCTTTATAGGTTGGGATTCAGTTGTAGCTAAGTAAAGAAGCTCAGTTTTAGGGCTTTTACTAGAGTGCTTGGACAGATGGACATCACATACTTAAAGCCTAGTGAAATTTTGCTGGTAAATTGTGTTATTCATCTGTGTTTCACTTAGCCTTGGAACTCTTACATTTGGAGGCATATGCTGTCCCACTCTGAACCTGATAGGTCTCACCAGAATCTGGAAAGTAAGGATTTTTGGAGCCTCGTGCTTAGGCTTCAATGAACAAAGTGGCTTTAACCAAATAGTTAATCCCAAATGTCATTTTGAGATTAATGGTGAGATGCCTGGCATATCTGTCAGTCTTGAAAAAGCAGAGAAGCAGTGGGATGTCATTGTTCCAGCCCATGGGAGAGATTCACCTTGGGCTTGAACCTCATAAGCAGTTTAGAGAAGTAGGAGACCCACCCTTTAGCTAACAGTGCATGCTGCAGTCCTCAGTAAAGGACATAGACTTAGCACTGTTATTTCTGCTTTAAAAAGAACTAGCAATGTCTGTAGTGATCCCACTTCTACTGAAAGTATGCTCTGTCGTTTACTGCTTAGACTAGTTCAAAATGAAATGGGAGAATTTTGTTCTCTTTGGATATGCATCTTAGGAGGGAGAATTTTGTTCTCTTTGGATATGCATCTCCTGAGTATTGGTTAGGTTTGAAATCACTGCTAGCTCAGGTGCTTAATTCAGTCATGGCTAAAAAATTTACATTAGCAAGCCTAAATGCTTGCTTTATCCAGCACTAAAAAGGAAATTTCAGGGCATTAACCTAAAATCATGCCTCAAACTGGAATCTGTATATGTGTGTATGTCTACAACCCTCAAGGCTAAAAACTTTGCAAGATGGAAGGGGGAAAGTTAGGCTTTGAATGCAGATTTCTAACAGCTGTGTGAGCCTGCATGACATTACTTAATATTTAGCAAAATTTTAAACAGTTTGCAAATCATTCAGCCCAACATTTGCAAGATGAAGCCCAGGGTTGACAGCACTGGTCTGTGATCCTTTGATGTGAACTAGTAGTTAGCTTGTAATGGAAAGAAAAAAGCAGAACTTGGAAATAGCTTCCAGGAAAACTGGGTCCTTCAGTAGAGTAGTTTTTCCTCCTTCTTCCTTGACAATTCTGTAAATCTGAAAGAGGCCAGCATTATCCTTGGAACTGATCACCTGACACTCATCCTTTTTTTGAACAACCAGTATACCTTTGTCAGTTAAAAAATACAGACCAAGTGTAGAAGGCATTCTTTTAGCCTCACCCTCAATGCATAATACAGACTCCTGATGCCAGCCTTGATCCATGCCTGCAGAGGCTGCTGCTTGCATCCAATCATGTGGTGCCTGCCATTCCAACATCTGTAAATTCTGGCTTGCTTTGGAAGTTTTTTTAAACTTCATAGACTGAGCAATATTCATAGTAATCTAAGAATCTGCTCTTCTTGCTGCAATATAAGTTACTGGATCTTTTTGTATCTCAAGATAGAGGATTGACTAAGCCTTCTTGCCTAACTGCAAAATTTGATCATTTGCTTCAAGAGTTTGGTGCTTTTTGTGCAACTGCAGCTCCATCTGGTCATTTATGAATGTTACTGGAAGTAATCTGCAGTGCAAATGTGGAAATCCACAAGAATGTGAATATGAGAAGAAAATGGATCAATCTTAACTAAATTTCTTCTAGGAAGCTCCTGTCTTATGTTTATCTTTGGCTTCTTTAATATTTGGAAGTCTTTATTTTGGGGCATGCTGGAGGAAAAGGTTCATACCATCCATGTTCTTGAAGGGGAGTATGAGACAAAGCAGGTATATGCTAAATAGGTAAGGAGTTGAAAGTCTACAAACTTGGGTGCTTAAGGTGCATGTATATCCACAGGGAGGATATGTATAGGGACAAGTACATCTCAAAAGTATTTTTATTTAGAAATAACTTTCAAAATAGCTAAGACACTTTTATCTGGATTCAATAAAATTAGAGAAATATATATTGCTGTCTTTCTCCAGCATGCCATTAAGTCTGTCTCCAGACAACAATCCAACAGCATGATACATCAGTTTGCATATGTGGGTTTTTTGCCCCCTCTTCCTGTTTATAACTGAAGTTTCTTTTAGAAAATGTCAGTAGTGCAGTTAAAAAAAGGAGCAGCTTTATTTTGCTCTTACTATTTTGCGAGCACCTTCTTGGGTGGGTTGGTTGTTTCCAATTGAGTGTCCCCATAGATTCTGCTTTTCAAAATTCTCAAGTTTGTGAGAGGCACAAAACATGTTTGTTAATACAATGTTCAATTAAAGTTCAGTTACTTATTTTCTTCTTGTATTGGAGCAGAAATCCTGGCATACATCCCTCATTAGCCTTTAAGAAGTGAATGTTGTCCTAATTGTAAGCTAATAGTTGGTAGATGAGCTAGCCATGGTAAATAAGATAAATTTGTCTCTCTTATGCTGAATAATTGACTTTCTTTACTACATCAGTTGCTCTTATTCCCTAGTTGCTTAATTTTGCCAGTCTTAACACATCTTCCATTAATGTGTACCATGCAGTATGTGGCAGGCTTAATACATTATTTTATATTTCAGCTAGGCCTAATTTAATTTAGTTCTGTCTCTTCACCTTAGACCCACATGAGACTCTTGTTCCATTTGTTATTTTTTTGTGAAGATGGTCTTCCAAGTGGCAAAAATTTCAGTCAAAGAAATAGGAGATACTCTGGGCTTTTTCATATGTGATGCCACTGTGAGGCCTGAAACTGAATTTCTACTTAGAATGACTTTCTATTTGGTGTGACTCAAGAAGTCCAGTGTTTTGATCAGTTTTGTGGTTTTCCCCGTCTTAACTCATTCTGCTTTAGCCAAGAAACATTTCACACTCTACGTAGTGATACGTAGTGATAAATTACTATCTTTTTTCCTGAATGGGAAAAGATAGCCATTGGGCATCTCTGAAATTGTGTCTGTGAAGCCAGTAAAATCTGTGAAGCCAGTATTAGCATAACCAATAACCATGAAAATGTGATAGTGCATTTCAGATTGGATGGACAGTTTCTAAGCTTTCATGAAACTAGACTGGATGAATCCATATCAATCCATATAACTCCGTAATGGTCAATCACTGCTGGTTTTTTTAGCAAGCAAATTCTGACTGGTTTGTATAACAGTAAAGATGAGTTGAATCTATAATTTTACCACTTAATTTGCTGCGACTCATGTCAGCTGCTCATGCCACTTGGAAGATCTTTGACTGCTATCTTACAGTGGAGAAAATTGTGCAGACTGTAACTTGAAGTACCAAGGAATGATTATTTACCTTAAAGACGTTGCAGCTTGCTGAGCATGTTGTATACACAGTTTTTGTACCTGCCATTCATTCTTGCTATGCCAGATTCCTTATGGATCAAAAGAACTTGGCAGGTCCAGCTGTCATGGAAGTAATTCTACCCCTTTCTTTCTCAGTGAAAATGAAATTGCTGTTTCCGAGGTACAAATTCAGCTCTAGTAAGCCATTGTTATTCAGAAAGAATCAAGCTATTTAATGCATATAGTGAATGTATTGGTAAGGTGCAAATCTCTTAGGAGAAAATATTTTGTAGGCAAATAACTAATCTTTTACAGAATATGACTTTCAATGTAGACAAAGATTTGTTCTTTGAATAGGCTGAAAATATTTTCAGAAGAAAGTGTTCCTCTCTTTGGGCCTCCCCTTCCATCACCACCCGTATTTACAAATCACCAGGAATTCAGGGATTTTGTGTTAGTGAAATGTAAGTAAGTTTTTTGTGTTGTTGTTGTTGTTTTTTTCCTAGAAACACTTTAAAATAAGTGCTTTAATAAATTGAAATTATTGATGCTTAAAATGTAAACACATTTTCTTGTGTATGCTTCTGTTCTATATAGAATTCTTGTTCAAATCTGTAGCATAGGCAGGATGACAGTTCCACTCAGATTAACAAAAAAACTGAATTTCCATGTGATTATGCTTCTTCTCAGGCTACTAGATACAAACTGTCTTTTACATTTGCAGAATGTGCAGCCATGTTTAGCTTTGCATTTTCTTAAGGGACTTTGAGACCTGAAAAAATTGATAATGCTGTTAAGTATTTAGTAATAGAAGGTGTTAGGTTAGCAGCTCAGAAAACCTGAAGATGCTTTTCTGAAACCTGTAAGCTTTTCTGAATGCATGCTGTATAGGTGCCTTTCAGCACTCTTAAGAACTTTTTAATTGTGTAATGATTCAGTTCCGATTTTCATTGATCTTCTAAATCAGCAAGAAAGGAATCTGTGAGAACTGATCATTATGATGACAATTAGATTCTTATCTGATAGGAACTTGACTAATAACTCATTTTGCAAATTTAATCAGTAAATTGATAAGCATTTTTTCTTTAATTTTTTTATTAAGTGGGAGGTTGTTAGTATGCCTTGTAGAAATCTCCTATTACTAATTTTTCTCATTTAAGCTTTAGGGATCATTATTCCCTAAAAAACATGCAAAAAGGAGGAACTCTAAATTACTAAGGGGAAAACAGGTATTTTTGTTCAGAGGCAAACTAGAGTCAGTGGAACCTGTCAAAGTTCATTTAAGTAATGTGTCTTCCATTCTGTAATATTTTAGTAATAAATGGGGAAAAAGCCACCTTGGAAACCCCAACGTTTTCTCAGAAACGTCAGCGCACTCTAGACATGCTGATCCGTTCTTTATACCAAGACCTGATGCCTGATCTACACAAGGTGAATGTAAGTTGGCAGCTTCTGCATGCCTTACTTGGGCTTTCCTTTTCTCACTAGCACATTTAATGTTCTGTTGCTTTACAAGACTGTATTGAGCATGGAATTGTATGCACTAGGCTAAATACCAATGTCATGTAACTTGTTTTACAGTTATATAAACATGGAGAGACAATCTTTTCAGAGTAGGACTCTTCATGCATTTATTTAAACCAGGAATGAAGAGAAATGTAACAATATCATGCTATGTATAAGCTTACCTGCAGCAAGGAAATAGGAAATTTAGGCTCTGCAAATACAGGTATTAATCTCATCACCATAAAACCTGCACTTACTAAGTTAACAATGTGTACATTTGGATAATTTTTACCTGCGAGTAGCAATGAGCTCTTCATTTTAGATGATGAAGACTTATTCTTAGGGTTATGCTTAACTAACAAAAAAGAAATAGTTCTAAAATTGGTGAGCTGCTGTTTTTTCCCTACTGTTTATTTCTTTTAGCTAAATAGATCTGCTTAAACTTTTTGATATATTAATGTCTGCAGTCTTTGTTCTGATTGATTAGAGCATGATAGTGCTAAACTATGACAAGTTGGAAAGTGAAGCACTCAAGATTTGAAAGAGTTGCTATTTCTGTTCTCTGAGAAATCATACAGTTGGATTGATAGGACAGGAATATATCAAAAAAAAAGACAGAAAATTTAAATAATACCACAGTAAGTTAACCTAGATTAAAAGATTCTGAAAACTTTTGTTCAGTTTAAAAAAGAAACATTTTCTGTTTTAGAACATGCTCAACAGAAGGTCCTTCAGTGATGTGTTACCAGAGTCCCCAAAATCAACACGGAAAAAAGAGGAAGCTCGGCAAGCAGAGTTTGTCCGACTTGGTCAGGTAGGGTCAATTTAAGAGGTATGCACCTGTGCTTACAAAGACTGCATCACCCCTTTTGTTAGAATTTTATTAGCTTGCAGGGTTATGTCAGGACTTAATGCAGTTCACCGTGATCAGAAATAGCTTTGTAGTATTGTATTAGTTTAAACTATGTTAAGGAAAAATATGAATAGAGGTTAGAAGAAATCACACCTTAGGATCAAACCTAAAAGACTTTTCCCTACTTCATGCAGCAGATCTTTCTGCTTCCAAGCCAAAGAGTGATCTGTCTTTTTCTGTGCTTTGGAGAAACATAGCTTTTCATAGACTTTCTCTATTTGTTTTATTAAGATTGAATTTCTTAGGAAATTAGGAATTTTTACCCTACTTTAGCCAGGAATAAGTTTCAACAGTCTTTCTGCTAAATCAGAGGTTGCCATATGTCTTTGAACATTACCAGGTGCTGACTTCAATTTCCTATGGGCTTATTTGATTCAGTTTGATTCAGTGAGGAGTAGAGCCTCCTGATGATTTAGACAGTCTGGTTTGGTCTGAAAGTTGATTGCAGCAGAAGAAAATAAAGTGTCTATGCTCATCAGTTTTTCCTGTGCCTTTCCACTTGTCTCTTCTTCATCTTGGTCTGGTGACAGGATTCTGCTGGTTATCTTAAGAATGCTTCTTTTCTGAGCTAATTTAACCCAGCAGGAGTTAACAGAGCAGGAAACCAATAAAAAATAAAAAAAGAAAAACCCTAAAGAAAACCCATCACCATGATGATGTTAGTAAGCTAAGGTGTAGAAGAGTCTGAGAAGATCCAGGTCTGGTTAAAGGTAGAGAATGGAGTTAGGTGGTTAAGAGCGGTGCAAAAATCTCAGGGCTATTAAAGCCTGAATTGGCAGGGCTGCAAAGTCTGCTCGACTATGCTTTACCCACCCTTTCCCCAAAGACCTTGAAACAGCTAGTAAAAAAAAAAAAAAAGTATGTCTGTATTACTCATACGGAAGTAACCAATGATTTATTCCCCAAGTTTACAAATTATTTTGCAGAAGTTGCAGAAAAACATGGTTATTGAAAGTATAGAAGCCTTATAGGTGTGATCCCCTCCACCCTCCTAAGTTAAACGCTGATAAATTACTCATGTAACACATCTAGTTGAAACTCATTTCTTAAACAAGATTTCCATCCCCAGCATGGTCTTCACTGAGGGGAAACCTAATACCTGGGTTAAAAATTCATCGAGACCTGTATGTTTGTGTTTTTCTCAGAGGTTCTTTTCACACATCTTTCTCTTCCCTAAAATAACTTCTCAGTAAGATGTTTTAGGCTTGAACACATTTCAACATGCCTTCCAAGTAGCTCTTAATTGTTCTTGCCAAACTCTATGAATGCGCCTGTCCCTTAATTTTTTTGATGGTAAACAAAACTCAATGATGGCTGCTTCAGCAATATTTATTTATTATTTATATATTATCAAGGTGATCCCTACTGACTGGTGAAATAAAAATGTTAGTGCAATGAAGTATTTAATGCTTGTCTGTAAGGTGATAGGCGTATTTAATGCAGATGTGCAAATGGTGCGTGCAGCTGATTGCTGCCATTTCACAGAGACCATGCATGATGGTGGGCAAACTTCAGGGCAGTAAAATCGGTTTAGGTAACTTTGCAATGAAGAATACTGTGGCAATTCCATGTGTTACCACTTTATCATAATCATAATCACAGAATGGTTTGAGTTGGAAGGGGCCTTAAAAATTATCTAGTTCCAACCCCCCTACATGGACAGCAACACCTCCCATTAGACCAGGTTGCTCCAAGCCCCATCCAACCTGGCCTTGAACACTTCCAGGGATGGGCCTTCCGCAGCCTCTCTGGGCAGCCTGATCCAGTGTCTCACCACCCTCACACTAAAGGATTTCCTCCTAATGTCTGACCTAAATCTGCCCTCTTCCAGTTTTGATCCATTCCCCTTTGTCTTCCCACTCTCTCCCCATGTAAAAAGTCCCTCCCCAGATTTCCTGGAGCCCCTTCAGGCACTGGAAGGTGCTCTACAGTCTCCCTGGAGCCTTCTCTTCTCCAGGCTGAACAGCCCCAACTTAGCCCATTCTCATAGGAGCGATGCCTCAGCCCTCGGATCATCTTCGTGGCCCTTCCCTGGACTTTCTCCAGGAGCTTCATGTCCTTCTTATGTTGGAGGCTCCAGAGTTAAACACAGTACTCCAGGGTTAGCAGTGTTGGTATATAGAATACTTTAAACAAGACTTACTGTGTATCTCACTGAAACTATACTCATATAGTATTTCTCCAGAGTTCTTTCAGAATCAGCTCACTTATAGTTACTTCTAGTTGAAGAATTTGTCAGACTGTTGACTGTGTGTCCTTGGCACCTGTGGCAAAGTATATATATCGTTTGATTTGGTGGTTTGTTACAAAGTTTTGCAAGTGAAAGGCCAGCTTGTATCATTGGTCAAAGGACCCTCTATGCAGATAGCTTATGGAATGAATTGTGTAGATTACTAGCTTCTACGCCTTGAGGTGGAGGCTTTTCTGATTTTGAGTTTCCGTTAAACAAAACCCCCCAAAATTGCACTAGCCTATGTTTTGGCTGAGATGATCTTCAGGAGCCCCCTAATGATTCATGGAGACTTTGTTCAGGATATACAGAGGCCTGCTTCTTTCCTAATTTCTTAAAATATTATAGGAATTTCAAACTGGAGTTGTTTTGTAGTCCTAAGTTGTCCTTTCTTTGTAGTCTTTGGTTATTGCTGACAAAAACTCAATTTAAATAAAACATCTGTTTTTATTAGGCATTGAAATTGAAAACCACTGTGAAAGGGGATGCCGCAGCTAATGTGGCAACTACAAGTTTTGGTAAAAAGGAGGTGAGTGAACCTACCTGTCTGAGGAGAACTATGAAAAAAATTAATGCTGTTGGGTATGGCACTGCCTATCAGTTCTGCATACTGTTCATTTACTTTTTAATTAGATACTGTAGCACTAAAGATGAAATGTATAGTGTCAAAGTGATTCTGCAGCCAATATCAAATTATTAAAGGGCAAGCTTGGGGGCAGAAACATTTCTCAAGTAAAAGCAGATGTGGGTATTTTTATATTTGAGAATATTTTATAAAAATGCCATTTTCCATACATAGTCATCTTTTATTTTAACTCTTGCATCAAGCTTGAAACAAAATTCAGTTGTGGTTTTATTTCCTGTAGTACCAGATTGTGTTCAAGGGCATTAGGGAGTGAAAGATGCAAACCACACTCTTCTGCATGCATATTATATATAGAAGCTTCAGGAGCACTTCTAGAATTTCAGAGACTTCAGGTAATACTTAAACTGGGGAGAAAAGGCAGCCTGTGGGAGGTAAGTACAGAGAACACATGACAAAAGAACAATTTGGCAGAAAGGCAGTTTTAACTGTACCATGTACTAATGACTAAACATTACAACTGCACCATAAACTGTAAGCAAATTGCATATGCATGGTGATACATGTTTCCAGTCACCAGGGGTTTCTTAAAATAAAATACATAACGAGTATTTCCAGGATTGCACTAAGTATCAGCTGCATGTCTTTTAATTCCAGTGTTTCAGGAATCTCTCTTACTAGTCTCCAAATCCAATTAATAGGGAGAGTATTTCCTCTGCAAGAAAACTCACTAAATTTTTATATTTAAAATTAAAAATACATACTGTTTGGAAGTGTATTCTTCCAGAAGCATTTACATGTTATTACTTGACATTGACCATCACAATCTGTGTCTGTATGATCTGTATTTCCTAGTGTACTTAATATGTATCCCTTATGTTACTTCATAGCCTTGGGAGTCTCAGTCTTTCTGCAGTAATTTTCTTCATGAGGTGGTCTGTGCAGATTCTTGGGGCCAGTCCTTGCTTGTTTCTACAGATGCTGGCATCTTGTTATTAGATGGTTAGTAAATGATCCAGTGTTTTGTGTCAATGTTTATGTATCTGACCATTTTCTTGAAAATGTATAAGCACTGTTCAGGTGTTGGTAGGCAGGGATAGTTATCAATCCAAGTTAATGTATTACATCTGTGTAACATAGTTGCAAAAATTCTCTCTGCACTAGGGTCACATCATATTGGGGAGCCAGTGTTAATGCAGATATCTGAATGTATTGTTACTTCAGATGTTACTGTCTTGACCATCTGAAAAGACATACAAAGTCATATCTAACCTCAAGGAGTGTTTGAATGGCTTGTCTTAGCCCTTGATGATAGTGAGCATGAAGCCAATGGCTTATGTGACAGTGCAAGCCTGCTTCTTCCATAGGAATGATACTGCTAGTTTGACACCTTATCTTCTGTGTGCCACAGAAGCCAGTGGGACTGAGGGAATGGAGTTAGTTCTCAGTGATACTTCTCAAATGTTGCAAAAGAAGCTCCCTTGTAGGTTTTAGTTGCATAATCTGATTCATGGCAATGGTGAAAAACTCCAGTGAGGAAATACTGGCTATGATGCTGTGGTATTTGTAGCAGCTTTGTGTAGCTTTTCTTTTCTTACTCGAAAGAAGTAGGTCAAAACCAGTGACTAGCAAAATTTAGCAGGAATTTGAATAAATACATGTTTGTTTTTCAGATGGACAACCATCAGTGCCAGTGTTTGATAAAACTCTCCAAATAAAGCAGATGCATGTGTTAGAAACTCTGGATCTTTTGATTGCACGAACAGACAAAGGTAGGAGAGATGTGTTCTTTGATTCTCATATGTATGTGGCGGGTGCTGGGTGTGTACATCTCATGAGGCAGTTGTGTCTATCAGTGGAAATTATATTGGATGCCTCTTTTAGAATAAAGGAGCACATACAGCAACTACTGTCATTTTCTTAGAGGCAGGGGCAGAGGAGGGAATCCCTAAATGCTCAATCATTCTTCTTTCAAGGAAGCCAGAAACCGGTGGTATGGTCTTTCTTCAGCCGCTATTGGAACTCAGCAGTTTTCAGAAATCTTCTTGGCTGAATTATTTAGTTGTGCAAAAATGTGGGGGAAATTACGCTGTCACTGTTTCACCAAATGATTTTATTGGTATTTGTTCTGTTAACTGTCACCACATCCTAGGGCTACAGAATGTATTTTATTAAAGGTTCTGGTATAAAAGACCTTAAATGTTGTTTCCTTTTAGGCTCAGTTGGAGGCATGTGCAGGACTGTGCACTTTTTTGGTGAGGTACTTTTTACCCAATAGTCTGTGATTGAATTTCACAAAGGGAATATACACAAAGCAAGAACAGGATCTTTATGTGTAACACAGAGGAAAAAAATATAAATATGATTGTTTTACTGTTTTTAGCACATTGTCTGTTTGCTCCGTTTTCGGCTGAAGTTGCGTTTACCCAAACTTTGGGTAAAACATGGCTCCTTTTGTATCACTGGGAATTTCCCAGTTTGGCTGCACATGAAGAAATTACAGAGCCTTACAGAACTGGCTCAGTCTACCTGAGAGCAATTTGCAGTTCTCTCAAGACACCTTGGAGGGTGGGTCATCTTTCTGAAGATCTGAAAAGGGTAGTTGTATCTGAAGCTTGTTTTATGAAGCTTCTAGAAAACATGATTACATTCAATTGTCAAAACATTGTACTGTTGGATTAAACCAGAAGAGAAACATTTAAGCAGGCATCATGAGGTATAACAGAACAAGTTATTACTGTCATCAATTTATGACAGTTCAAACATTGTATGATAAATTCTTACTCATGTAAAAAATTGCAGAGATTTTAAACTTTTGGTATGAATGCTTTTTGAAGCACTTGGGAGACAGTTATTCTATACTTGCTGGAATTCTGACCTCCTATTTTGTATTTGCATACCATATTAAAATTAGATTCTTGGCTGGAAGAAAAATTATACTTGCTGTTCATTTTCAGAGTACACATCAGCAGCAAAAGTGAGAAAAATAATCAGATGAGAAAAAGCATGCTCACACTGTTCTCATAAACTGGGTGCAAAGATTTTGTGGGATTTTAGGATGTTATATGCTGCAGAGTTAACTTTTTAAGCTTAGCTATCAGCAAGAGCTGATTCAGGTCAACATTCCAAGAGAAGGCACAAGCAGTTACTGCAAAGGTTGATGACAGGGCTGGTACTCAGCCAACAGGAAACTATCATGATGCAGTGTTCACCAGAGGTTGTATTTCTAATAATGATTCTGCCTTATGCCTTTTCTGAAGTGAAATCAGACCCCCCACCACAGAAAACTGTATTTATGGTCTTTGCTTGTTTGAGGAATTTGCAGGATTCTGGTGCTACATTCTTCCGGTTGTTGTGTTTGGAATGACAAACTGAACACCAAAGGCAGGAGTAGTAAGTCCAAAGAGAGACAACTGATGAGAGCAGTAACATTTGACCTAGCTTATGTTTTTTGCAAAAGGGTGGGAATGTTGTTTGCTGTTCTTCCATGAACTCATTCCTGGAAGCAAAGATTCTTGGATGAATCCTTGAAAAGAGAGGGATTGCATCTATTTTCCTTTTGTTGTGTTGACAGTAAGACTTTGGTCTCAAGAGCTGGATTACTTAGTGTTTCAAATTGTGTTGCATCTTCTCTTGCTGTGGGAAGAGAGTAATGCAGAGGCCTGGTTTCCTGACTCATGTTGCTGTTCTCTCAGAATTAAAGGCACCACCTTATCATTTTGCTTTTGCCTTTATAGTGAGATCCATACCAACTATATAGTAAGCAAGCATGTTTCATTTTTCCAGCCATATCAGCTAGTCTAGTAAAACACTTTACCTTTGTCAGAAAATTTTGTCTTGCTTACATTTTAAGAACATTAGTTTCTTAGATAAGAAACTATTCTTAAGCTGCTTATTTCCCAACTGCAAGTAGTAGTGTATAATTTATGTGTTTGTTTTAAACTTAGGAGTTGTAGACTCAACTCATATCTGTCTTTGTGGGAAACAGATTTAGCTATGGAAGTAGATACACTGTATTATCTTTGCAGGTGGAATATACCTTGAACGAAACTTGCTTACCTTTGAAGAACAGAAGAGCAAAACCAGTCTGCATCCAAAAAGGTTTCAGACTCTTGTTAAGAGTCCAGTTATCAGCTGCTCAGCTGGATGGTTCCAGCTCTTCAAGTTAAACTTTTTGCTCTTACCCTGGAGTATTTGTGCTTTCTTGCAAAATTGTGTGGTTTTGAAAAATGGTGTATGTTTTACTGTTTTGAAGCTCTTATGTCATTTTCTAATGCAGCACCACCTGATGGGAAACTAAGCTACTGACCTGAAGGGGTTGGTTACTAGAATTGTCAAGCCTAGAGAGTCTTGTGTGATGTTGTGGCTCATCCCCAGAGGAGTAGTATGCTTTGTTTATCTTTCTTCTGCTTGTTAGGTGATGGTTCTTTTTGGGAATATTAATTTCAAGCTACCACCATCTTTTTTTAACTTGTTATTTTCTGTCCCTCTTCATCCTTCAGGGAAGGAATCTCGTCTCCTTGTCTTCAGACTCAGTGCTGTCCAAAAAGATATAGAAACAAAGCAAATTATAAGGAGCAAATACAACTGCAGAGAAAATAAACTGGAGAGAACAAAAGGTGATTTCATTATCCTCTGTTAAAAAAATCTGCTGTGGTATGATGGTATAATCCAGCATGACATTTAAGAGCTTTGTAAAAATACCACATTACTTGGGAAATGCTGATGATGAAAAGCTCTAGAGAAAAGTAAAGTAAACATGTTGCTTTCAGGATTGAGGAGTATGAGAAGAATTATTCAGGGATGTGAGACTAAAATAAAGGGCATTTTAAGGTGGAGGAGCACTAGCAAATCTCCATTAAATAGAAGTGTTTAGATTAATTTGGGTGTTGTGGATTATTTTAGTAGATGTAAATATTTTTCTGGTCTTCAGAAGCGAGCTGCTTTGGAAAGCTGGAACCTGCAGAATAATGAACATCCATGTATTTAGTCTCTACTTGCAAAAGGAGTATGGGGAAAATAGATTTCAAGAGGGTCATAGCTTTTAGTCTTTTTCTCGAAGTTAATGTTACCCTGTGAGAAGGTTTTTTGTGTTTATGGGTTGCTGAGTCATGCATTAGGGCCCTGTTGTACTAATCATTACACACATAGAGAACAAAACAAAATGCAGAAGCAGACGCTACCACAAACACTTATGATCTAGCGCATTATTTCCTCAGGCTGCCATTTGTATGCCATTAATACTCATCATGGCAGTGAACTGAGGATTGTTGTGGCTATTCGGAACAAACTACTTCTCGTCACAAAGAAATATAATCCACACAACAGTTTAACCAGCAGCTCTCTGCTATCATCATCTGAATCTCCAGTAGAGGAGTTCCAGTACATCCGGGTATGTGTAATCTGATTGCTAATTGCTTTAACAGACTAGGCAGCATTCAGCTTTGGGGGGTAGACAAAGAGCATGCATTATTATCTTCTGAACCTCCAGACAATTGCAAGTGAGGAGTCATGTGATGGGATTCCATCATGCATATGCCAAAAAAATAATTTAGATTTTTAAGTAAGTTTCTACTTAGTCTTTATCATGCTTCTGTGCTTAGGGCACATGCCTTTAAATGAAGGGAGTACTGCAACGCCTACAGCAGGAGCTTGAAAAAGAGAATATTTCTATTATTTACATTATAGGAAATAAGCCTTTCTGACCCTCCAGTGGTTATGACGTTGGTTGATGGACCTACTGAAGACAGTGACAATATGATCTGTGTAGCATATCGACATCAGTTTGATTTAGTTAATGAGAGTACCGGAGAATCTTATAGATTGCACCATGTTGAAACAAACAAGGTAAGTTTTCATCATTGAAATTATTATCTTGCAGAACCACACTGAATGTAATTTCTTACAGACTCAGTGCATCCTGTGCTGACCTCCTGGGAGTGTAATTTATGGAGATCCTCATGTCTCTTTCTTTTCATTTCTGTAACCTGATTTAGTGTGCTCCGAGAGGTTTGTTCCTTTTGGGATATGTGATAATAATCACTCCCAAACAAGGCAGTTGTAAGGTATGACATGTTAGGAAAGAGCCTGAGTTTCAGGCTCTGGAATATCATCTAGAATGTCCTTTCTTAATCAGCAGCTTGCTTTTTGCAGTTTTTTTGGGGGGTCTTAGTGTTTTATTCTTTAAGAAATTGCAGTAAAGCAACTTCCAAGGTTTGGCCACCAGCATGTCATTCAGATTAGTCTACTTGCATGTACTAAGGCTAAAATATTTACGTGTATCTTTTAATTGTATTTAAGGAACTGCCCAGTCAACAAATAAATTAACTCAATCTTTCTAACTAGGACATAGAGTTGGGATTTAAGCGAATGTCCTGATTTTCAGAAAAGAGCTCCAGTATTTCATACTGCAGGAAAGACAATGATCTTTAGCATCTCTGAAAATCAGATAATTTCAATTTTTTTCTGAATATGGATGTGAGTGTACAGCTTTAGGGAAAAAAAAATAAAAAAGGAAGATTTTGCACAGTTCATCTTTTTTTGCTGTTGTTTTTCCTCATAGTGAGATAAGAAACTACACTTTTCATTTGATGGTTCTTGTTGATATGTTATTTTCTTTTTAAATCACCTGTATTTTTATTCAGATCTGGTGATGAAGAGGTTTGGTACTCCCAGCATGGGCGAAACAATGTAAACTTCTCCACAGCAGTGGAAATCTGGTTTAATCTGGATGAGGAGGAACTACAAGTAAAGAACAGGGACGGAGAAGTACCCCACCACTCCACACCCCCGTCCCTCTTCTTGCCAGGAATCCTATTACCTTTGATAACACAAACAAAGCAGATAATTAATATGAGTTCATCCAGTGATTTTTGTGAGGCTGAAATGGGGCAGCAAATTATTTTAATGGGTAATAGAGCAGAAATTGGCTCTATGGCTTTCAGTCATTGCAAAGGATGGCTGAAAATGCTATATAACAGTTCATGTTGCCAAATAAGTTATGTAAGTTTTTATTGTTTTATACTGTGGGTGTGGTGTTGAATATGCAGTATTGTACAGAACTGAATACAGAAAGAATTTATTTCCATTCTGAGAGCATCTTGGAAATGAATCACAAAATCCCCTTGCCCACCACTCTTATTTGTAGTTGTGCACTGCCCAAACTGATTGTTTTGCTTGTTAGTCAAAACCTGGTTATAATAACCTCAGTATCCTCTGCCTGTTCATTACCCTGTCTCATTGTCGTTGCAGGTTAATTTTGTTGCAGCTATTGATGTATATGAAGATGGTGAAGCTGGTCTACTGTTGTGTTATAACTGTAAGTATTTCGGGAACACTGAAAATGGAAATACTTCAATCTCCATATGTAATTATTTTTTTCATTGGAATCTAGATCTGTGTTTTAAAATAAATTTCAGTGTTTCATGGGAAGTTTTTCAATATAAGTTCTTTTTAATTTAAATGTGTATTAGACTGAAAGTGGAAGTATTTTATTGCAGGGTATGTTGAGTTTAGACATTCTAACTGTTAGGTTTTAATTTGTTATAAAAGGATGTAGCTTGTTACCACTTTACCCACTAAAGTCCTGTTTCTTCAGATCTACCTCATACTTTAGGTAGTTACACACTTACTAGGTGTCTTCAAGACTTACAGTTTAGCATGCCATCCCTTTTTTTCCTTTAGGTGCTGTTCCATTCTGTCATTTTGCTTTTTCTTCCACCGGCTTCTTGTTTGCATTGTTTCATTGTAATCCTCTCAGTCTCATTTTATAATATGGCCTTAGGTATAATACATATATGCACTTCTCTGCAGCACACAGATACTTTTTCTTCCAGTCCTTGTGAAAATAGAAGCTCTTAGTATGAAGTAGCCTTTATGAGGCAAGGCTGAAGGACAAGGCACAGCTTCCTTTGTTGCAGAAGGCAAGTCTTATTTGCCTCTCCAAAATGAACATTGGTGGATAGGATGAATGCACCTGTGTTGCTGCATTGGCTATCAGCCTGAAACAACAGGTTATAAGTGTCTCTGAACTGGATCTTCTAGACTCTGATGAGGCCTTATTGGTTCTAGTAGCTTTCCAGACTCTACCTGGTTCTGGTTTGATTAGCACTGCTTCAGAACTAAAAAGCTGTCTGATGGAGCATAGCGAATTCCCACCCACACTTCTGCATGGAATCAGTTCCCTTTTAATAGACCCATTGCTGAGCAAAGGCTTGCAGCAACTTGAATTCCTATTTCTAGGACAGGGAAACGTACATTTGTGTTTTATAGTTTTAATAATTCTGAAAGTATATAGAACAAATTTGAAAACACAGAATTTGCTGGAGTCCTATGTTTGTGTTTAGAAGAAGACCTGCAGTATGTTTCTGGATATGAACTTTTATTCAGCTTAAGGACATGAGTTGCAGGAAAAAAATATAATTTTGCCTAGAAAAATAGAAAATAGCTGGAAACACTACATATTCGAGAGGGTCATAGATGGAGCCTGCAGTACGCTTGTGTAAGTTTGTCAAGAAAAAAAGATTATTGCAATTGCATCTCATCTTTAAGCTTTCTTACTTGCTGGTATGACTCCTAAAGTCCCTGAACTTTTAAGGTTGGACCAGATGATCCTTGAAGTCCCTTCCAACCTGGCATTCTATGATGAATAAATTTTTGATCAGCACTAGTACATATGTTTAAAGATAAATCTATTGTTGGTGGAAAGTTAGGTTCCCACTTAAGTAGATCTATCAAATTAAAAATCCAGAATTTCATTGTCAGTAAGAAGCTGGATAAGCCAGCATTAATATCTGACTCAGAGAAAGACTATTCATTTCAGAATTGATAAACTTACAGCAGCTAAGAAGTGGGTTCACAAGTTCTATGATTAATGAAGTCTTGGTGTCTGTAGTATCCCATATATATACCAATTTTCAAAGAAGGCAAACTGTGCTAGCATATGGCTGCTGGAAGGGCAGTTCTTACAGAGTAAGTAGTTCTGCTGAAACTGCTTTCTGAATTTTTCTGGCCTATTCCTCTATCCATGGACAAGGTAAGGAACTGTCAACTGTTGAAACAGTAATACTTTGTGAAACATGGCGACTTATTAAAATGTAGGTCTTTTATTTTGATCTTTCAAATGGTGTGTTCATAGAGAAAGCACATTTTCTTGTCTGTTTAGATACAGAGGGACTTCAGCCTAAATATTTGCTTATGTATATAATGCTCACAGTTCTGCAAAATCTGCCTATAAAGTTGGCGTATGTCCCTTCTAGTGTAAGGTGGAGGATGCTTCTTTTTTGTTACAGATGTTTGCCAATACAGAAAAGTATATCCTTTCAATGGAGGTTCTCCACTGATCCAGCCATCACCTTACGACTTCCACTTCAGCTGGAATCAAGTTCCTTATGCTGTTGGTAAGAAAATACCTCTTTTTACTAGATGGCTATTTTTTTCATTATAATTTAGGCTTGTACTTGGCTATTAGTGGAATTAAAGTATGTATGCTAGGAATAAGCATGTAACATTCATGATGCCACTTTCTCTAAGTTTCTGCATCTGATAATTTTCAAAAGTGGAGCCTTGGTGCCAAGTTCTTCCTTTGTTGAATTTTTTTTCCTTTCTCTTTTTTCTGTTTTTCATTTTCCATTCAGCATACATTCTGCTAGGCATAGAGAGGGAAGTTTTCTTCAGGCTTGATGTAGCTCAGTGTCGATCAGTATGTTAGACAGCTTTTTTAATCAGAAAGGGAGATGCCAGAAGAGGTCAGAAACTCAAGAACAGTTTTCATGGAGCATCCAAGAAACATTTACACTAAACATTTTTCCTTGCCACAAATATTTTTTGTTTTGTTGCAGTCTGTGCTTTCCCTTATATCCTTGCCTTCACTACTGATTCCATTGAGATCCGGTTAGTGGTGAATGGGAACTTAGTCCACACGGCAGTTGTGCCTGAGCTGCAACTTGTAGCATCAAGGGTAAGACATTTCATTTCCATGATATCCTGGGATCTAATTCACATTAAAAGTTGCTGCAGCCAAAAACCAAACAAACTGAAGCATATGCTGCTTGATCCATGGTGACTGTTCATCTGTATGGTCTTAGTTTGTATCAATACAAAGAGAATCAGTATTGATCTCACTATCCTGTTTTGCTCATGGAAATGCAGATCTGAGGTATTTGACTGTTTATGGGGTAAATGCTATCCTCAGCATCACAGATGTTCCCTCCACTTACAGTGGGATAACCTTTCATGCCCAACCCTATTTGACTTAGCAACAATAGTGGCAGTAGCACATAGTGGACAAACATTTGAGCTCTTACTCAGGAGATGGTTAAGAAGGTCTGGCTGTACTAATGATGAATGATTTGTCGTTTCAGTCAGATATTTATTTTAAAGCTGCTGCTGCCGTAAGTGGATCATCTGACAGCAGCTTTAAGGAAATCTGCTCAAGGAGTTCTCCTCAAACACCAACAGCATATCAAATGCCAGAATGTCCTCTTTCTACTGTAGAAGGTAACATGGTTTCCAGTTAGCTTGAATAACAATCTTTGATCATTCCAGCAGCATCACATCTCAGTGCAGCTGTTCTTTAGTAAGATGAAATTGATCAGGTAAAAGATTTTGGGGACCTGGCTGAAAGTCTGGAAGATAGAGATTTTCTCGTAATCCACAGATATGAAGAACCTGACTGAGTTTTTGCCTCATAGTATCTCTTGAATTCACAGTAGGACTGTTTTGAATAAATTATTTCTGTAGGAGGGAAGAATTAAGCTTGGGTAACTTGGCGAGGCTTTGGGAATATGATCAAGAATAATAATGCAAAAAGAGGTATAAAATTGTGGGAAAACTTGAGATTTTGCATACAACATTCCTTTCATTTAAGAAGAGCTAAATCAGTACTGGATGGTTATAGATCTTTTGTGAACTAAAAGTAAGAAGTTCTAGCCTCGAAAGATCCTATTTATATCAAAAGATCTCTGGGGCAAGGAAGATCTTTGTTATTTGGGTTAAAAAGCACCCAGCACAATGAATATAAGTTTTCTGTCTAACTTTTCATTTGGAAGTGTTAAGAACTGATTCTATTGTACAAGTGCAGCTTTGTTTCCTTCTGTGTTTCAGCTGAAGTTCCATGCAAAAGCCTGTACAAAATTCCTCTCAGTAATCTGGTTGGGCGAAGCATCGAACGACCTCTGAAGTCACCTTTGGCTCCCAAAGTCATCACTACTACAACATCCAGTGGCATTGCCTCTCTTCCAGTTACTCACTCGCTGTCCTTATCTCGTATGGAAATTAAAGAAATTGCAAGCAGAACACGTAAAGAATTGCTGGGTAAATTGTCCTCATTCTTCAGTGGCAATATCAGTTGCCAAGTATAAAATTTCTAGTCTGTGGACCATCACAGACAGGTTTGTAACATGCATCCAATATTCATAAATAAGTAGTATGAACAAACAAATGAAATTGTGAGAAAACATTATTTGCAAATAGCCAGCGTCTGCTTGCATGTAAGGTGACCATATTCAAAGCCAGGTAGAATCTGTTAACATTTTCATTAATACTTTCTTTTCTGTTGAGAAGTTTAAGTCTTTTATTCCTTTATTAAGGCCTCTTGGATGAGCCTGTACCCAAGACAGAAAGTGCACAGAAGCAAAAAAAGGTTCCTCGAAGACAGTCAGATCCCAAGCAGGGAACCGTAAGATCAACTAGTAGTGACAGGTAAATATAGTGGCTTTAGAAGAGAAACTCTGATAGGCTATCAATGTTTTCAGAATTTTTTTTTAACCTGTTACTGCTTATCTCAGTTGGCATGGGGCCGACTGAGACCTGTGTTTACCAATGTGAATTTCATACTAATGTGTTTGTTACATTGTCTGAATACTGTAAGTACTGTCACAATGAAATGAATTAAAATTTTTTTTAAAAAAAATTAAATTAAATTATTTTTTTCTAAAGGCATGTTAATGAGCAAAGCAAGAGTAAATGGGATTTTGTGGGGACCTGCTGCAGTTGAGCCTCTCCGTAGGATTTGGACTGTGCTGTGCAAGTTGCTTGCTGTTTTATTGATATGCTCTTGTGTTGCTATTTTCAGAATAAATTCTGCAAAGAAATATCATTGCATTTGTCTGTTTGGCTCTGCTTACCTGGCCCCACTGCCATTCTCTTGTTTTCACTGTTTCCACAACATGTGTTTGTGTAGCATAATGGCAGAATTCAGCCAAGATACAGTAGACTGAGCTGAACAAACAAAAAAGTCTCCTGCAATGTAAAACCGTATTTGATTTATTTCACTATTTGGAAATTATTTGGCAGGGGACTTCATTAACATTGCCTTTTTATGATTTTAAGCAGAGTAAAACAGAGAAACTGAGTTTTAGTGGTCTGTCTCTGCCTTTAGGACAACTTGATTGAATCTAGAAACAGACATTGATCCTCCTTGCCCCTATCTGTATATGTTTTAGTAACTTTTGTCTTCCTCTTTACAGGATAATCTCAAGCTCTTTTGAAAGCTATGCTGAAGTATGTCATCTTTCCACTAGTTCAGATCCTGATACTTTAGCAAACAGGGAGGAGAGCTCAACATCCAGCTGTCCTTTTCAGCCAATTTCTGTATATGATGAAGACATCATTGACTTGAAGTGAAAACAGTCTTAAAATTTCCTTACTTCCTTACTTCAAATTTTCTTACAAAGGTATGAGCTCTATGGAAGTGTCACAGACATGGTAAAATGTGGCTGGAAGTACTGATGATTAATTTTTATAGAACCCATGTTGTTCCGGATAGCTCAGCCTGATTTGGTGGTGCTTGTATCCTTGACGTAGGTATGTTGTTTTTTTCTTACTTAATGAACCATTACTTTTTTTGTGGCATTCTAAAAGTAGGTAATCAATGAGAGATGTAGGCTGAAACAGAATAAAAAATACTACTTGCTCTGAGCTTCTTAAAATTTGAAGTACCTGAATGACATTAATCTAACTTAATTGCTGTTATCACTATCATGAGTTCTTTTACAGCAGTGTTATATGGGAAAAGGAATTTTATAATGTAGATCACTCCTTTCGGTTTTCAGCCTTTTGAAGAACAAACAAACCAAAAAAACCCCACCCCAAAACAAAAAAACAAAGCCCAACAAACCAAAACAAAAAAAGGTTTGCAATCAGGAACTTTCCAAACAGTGCAGTCTGTCCTTGAAATGATGCAGCTATAGTATGCTCACTGAAGAATCAAGGATGTTCTATAAAGATCAGGTAAGATACAAAGATGTTGCTTTCTTTAGTCTGGCCTGTCAATGGACATTTTTTAGAGAAACTTGAAAACTCTTCTAGTATTAAGAATCCTTGAGCAGAGACACTTTTAATAGAAAACACAAACTTTCTAAATATACCTTAAGAATTTGAAGTTAAAATTAAAAAACTAGAAAAAAGCAAAAACCAGATGTGTTCCTCCATCTACTAGAAAACTGTTACTATAGTGCACCTACAGATTTTCCCATTACAGGCAGAAGAACCAACCCTTGATTTTTCTTTCTGACTACACAAATATTCCTATGCAGGCATCAGCATTAGTTGTTGTCTGCTCTTGCACCAACAGTGTAACTCATTATTTGAGAGAATCATATTTTTCTAACTGGATCCAGACTGAAATTTCATTGCTAAGGAGCTGGTTTTCTATGATGAAATAGTAATTTTAGATCTTTTGTTACATTAAAAAACAAGGTTTCATGTTTAAAGCTTGATTATTTTTTAACCCTTTCCCTCTATGCCAAAAACCAGTTTTAAACAGTATTTTGAAAGGGTTTAGTTTTTTCTTTTGTCTCATGAAAGTGTGATGCTTCCAACCTTTTTATATATAAAGATTTTAGCTTTATTAGCAAGTATTTGCTGTTCTGTATGTAGGAATACTTCTGTATCCTTGATTTTATATTGTAATACTATTCATGTGTCATGATTTCACTTTCCGCCCAAGCATGACCATCTGGAGATGTGTGCCTTTTGCTTAAGTCTGAAAGTAAAATATTTTTTGCGAAGTATTTTTTGCCTAGTTTCTTGTATATAAGGGCTTAGTTGCTCCACGTAAAAAAATAGGCAAGACCTCATATCATTTCTTACTCTCAACCAGAGTGGCTGATCAAGGAAAGAAGCAATATTTTCAACAGGAATAAATCTAGGACCAGAAGCAGTATTTACCAGTGGATACTATTACTTTAGTATTTTTGCACCCATAAAATTGTAGGGTGGACCTTAATAAGCATCTAAAAGGAAGTGCCAGCTCAGTCTTTGCATGAGCTTACAATTCTTTTTGAGAATGCTGTTTCCAGGGATTGTGTTAATTTACCCTGTCCTATTCATCTGGGCAGCTAAAGTTTTAAAAAAATCAATCTGAAAGTATCACAGGGTGCTGATTCTCCTGAAAGTTATAAACACTTCTGTAGACTTAACCAATTCCATTTAGGGAGCACTGCTTGCACTTAGATATTTTTAGAAAGTAAAAGCACCACCTTTTTCCATAAACGGATTTCTTGATGTAGTATTTAATTTCTGTTATAGGGGTGTTTTTGAAGACTGTACCAGTGTGATGCAAAACCGTGTCTTTAGTTAAAATACAATTTTAACTGGAAACTACTTTGCACTGTTGCAATTTTAAATATATTGCAGGTGTTCCGCTGTGCTATTCTAGCATGACTGAACATGACCTAGCCATAGTTTGTTAGCAGTTGAAGCAGTATTTGGAGATTTTAAAACTTGTTTTAGGTATCCTGAAAGCCAAGCCTTAGAGATGTAATGGAAAGAAGAATGAGAAAAGCTTGACTGAAAGCTTGGCCCCTAGGTATGGTGGTACTCAGGATGCATATAGATGTGGCATTTGCATCATAACATAGAGATGACTGAAGAAAGAAGGGGTCATAAATAAAAAGTCTTTAAGCAGAAGCACAGCAGTGACTGTAAAGTATAGCTGTAAAGTAAGAGGGTGTGTGTGTGCGAGAACTTTTGAAGGTCTGCCTGTAATCATAGTATTGATGACATCCAGCAATACTAACAAATGTTTTGTTTGTTTGTTCTGGCTGTTCTGGTTTCTTGGGGTCTGGGGAGGGGGTTGTGGGGTGGTTTTGTTTGGGTTTTGTTGTTTGTTTTTTGCAGTACAATAATGTACAGGATGCAAGTGGCACCCAGAAGGAATAGCAGATTTGCTGTCTGCCTTCATGTGACTCTTTCTACACATAAGCAAGCATTTGTAATTGAGCAGTAGATTCAAACTGAAATACTTTTTTTTTTTTTTTATATTTTACTACGAGGCCAGTCAACTGAATAAATTCGTAAACAGTTCTTAATAGGGCAGGAGACAGGTAGCACCCATGTGAAGTGTAACACTGTTGCATAAGCAGTTAAAGTCAAGGTCGTAGCTCCTAGTGTTAACTTGCAGTGGTTCTATGTATATTTGACCAGCCCTGGATTCAGGCTTATGCATGTTTTCCTAAAGGTGTGGATCTATACCTTGTGTTTGCAAATGCAGCAGCCTTCTCGGAGCCATTGGCTTAGTCTGCATTTGAGAGATATAATCCTATGGGTTTGGATTTAGTTTTTAATATATATATATACACACATACATGTGTGTATATACATGTATATGTGTATATATTTGTAGTTTCTACCACAAGTTTTAAGGGATTAGAAGTCCTAAGCGCATATATAGGAATCTAAAGCAATGTGATCTTACTGGGGGGATCCCATCTGCAAATATTTCAGAATTGGTTTTGTTGCCTTCAGTGTACCATACCTTCATGAGTACCATAGTATTGGCATTATTAACTGTTTGATGTCATGGTTCATATGCAGAGTGTTTGCTAATTACGTTAAAGCTGTATTTTCTCAGGCTTTGCCTGATTTTGTGGAGGAATAAATTACACCCTAAGAATCTAACACTAATAGTATGGGAAAGCTCATATGACAGTATGCAGCAAACATCTGTACTTGCATGTAAGTTAGAAAGTATTTTTTACTCTTACTAGTTGCACTCAGCAACTTCACCAGTCTGTATACTGCCCAGCTGCTTCATTTTGTTGCTGACCCACAACTGACTGACTTGTTTGCTACTGGAATTTATGAAATTAGCACTTGATTTCAAAGAAAATTTAAGAAACTATTTTCTGCATATTTATTTATAGCTCTATTAGGTATTTATCTGGTTGAATGGGAAAGCATTATGTCTCTAAAGGTTTATGCAAAAAGTGTTATCAAACTGGAACATCAGTTTTATGTAAGTCTTTGTGAGCAGACTGCTTTGTAATTTAATAATTGTATATTGTTAATACTGTTGCTGTGTTTGTGATAAAAAACCACGTTTTTATCTACCACTTGTCTTAAATGCTGATGTATTACCATTGTTTTAATGTCATGTGAAGGTGTGTATGGTTTGTGTTTTAGATGTGACATCCAAATAGAAACAGTCTTGTCATGGTTGGAATTGTTTTAAGTGCCATTTATTAACTTTGTGAAGGAGTAATAGATTATTCCTTCATATGTAATAAAACATAAATTTTACCTCACTTAATTTCACACATGCATAACTGACAGCTTTTCCAAATTTGGTTCATCGGAAAAGAAATTAAAAAGACAGGAGGTAGTACATTATTCGCAGACAGCTCTGGATTACTGTTTCTATTTGCGTTCTCTAGAAATTTGATTTAAGATGTCATTCATTTTGCTTTTTGTTCGTATCCCTTGGTTTTCTTGGGTTTTCTTTTTCTCTGCTATTTTTTTCCCCTCCTTTCCCTA
>NW_009953489.1:3349-3777 GCF_000747805.2 Chaetura pelagica | reverse complement strand
GAAATCCCTCCCAACCCCCCTAAATCCCCGCCCAGCCTTCCCTCAGACTCACATCTTGGCAGACCCCCCCAGGGAGTTCTGCAGCAAGTCGGTCAGCTTGCTGTCCCGATAGGGGACGTGGGGCTCCTGCCAAAGAGGGGAGGGGAAATCCCCCAAAATTAAAGGGGGGGGGGACCCCCAAAATTAAGGTGGGGAATCCCATTACCTTCCTCCCCCCACACAAATTTAGGACCTTCCATCCATCCCTCCATTCCTCCTTCCATCTCTCCCTCCATCTCTCCCTCCCTCCCACCCACCTCCTGTGCATCCCATCCACCCATTCCCTGACCATCCCACCATCTTCTGGCCACCATCTCATCCCTCCCTCCCTCCCTCCATCTCTCCACCTTCTGCCCATCCCTCCAGCCACCTCCTGTTCCTCCACCCCT
>NW_009953489.1:677-3260 GCF_000747805.2 Chaetura pelagica | reverse complement strand
AGACCCCAACCAGTTCCCCCCCCCCCCCCCTCCCCCCTCCCCAACCCCCCCCCAAATCCACCCAAAACCCCCCCAGCCCCCCTCACAGCAGCACTGCAGGTCCCTGCCGGGGTTGGCCCCCCTGATGTGCAGCTGGAACACCCCGTGGCTGCGCGAGGAGCGATCGTTGAGCGCCGTCCTGGCCACGGTGTGGGGCCTGCCTGGAAAAATCTGGAAAAATCAGACTGGAAAAATCAGACTGGGAAAATCAGTCTGGGAAAATCAGACTGGGAAAATCACACTGGAAAAAGTCACACTGGAAGAGTCAGACTGGAAAAATCAGATTGGGAAAATCAGACTGGGAAAATCACGCTGGAAACATCAGACTGGGAAAATCACAATGGAAAATTACAATGGAAAAACACTGGAAGAATCACACTGGGAAAATCACATTGGGAAAATCACACTGGAAAAACTGGAAACTTGCTGAACCACCACGCAGGGAACAGTTTAGAATAATTTTACTCAAAAAAGCAGCAGCAGCAAATGCAGAGGAAGAAGAAAAAAAAAAAAAAGGGGGGGGGGAGCAGCGCTAGGGGGTAGACCTGCAGTACCGCTCTTTGGACACCAGGTGCCAGCAGAGAGCGCTGGCGACCTGCAGTCTCCATCGGAAACAAACAAAATAATAAATGACACAGAAGAAAATTAGGGGGTCCAAGGGGAAATGAGGGGGATCCTAGGTTAATTAGGGGGTTCCTAGGGGCAATTAGGGGATTCCTAGGGGCAATTAGGGGGTTCCTAGGGATAAGTAAGGGGTTCCTATGGATTAATGAGGGGGTCCCAGGGGCAATTAGGGGATTTTTAGGGGTAACTAGGGGGTCCCACGGGCAATTAGGGGGTTCCTTGAGGCAATTAGGGGGTTCCTTGAGGCAATTAGGGGATTTGGCCATGCCCCCCTGCAGGGTCTCTCTCAGTAAAGTCTGGCATCCTCCAGCAACAGCAGCCCCAGTGGGGATGGAGGGGCTGACCTGGGACCACATGTCACCCAAGCTGCTCCAGCTGGCACTGGGGGTCCTCAGGGGCCTCACCAGACCCCCAACTCACTCCTGAGCCCTCCATGCCTAGCAGTGGCCATCCTGGATGGCTCCCAGCCTGGGAGCTGCTGTCATTTCACAGGTTGGGGGGGAGCAAAGGAATGTGGTGGTTTTCACCCCAAAAGGCAGGTGCAGAGGCTGGGGCACAAGGCCAAGCTCTTGAGTTTTGGGTCCCAGAGACATCTCCCAGCTCCTGCCGTACCTTTCTGGGGCAGAACTGGGGTCCTTCATGGGGGCATGTGGCTCCCCTGTATCCTGCTGGGAAGGCAGGGAGCACCCCAAGTTTGGCAGAGCTCTGCTAAGCCGAGATGACGGATCTGGGATAGAAGAGGACGAGTCTGCGCTGGCTCCAGAGGCTCCTCCCTGAGGATGGGGCCCCCCCCCCCCCGCCCCTCCCCCCACAGCTTCCGAGCATTCCCCGGCTCGGGCCCCTCCCCCCCCAGCTACCCCCGCCTTCCAAGCATCCACAACCCACCCGCTCCTGCGCATCCCCAGCCCCCGAGCATCCCCCCCCGGTGCCCGGCATCCCCCTGCCCAGGCACTGGGGTCCCCCCGCGGGGCCGGGGACTGAGCCGTGGCAACGGGAGTGCTCGGGCTCCGCATCCCCGACCGAGGACAGGAGGTGCCTCCAGCAGCCCTCGTACCTGCCCGCTGAGCTGCCCATCCCGGGGTGCCCGCCATCCCCTTTCCCTCTCTCACAGGTGCTGCTGGGCTTCGGAGCAGCAGCGGCGGCGTCATGCAGGAGAGCTACGAGTCCCTGGTCCTGCTGGGTAAGGCCGGCGTCCCCGCGATGTGCCCCCGTCCCCGCCGTGTCCCCACCAGCGCCACCGACCCAGCACCCACCTGCTGCCTGGACACGGGGCGTCCGGTGGGTGCAGCGGGAGCCAAACCCGCCCAGGGGGCTGGGCACCTGCCCGGGCGCTGCTGGGCGCAGGGGGGAGAGGAGCTGGGATTTTGTCCCAGCTGCTTGCCAGGAGAAACGCTGTATTTCCTTACAATCGTATTTATAGATACATATAGATACACAGATAGATACATATAGATACATATAGATACATATAGATACATATAGATACATATAGATACATATAGATACAGAGCCTGCATCCCACATAGCAGACTCGTAACAAACCCACCGTCTCGTTTCCCCCTTTTCCCGGAGCAGACTTCCCCATTCCCAGACCCAACGTCATCTCGCGGCTGGAACCGGAGGAGGAGCTGGGGGTGCCAGACCCCAACGATTCCAAGGAATGGGAGATCCTCAGGGTGGCTCCCGCAGGTGAGCCGGGGCCCCATCCTGGTGGGGCTGGGGATTTCGGCCAGGACCAGGTGGCATCTGTGCTCCCCGACCCTCCAGGCTCCCCCTTTTCCCACATGTCACCAGGAATCCCTCCCATCACCTTGTCTCTCTCTGCCCACCCCCCCAGATGACGGGACAGGGAGCGAGAATGAGGAGGAGGGGGCTGAGCCGGATGGTCCTGAGCTGGCGGAGCTCAACATCGTCCTGTCC
>NW_009953489.1:0-372 GCF_000747805.2 Chaetura pelagica | reverse complement strand
ATTAATATAAATCTCTCTATTCCTTTCCCCACATGCCTTCAGCCCACAAGAAGACACATGTCGCACTCTGAAAACACACCAGTGGAGTGGGGCAGCTTGGAGATCATTTTCCTCTATCTTCACGAGGAACTACTCACCTTACAACTATATAAATACCACATTCATTTCCAGGCTGAATTCTACTTTCCCTGACGTTCACAGCAATTCCAGTGTTCTCAGAGTTGCTGTGAATTTACACATCTGTAACAGAGACAACGTTTCTCTTCCCCGGGGCTCCAATGCAATGCCTTCACAGCATGTGGCTGAGCTCAATATTCAGACTGAAACTCTCCCATTGAGCAATGAACTGCTGGGATAATAGTGCTTAACAGA
>NW_009953488.1:293000-302680 GCF_000747805.2 Chaetura pelagica | reverse complement strand
AAACAAACAAAAAAACCCAAACAAACAAGAAAAAGAAAAAAAAACCAAGAAAAAAAAAACAACCGTGCAACTGTAAAACCTTGAACAAAATAATTTTACCTGAATTAGATTTTATCTTAAACTAGATAGAATTTTTTTTGCTATGCTGTAACTTGTTGTATATTCTGGTATTTGAGGTGAGATGGCTGCTCTTTTATTGAGATAAGGGGATGTCTCAACTGAGACAAAAACGAACATTTCAGAATAAATTATTACTCTATGTAAATTGTGTGTGTTACTTCTGCATTACATAAAAATACAGTAATTTATTTTGAGATGTCACCATATAATGTGTTGTATAATGCACTTAAACTTAAGGCCTGATCCAGCAGAATCTTGCACCTCTGATATTACTTCTTCCTTATCACTGAGAAATGGCTGTTGTAGGATGCTAACAACAGCTGCAGGATCAGGCCCTAGGTTTTCCTGTAATATATTTGTAATTGAGACAGTTTCACACATCTCAGGTGCATAACAAGGCTAAAGACAGGGTGCTTCCAGTAGCCAGGCAGTTTAATTGTTTTCATGACTGAAAGCCTGAAACAATATTGTATCTATAAAAATAATACTTATAAAACAAAAGATCTTTTTTAATTGGGGGTAATAATGTAGAATGTGAAATATCAACTATAAGATGAAATTTTAATTATATTTTGAATCTTTGTGCATTTATTTTTTACTGTTATTATGAAGGGGATAATACTGCAACAATCCTGTGGCAGCAAAAAATTTGTTATAGTAGAAAAGCAATTTTATACACAAACCAGGACGTTTGCTGCCCCAAGCCTTTTTGGTGCAAATATGGTCTGTGCTAGAACAATGCCGAAAAGACACATTTGTGCTTTATAACAATAAATATAGTTGCTTAAAGCAGAAACATGAAAGAACAGAGCAATTAACCATACTGTGCGTGATTGAACAAACCATGAAATGGTATGTTTTGTCATATCTCAACTGGGCTATTCTAACGTTAGCATTCTAAATAACTGATATTCAGGATTCAAAAATGCCCTGATTTCAGAAAGCCCTGAAAGACAGCAAATCATCTTTTCTGTAGCTTTACCACGCTTGCAGAGTGTACACATCTATGGCTTTTTTACTTCATCTGATGTTGAAATGAATCAATTTTTGTCTTTAATTCACCATAAGGCATTGCACTGTTTATGAAGAGAATTGAGATATAATCAGCAGACAGAAGTCAGTTTAGATAAGGTTAAAAGCCAATACCAAAAATACCTATTTGGCAGAAGTAGTATCTTATTTTCTCTTTTGTTCTCCGTTTCCTGTCAGATTTGCTTAGGGACATGCCATGTTTCTATATAATCTGTTGAATCTGTTAACAGGCAGCGGCCTTGTGTTAGCATTTGAAATATTTTACATGTAGTATCTTCACAAAACTTTCAATGAGTATTGGTGTCCTTTTAAAAATGAAACAGATAAAGATTATGTGATGTGTTCAAAGTCAGGACTTCCTGTTGGAGTAGAATACAGAACTCTGTCCTTGAGTTGAAAATTCAAGGCCACTTTTCTCACAAATAATGTGATTTTTTAAATTATGTTTTTTAATTATTATTATTTTTTTGTGCTGGGCTTTTGACTACTAATATGAAGAAATACCACATAATCCAGGATAGTTGTTTAACACCAGCTTTACATCTCTCCTTTTGATTTAAGAATTTAAAGGTAAACTCAATCTCAGTAAAGCAGGTTCTGATTTCAGTTTTATAACTGAGGGAATAAAAAGATGAGGTGAAACAATAAATAATTGTATGTGGTATCAAACACCAGAAAGTCTTTTGAAAATTGTAGGAGCTTTTCTAGTCTTGGAGGTACTTCATGATCATTGCAATTGGGAAGTTTCTCTTAATATACTCAAGTAACCTATATTTGTAGCAAAGACAGCTAAGAGAAACTTTACAACTGTTAAGGGTAGTGATACACTAAAATATACTTCCCATGGGAGTTGTTAAATATCCATTATAGAAGTTTTAAGAAAAGGTTTATGAAACATCTCATGAGGATGCACTGGAGTGTATTTCATTTTGCCTGTGTGCAGAGATGGACTTAGATGGTCTTTTGAAATCCCTTCCAGATCTAAGTTTCTCTGATTCTTTACCTAAAACACTTAATATCCACTAAGAGCCTTTTAGAATATTTAAGGACATCCACAATATTTTATCTATGTTAGTGATGGGGATACAAAGTTCTACTCTAAGCTTAGCTATAATAACATCCCAGAAATATGAAATGAAAAATGTCTGTAATAACTGTATTTGGTCTTGGATTTTGTTAATGGTGCCTAGATTCATGATAGTCAGACTTGATTTATGCTGCTAAAGATTTAGTACTGTTCCTTGGTTTTATTTTTATGAAGTTGCCACTGTAGGTAAGAGGATAAGTCAAGGCAAAACAAAGAAAAGCAAGGGGCTAAGGAAGCCAAGACACACTACTGTTCTGGGATGCACTGCCTTTCTTTCTACAGATTTTGATAGAACTTTTTGTCATTTGTGCTCAGACCCTTAGTTGTATTTGAATTAGGTTACTGTATCCAGAACATAGCAAACTTGTATTTAAAAATCAGTTTATACTGATAATACACTCATAAAGCTTATCTCAGATCAACTTACAGGCTTTGTCCTCTTAATGTAAAAAGTAGAAGCATGACCTCCCAACAAACTGTAATTAGTTCACTTTCTTAAATGTACATTCATTGTAGTTTCTTGCAGTGTGCCAGAGTTAAGGTTATTGCTCAATTTGTGAAAGCTCTTCTGACTACATATTACAAACTTTAAAGGGGAGCTAATCTATTTTTAATGTGTAGTTAGTTCATCAAAGTATTTTCCCCTGAAAGCTTAAAAGTTAATTCTCAAAACTGTGTCAGAGATTACATCTTAAAAACTGAAAGCCTTGCCAGGATTTCCTGATGAGATTGGAGTATTGTTTGAAGCAGGATTTGGTTGCAGAATACAAGTACAGTTTATGCTACAAACTTCAGTAAGCTACAGTATTCTACATTCTTCACACTATTATTTTTGTGGCTTTGGGAAGTTAGTTGCTGTATCTTGGGTAAAGGGGAGGGAAAGAAAAGGGGCAGTTTTGGAGAATCTGAGCCATGTTCTCCCAGAGAAGCAGTTTTGTAGTAATTTGCATAAACTGCACAGGAGAGAGAACATTTTGTCCACAAATTAATGAGGTTTTATTTGAAAGTATACCAGTAGACCATGAAACTGCAAGGCTTTGATAATCTGACCGCTGAATTATTTGATAGTTGGAGTACTTCCTAACTGTCCATCCACCCCATGCCCCTTAATAGAAATGAACATTACCAAGATAAGAGTGTATTAGTGTCTTAAGGATACAGTTTCGTACAGTTCCATTTCTTGGTCTAAGAAACAGCACGCCCTGTTGAAAGAAGTTTTCTTCTCCCTTCCATGCACCTGGCTGTTAATCCTGGCTGTCATCTGACATTTCTGTGGACTGGCTCACCTCTTACCTAGCAGAACTGATGGGGAGAGTGGGATTAGTTCTCCATTTAGTATGCTGAATTTTTACAGCACAGAGTTGAGCAAGTGCCGCCGGAGCCAGCAGAAAAGAAAATGAGCAGCTAGGGCTGGTAGAAAGATGTTGTGATAGTTTCCTTTATGGATGGCCAGTAGGTTGGACCAAGCCATTACAGGCAGTTTTAAGCCGGTAAGCCAGGTTTCAGACCTATTCACCCTTTTTACGACAGCAAAAGAAAATTGGGGGGTTGACACTCTTAACTGTTGTTCACTCTGAACTTCTGCCTAATGGCCCCTAGCAGTTCACACTTGAATACATTATGTTCTGACCACTAACTTAAAAAATATTAGATCAGTCTACAGTTAGTCCTTGTGGAAAAGAAATCTATCATGATTAAAAATACCCAGAGAAATTTTTTCCTACCATATGTAAACTTCCACATTTTAAAATTTGCAATATTAAAATTCATTGCAGTAAATCCTTCCAATAAAAAGATTTATTGCAACTAGTTGCTTTCCCGAAGAGGCTTGAAGAGGGGGCAAACATCTCCTTCCCTAATGAAGACAGTACTTTTAGGGATGTTCTGGAAATGTTTAGGTAGACTTCTACATCTGTGACTAGATGTCTCCCAAACTGTCCTGGACAGCTTTCACTAAATAGGATGAACAGCCACAAGAGTGTCACTAACAATTCCTTGTGGAGTTCTACCTAAACATAACGTCATATGTCTACTGTAACACCTTGAAAAGTCACATCCACCTGTCTGATAGCTTTGTTCTTGATGAGATGTGTGATTTGGAAGAGGCTGTGAATCAGAAGTGTCAGTTAGTATGAAGCAAGACTTCCTCCACTTTGAGGACCTTCTTAGTACCAAATTACCCAAATGTATTCACTCTCTGGTTCCACAGCCATCTCCTTTGCACTTTTACATTTAACCAGAAGAGATTTCCACAATTTTATTTTCATTTCAAATCACATGTAGAAGCAGGATTTCTGCTTCATAGTTTCCTATATGCAGAATAACATTGTATCTGTAAATGTGTTTATAGAGAATGTTAGGTAGTTAAGGTTGAGTTTTTAGTCAGAATGCTAAGTTAACTGGTTATGTGTTGTGTTTGGTTACACATTGGAAGTGCAAGGGAATTTGGTGTGGTGCAAAAGAGCTTAAAGAGTTCACAACAGTAATTAATGTAGGTGTCAATTAATTTGTCATGCCAAGATGAATATAATGTATGTATTTAATACATAGGTCTTCAGCTGTCAACTTTCAGTTTACCAGATGTGCTGTTTACTTACTCGAAGATGGGGTAATGCCTCCCTAGCATAGTTTTGCAAATTACCTTTCTTAAAAAATTTCCACATATTTATAGGCTTATGTATTCATGAATTTCTGCCACTTCAAGATTTCAGGAAGTTATTCTAATTTGTCTGTTTGTGAAAGCATCCTTTCCTTGAGTGGCTGTGGAATTGTAACTAAGGTATCAGAAAGGTGTAGAGGGAGCTTGTTCTCTCAGTAAGATGCACACTTCGGCCCAGACCTCAAGCCATACATACAAACGGTATCTCTAATGCCCTACTTCTGGTGGGATTTAAGATGCATAAAGCTTGTGCTGGTCTTCTGCAAGTAATTAAATTGTGATCCTCTAAGATCAGATGCATTTTCCCACCTGTAAATGTTGTTTCTCTCAAACAAACTCTGCCCACAATTATCTTTCCTTCAGTTTTATTGTTTGCTTCTGCCTGAGATGCATTACTGTTTATATCTTAACTGTAATTCTTTCTTCAACTATTCTAATGTATTTTGTTTCACAGTATACTTATTCTGAATTTAGTCTTGCTATGCATAATTTATTTATTACTTGCAGTGCTATATAAAATTTCCTTCTGATTGCACCTTGTCAGAGTGGAATTGTTTTCTTGGTTACTATTGGAAGTTAGGTGTCTGTTTGCTGTATTAGAAATATTTCATTTAAAAGGAAGTTGCTGTTAAAACACATCAGCAGTGACTCAGCATACCAGAACAAATGCTCTAAAAAACATATGTTTTTGTTGTTGTGGTAGTCACGATAAATAAGAAGTGGAAGAAAGAAGCTCAGAGACATGTGGTTCACCAGTAGCAGGCTCTGTTCTCTTCTGTGTTTCATTTTAGAACAAGCCACACAAAACAGAATCTAGTTGCAACACAGTAATTCCATAATCTCTTTGCTACTTAAAAGAGGTCCACAAGAAAGCTTATTTCATTATGACCCACAGGCACAGCAGAGACTTGAGTTAATTCCAAGGTCTTTCTTTTCTATGATGAATACATTCTTTAGTCCCTGATTAGAGACTATTAAGGGGCCTAGATTGATTAATTCTCATCACACACACAAACATGTATTTATATATACATGCATATTTGGTACCTCTATGTTCACTTAAGGCTTTGAAATAATTAGAAGCATTTAAACGAAAATCAGCACTGTTGCTGAGCTACTAAGATCTTTTGTTTTCTAATAATTCTAGCACTCTGTTTCATAGTTGAGAAGATGAGTTCTACTTTCAGGACTGGTGAGGTGGTACCTTATTTTTGAAGTGTTCAAGAGAACAATGCACTTAAGTCTTATTTGCAGAAAACGAAATTCCCTTGCTAGTAATTTAAATATTTTTATTCAAAACAGAACAGACATTATTACTGTCACCTGCAGTATAAAGTCAGTAGAGATCATGAAAACAGGGACATTTTGAGTGATTACATTTAAGACAGATGAAGGTAGATGATGCCTAATTCTGTACCCCCTTCTAACAATCTGCTGTATACAAAGCATATTGTTTAGGGTAAAGGGGGAAAGGAGGTTTAGATACACTGAATTCTTATTTCCTTGTGCATCTTGCCTAGATTGGCAAGGCCTGTGATGGTAAGGTCCCCTGTGTCTCAGTGAAATACTTTATAGACTCTGCTGTACTTTCTGAATCAATTGATTTAAGTCAAGGCTTGGCTCTAAGTGACATAATCTAAAAGACTTCTAGTGCTGAACATTTAGAGTGAAAGCAGCTATGGAAAAACAGGAAGGTAGATGTAAAAATTAAGCCATAATATGAATGGTGAGAAAACTCCAATTTTTAAAATATTTTAAAATTATTATTCCATTGTATGATGAAAGGGAGCTGGTATCTTTTTTTTTTTTTTTCATACTATAATCAAACAATTGAACAGCAATGGTGGATTATTTGACACTTTAAAGTGTGGTAAGTAATTTAGAATTCTTACAAAATAGAAATCCCCTGGCTCAAGTGAAAGCCATTACTTCAGTGCAAATGCTATTTTATTGTCACACACACACAGATGACTGATGGTTCCATTTGATCTTACGAGCTGGCTGTATACAGCTGTGACTTTACATAGCTGTCAGCTGTTCTACAAGACTACAACAGAAGGCCAAAGAAAGACGGGGTGTAAAACTGAGGTCTAAACTTAAGAGACATAGTATTCGCAAATATGAAGGAATGAGAGACAGTAGAAATCCCTATTTTTATATTGCTCCTTTGCCAATTTTCATGTTACCAGCTAAATATGGATTTGGATTGAGTCGTGGCATAGTGATGCCTGACAGTCTCCCCTGTGTCTCAGTAAAATACTGTACATATTGTCTGTACTTCCTAAAATAATTCATTTAAGTCAAAGCTTGAGTCTAGGTGACATAATCCAAAAGACTTTTGGCTCCGAACAGCACACAAATCAGGATGACTCTTTCAAGGACACTTTGTGATTGAGGTAGTGCCTCCAAAAAAAACATGCATGCGGAAGACAGGATTTTGGATTGTTAAAACTGAAAGAACTGGGGTAGTCTGTGGATTTAAAGTAACTACTTTTTTCAGGAAACTGGTGTATACAGTGTTTTAAAAGTGGCATGTATCAAGAATGGCATAGTTAATTCTGGATGTTGAAATTTCATGGTAAGTAAACACCAGTTTTATTAAACTAAATTAAGGACAGCATTATTTTCTCTTTTCTCTATGCTGCTGGAAGTTCTCCTGGACACAAGTTCCAAGAGCCCTATTTCATGAATTATGTTCCCCTTTTGAACAACTTCATCCCCCCTGCCCCCCTGCCCTTTATTTTATTTTTTAAAGTGTTTTCTTTAATCCTTGCTTATAAAGATTGTGCAGAAGATCCTTTTCAGCTTGCCCCTTTCAATATCTACTGAACCAACCAAGATTTCTCTCTACATCCCATTTCTTCTGTGTTTAATCTGCAGTCCACTCTGGAGCTGTTCCACCAATCTAGCTGAAATATACTTCCTCCCCAATGATTTTACTAGTCCAGTTATATGGGCATTTCTAGAATATTTAGACTGTGCAGTGTTAACATCAGGCTAGAGAAAGCTGGAAATGTAAGCTGGTTCTCAATAAGCTAGCATCTGTACATGATACTTCCAGTAAAATAGGAACCGTGTAGCCTCGAACTCTGCATTTCCATGGGTTTCTACTTCTAGTTAGGGCATATGTATTTATCCCAGGTGAAGTGTATCAGCCTGCATCACAACCACTTTGAATTTCTGTTTTACACTTGTGCCAAGCTCTTGTTGCTGGGTGGTTTTGTTTGAGGTCTTTTGGTTTGGGGGAGGTTTTGCTACTTTTCTTGCCCAGACACCCTTAACAGTAAGAACAGTCTGACTGCAGACACCTGACTTGCTGCTCACACTGAAAGCAGTGAAGGAATTCCCTGCTTGAGATGCTGCTAGTGCAGTGCCCATTCCTTGTCACTTCCCCTTCCACTGCAGTTACAGCAGATGGAACAACTTCACAAAGTTATACACAGCATTCAGAGAGCAGTATCATTCCTATGAACCAAAGGTATTATTTGCAATCTTGAAATTTTGCTGCAGGTGTCCATGAGTCCTATCCTCACCAACAAATATACCTTCTCTTCATATCACTTTAAAGTGTTCAGAATCTCTCCGTTTTGGTTGCTTCATCATTTAACAGCTCAGGTCAGGGACTGCAGATACTTGGGAAGCACACACAACTACAACACACCTGAGCTAGCGTGCTTCATAACCTACTACTGTCTTTGAAATCCTCAGAATTCAAGTCTGAAATGTATTTCTTATGGCACTAGAACAAACGCAGTGACTGGAGGCCATATACCGAAATAAATTATTTTACAGTGATAACAGGGCTTAAATTGACATGTTGGCGCCCAGTGCTTCATTTTAGGCATGCAAGTTTCAAGATACTGTGAATTCTAGCACTAATAAAGGGTTATTGGTATGTAGTAACAGCACTTGCGGAAAAGAATACATGCTTCCCCTGTTGTGATCAGTCATGTATGCCATATGAGCCAATCTGCAACTCACTCCACAATCTCCAAAAAGTTTAAAATTACTTTTTCATCTGAAACAGGTACGGAAAATATTCTTTGTCATTGCCACAAATAGTGATACAGGCTATGTAGTTTATGTTCTGTTAAAGTAAGTTTAAATATTGTTTTAGAAGAAAAGGCAGTAATCTCGTATGTTGTTATTTAGAAGCTGTATAAATTTGAAGGAAAAAAATAACATCCAATTGTCGAGTATAACATTAAAAATTACATAAAATCTTCCTCAGTGTCCTGAATTAAGTAGATTGACCGAGAGCAATCTTAATATGCAACAATGGTGCTGTGTCTCTCACAAGCTGCAGCAGTGTTCAAGGTAATGTCAGAGCACTGATTCTCAAGGTGATGTCCAACCGTAGCCCACTAAGCACCACAAATAGCTTTAAAAAGCAACTCAGAAACTAAAAATACTGCTGAAAACTAAGGGGGAAAAAACAGTGTGAAGAAGTAAATTTTAATATTTGTTATTTAAGTGTTAGCCCATTTTTTATTTAATTGTATATGAAGCTGTGGTAATGCCAAATAAATATTTCTTAGCATTTTTTCTTAAAAGGATTAGATTGTTCTTTAATTTAAGCTCTGCTAGATTACTGTCCTTCAGAGAGATTTATGTTTATACTCTTTTGTTGGGTTCAAACCTATGCATGCCAGAAGGAAAGGGCTATGCATATTAATTGACAAAACCAAATGGCAGTAAGATTGATTTGTAACTCAGTTAAGTGATGACCATGTTTCATGCAATGGTGATATATCATTAGTATGTCCTTCATATTGCATTCCT
>NW_009953488.1:256582-292960 GCF_000747805.2 Chaetura pelagica | reverse complement strand
AGAGACAGAACCACTGTCACAAAATTTTCTTTGTTCACAGTCCACATTGTGTGTACAGTTGTAGAGGATTAAATTGTGTAAATGATTCTTGAAGCATTTTGAGACCACCTTCTCCCCGGTCACAGGGACCACAGGGAAGCACAACCCCACCCCTGGGGGATCCCAGTGCCACGTAGGGAGCATGGAGGGAAAAGGCTTGCAGGCCAAGGCTACACAGGCTGCTGACTTGACCCCCTCTTCTCTTGCCTACAGCCTACCTCTGTCTTCCTGAACACAGAAGTTGACAAAAGAAGCTTCTGCGACTGTGGCTGATCAGCAGATTTAAGCACTGGCATCCTGGACAAAAGGACAATTCCCACAGTAATGGTAGTTCTAAAACTTTTTAGGTGGTGGTATACCCCTTAGGTACACTTAACTCTATACCAGCCAGTCTGATGGTAATCAGGAAATAACCCTCCAAAAATCTGTCTTTTGCACTGGACAACTGTTGCACCAAAAGCTTCCTGCATAACTTGACACACTTCATTTACATAACCTTTTCTTTCAGCAGAGGAGCTTGTTGAATCACGTTTGTGAGGCGCTGCCAAATTGCTGACCTCCTGTCCTGGTCTGGCCCTAACCTGACAACAAAGAACCAGCCCCGTGGCCCTCACTCATACCCCCCTCTCCCCATCCCAGGACAGTGGGATGGGAAGGACGAAGCCCAACTAGAAGCTCGTGGGTCTAGACAAAGGAGGGTTCTTCACTGATTAAGTTCATGGGCAAAACAGATTCAACTTGGGGGAAAAAATAATACTTTAATTTCACACTAATCAAACACACACAGGACACAGACAACACACAGAGCAGGGCTTGCATGTTACCCCACCCCTCCCTTCTTCCCGGGCCCAAATCCCTTTGTTCCCGGTTTCTCTCCCTCCTTCCCCCCAGCGGCACAGGGGGACAGGGGATGGGGTTTAGAGTCAGTTCACAGGCTGGTGGTTCCTGCTGCTCCTTTCTCCTCAGGAAGGATTCCTTACAGTCCTCCCCTGCTTCCCCATGGGGTCCCTCCCATGGGAGTAAGTCCTTCACAAACTCAACATCAGTCCTTCCCAGGAGGTGCAGTCCCTCTAGAGCAAGCTGCTCCAACCTGGGCTTCCCAGAGTCACAGGCTGCTTCGGGAACAGTCACCTCCCCTCGTGCAGGGTCTTCTACGGCTGCAGATCAAAGTCCATGGGCTGCAGCTCCATATTCGCCCCTCCTGGTGCCTTATGGGGATGCTCCACCGTGTTTCTCCTTCATGGGGGAAAGAGAACAGCCTGCCACCTTGCCATGAACTGCAGGGGAACTTCTGCTTCAGCACCTCCTTCCCCCATCTTCCTCACCAACCTGGAGATTTCCACTTTGGCACTGCCCTCATCCCTCCAGCTCAGCTCTTCTTCGCTCCTTTCAGGTCTTACATGATCTCTTCCATATGTGAATTGCAGAGGCACACCTATTGTCTCTCTAATGGCTCAGCCTTGGCAACCTGATGTGGAGCTGAGGGACTTTTTTGCAGCTTCTTACAGGACCCACACCTGGGCTCCCTCCCCCGCTACCAAAAAAGCGCGCCAAAAGAAAGCAGCATACTTGATAGCAGGCAGCTGCAGTCAAGCTTCAAGAGCTGCTCTTGCTGAGGACACACAGTTGTCCTGTTTGTATTTATGCAGGGCTTTGTACAGTGTATTCACACCAAATGAGAGCAAAGACAGAAGGCAACAAAACTGTTCACCATTCAAAAGACTGAATAGACAAACAACTTGTTACCAGTGACAAATGCCACCCTGATTCTTCCTGAAGCTTCTCCCTAACTCGTAACACTTCCAAGTTTCTATAAAGGGTACCAGCAATTCTTTCCTTGGAATAGCATTGTGTTGCACTGGGTCTCAGCACCCTCCTCTTCAGTATTTCTTTTGGGGAGCTGGATGCTTTGGTGGAGCAGGACAAAAATACAAGATGGATAAATCAAATACCTTCAGTTCTTTGTCCTAGTAACACAGCTGCTGCATTAAGCTTAAGTGGTGAGTGCAGAAAACGTGTCCTAGGAAATTCAGAGTGACTGAATGGCTGAGACTGGAAGAGACCTCTGGAGGTCATCTGGTCCAACTCCCTGCCAGTGCTCAGTCAGCCACACAATGAACAAGTGTTCCTTGATGTTCAGAGGGAACCTCCTGTGTTTCAGTGTGTCCTCTTTGCACCCTCCCTGCAGGTATTTATATACATTGTGAGATTCCCTCAGAGCCTCTTCTGGCTGAACAGTCCCAGCTCTGTCAGACTTTACTCCTAGGAGAGATGCTCCAGGCCCTTCTTCATCTCGGTGGCCCTTTGTGGCATTCTCCAGTATTCCCATGTCTCTCTTGTACTGGGCAGCCCAGTGATACATCATAGGATATTGTTAGTAAATTCAACAGAAATACAGCCTAATAAAAGCTTACTAAAATAATGAATTTGCTATAATAAGAGGGCTGCTTTTAAAACAAGGTGCTTTGTGAAACTGTCAGTCAACTATGCCAAGCATCCTGTAGGCTGTGATAACATCAAGTCTTCTAAGGCCTGTGGTGCCTACAGACACACTCACGTGGACTCTGACCCACCTGGGCAACCTACCAGGGGAGACTGGAGACAGGACCAGGACAGAGACGACAAAGGACTAGAATCTACAAAGACCCCCACAGGAGACCATCGAGCAGACATAATTACAAAGACAGCCAATTCCAGGAAATAAAATGACTGTGTAAAAGAATTCTGGGAACTCACTGACATAAAACTGAACACGCATGGTTTTGGTGTATATTAGTCGGGGTGTTTCACTGACTCGTCGGAGCACTCATGGTGGAGAATCCCCAGTGCTGCCCAGCGCTGCAATAAAGAATCCCTGCTCAGGAACAGCCTGTTTGTTGTTACTGGGTCTCGATCCCGGACTCCCTACCCAGCCGCGCCCGCCTCCCCCTGCGCTGAGGGGCGTCAGAACGCGCGGGGGTTGGGTTGGCAGCTCCGACATTTCTGTTTCAGCAGCATTGAATTTAAATTAAGCAGTATGTACTCAGTGTCTAAAAATGTTTTTTTTTCTAGAGTTTAGCCCATTTTACTGTTATGTACACTTACCAGACAGACTGATTTTAATACTTGCAAGCAGATACTACTCAGATGTGTCCATCAGTCTCAAGTGTAAGAAAAAGTCTACATGCCCAACATTCTAAGGAAACCTTTCTTTAACTATAAAGCAACCTAGAAACACATAAACTCTGTTTATGCATTTGTGACATTTATGTTGTAAAAAGTAAGAAATTAAAAATGGGAGCTGCCTTGGGAATAAAGTGTCAAGCATAAAGACCTAGAGTTAAAGGCTAGGATCTGGGTCAAGTAAGATTCTTGATAATTTGATTTTCTTTGTTCTGGAGTGATCTGTAATTTTTTAATTTTTAATATTTTTTTTTCCTGTTTAAAAAAACTTAAATACAAGAACAAAATTCTGACTGGAAAGGGAACGTCACAAAATGTACAGATAAAATTGTCCAAGCCTGTTTCCCTATGGCCTTGACATAAGAATTGAAAGGGCTAATTTGTGATAGAAAAGGTCAGATTATGACAAACTTCACAAAAGGCTGCACATTGTTTTTCTCCACACTGACTGTTGTTGGTGAAATAGTGTATCATTCCAGATAATTCCATCATAGCATTAGTCATGGGTCTCCGAGGAGGTTGTGGCGCGGGAGGTGATGCTGGTCGCTGCCGCGGGCTGGCGGCTGGGAACGTCGGTCGCGGGGCGGGAGGTGCCCTTTGCAGGCCGCTGGTGTCTGCGCGGGTGGTGGTTGCTTCCCCAAGAGGACCTGTAACCAGTACGGGGAGATAGAAGCGAGAGGGATGCTTGGGAGGAGAGGGTGATCAGAGCTGACATGACAGAGACAGCAAGAAGTGTTTCCTGCTGGCAGCAAGGATCAGTGATCCTTGGCAGTTTCCAGCTGGCCAGACATTAGTCTGCTTCAGATGATTTGCTTGCTTCCTGCTTCCCCATTTTCTTATGCTGTCACAGGTCCTCATGCAACCAGAAGCGTTATTCAGCTTCTTTTGTAGGCCTCACCTGGTTGCTTTTTCAACTGTCTAATTAAAAGTATAATTGAGGTTCTCTCTTGTCCACTTGTATGTTCTTGACAGGTTTAAATCAACTGAAAAATCTTAAGTTTGTAAGTGTAGTCTTTCAAAGCCTGTATAACTTAACCATATCTGGGTTTGTTCTGTGTGTGAATAGGGGAAAAAAAAAAGAAAAGCAAATCCATAGCCAAAAAACCCCACCACTTGTGAGAAGAACTTAGTCAGCAGTTAGCATGCTGCAGCTTTCAGGAAAGCTTTTTTAGTTTTTTTTCAGGGAAATGTCTGTTTCCTTCAAGATTTTAGTGGTTTAAGAGATAGGTCAAAGCGTTCTCTGTTAGCCTCCTTTCCTCACTGTGTACCTCAAAAAGTGATGTCATGCAGTGAACATTTCAGCCAAATGGTCATGCAGTATTCTGGACCACTCAAAATGGGGTTTTGCAACATCTTAGTAACTGGTCTAGGGAAAGTAAGTGGTTGTTCTGAGCTTCTGTGGGAACTTAGGAATTGTAGCCATGAGTTTTTGTTCATTTTGCTAGGAAAATACTGCATAAACAATTAAGGAGTTGATACTACGTGCTTAAACTCACTGTTTTCTCTTTTTAGGTTCATCTGCATTTATCCAGCATATTTGAATAACAAGAAGACAATAGCAGAAGGAAGGAGGATACCTATAGACAAAGTAATTTTTTGGGTGGCAGGGAAATATGAGGCTATGTTTCACTTTGCAGTAGCATGTAGAGAGTTGGAAATAAATCTCAAAGCTGTTGATCTTTCCTATCCCGCATGACAAAAAGCTCAGTAACTGGAAATTACAGTGTATTGGAAAATAACCTAGAGTTAGCATATGAATTTAGTCAGAGAGCACTGGGTTTTAGCGTCTGCTACTTTCATGTGAGCAGCACCTTTGGCAAGCAGGTGAAGCAATGAGAAACTAAATACTCAACCTCCTACATAAGTAGTTTTCCAAATCTTAAAGCAACGCAGAAAATAATAGCTAGCCAAGGATTGTTTTTTGGTAACTGAGTATATATGCCTGTATTCTGTGCCCTGACCTCTTGGCTGCTGTCAAAGATGGACTTAACAATACACGTGGCACATAAACTTGGAAGTTGTTGTTGCTTTTAAGCAGTCCAGAAATAGTTTTTGGTCATCTCACTCCTTTGTAATTTTTTTAACAAGGAGTGCTTCCTCACTGCTTAGTGTTAGGGTTGTTTGGGGTTTTTTCTATAGTAGTTAAAAGTAAAATCTTGAGCATGCAGATTGCCAGTCAAAAGGTCTGTCTGTGAGAACTGTACTGTCCTGTGCCTAGAAAGTTTCTGTGGTTTGCTCCTTCAGTCCTTCCTATAAGATTGCGAGTTGGCTGTTGCTGATTCATGGCTTTTTGTGTTTTTTGTAAATATGATAGATGTGACTTCATTTCAGTTAGTTCTCCTAAGCAATTCTTTTACCTGCTCCCCTGTCCTAATTAATGCTGTCTCCTCTGTTTCCTGTTTTAGTGATTTCTTCTCTGTGCTTCCATTTTTGTTTTCTAGACTATAGGAGCACTCAAAAATTACTTCTACAGTAGATTTTTCATTATTTTCATCATTATAAAGTACCTTATTTTCCCATTTGCTTTTTCTAGTTAATGGAGTATAAGTGTGGGAAGCTGCTAACTGTTGTTTTATAGGAAGTTCATAATTGAATAATAATTAACTGTAACACATTGTTTCAACAGGCTGTTGAAAATCCCACGTCTACAGAAATCCAAGATGTATGTGCAGCAGTTGGATTCAATGTGCTATTAGAGGTAATTTAATTTTAAAAAACCAACAAAACCAACACAAAAAGCCCCACAAACTTGCTGTGTCTCTGTTCTTTCATAACACCTTTTCATACAGGTAGAATCAATTGCAATTGAGAAGTTTTTAAAATCAGCCAAGATACTTTCTTGTTTTTAGTAATAACTGACAATAATGTTGAAGCAGATGTTGGAAAACTGTATGCAAGGCAGGAATAACCCAGATCTTTGGGACAATGCCACTTTTAAGCTTATAAAAAGATGACTCTCCTTATCCTTCTGAGGAGACTATCCTAGATCCTTAAAAGTGTGTCAGAATAAAAGGTAATTTTGCAAGTTGCAACTGCAAATTAAGATTTTTTAAAGGCCTAGTTTTCATGAAAGGTGATTGCCTTTTGGAATTAGTGTCCTATAGGAATAGGGTTCTGATGCTTGAATTCTTCAGTGTCTTTTGGAGTAATGTTTTAGCCAGAGCATGCTAACTTTTCACTGCAATACCTGCTTGCTCTTTAAATAGTTTAAGATTTTTAATTACTTTTTTCTTAAGGATTGCCTCTGGGTTTCTAAAGAGGTAACTTTTTGCAGGTTGGTTTTTTTTTATAAAGTAATCATTAATTTAAAATACTGCTGAATTTTCTAAGAGTAAGTTAGGTCCTCATCTAATAGTGTGACTGTGCCATTGTTTAATCCCATCTGCATTGGAGGGGTGGGGAGGAGAGACAAAAAAAAAAGTAGAATTCATGGGCTGAGATAAGAACAGTTTAATAATTGAAGCATTACCTTTATAATAATATTAGTAGTAGTATGAAAAAGGAGATGACAAAGAGAGAAATAAAACCCAAGGAAGACAAGTGTTGCACAGTGTAATTGCTCACCCCTCACTGATTGGTGCCCAGCCAGTTCCTGAGCAGTGGTCACCCCTCCCAGCCAACTCTCCCCATCTTATATACAGAGCATCACATCTTATAGTACAGAATATTCCTGTGGCCAGTTTGGGTCATCTCCCAGCTATGTCTCCTCCCAGCTTTTGAAAGGACAGGGGCAGTATGAGAAAGTGAAAAAAAGCCTTATCTTAATGGAAGCATTGCTTGACAACAAGATCAGTGTGTTACCATTGTTCTTAGCACAAATTCAAAACATAGCCTTATTCTGATTATTATGAAGAAAACTCACTCTGTCCCAGCTAAAACTGCCACAGATTAGTATCCAAAAAACAGTACAAAAATTATTTTAGTTTTCAAAAGAAGCTCAGTATTTTCCTGTTAATGCACACTAGCCTGTGAAGTAGCCAGAACCAGGAAGAATCCTTCTAATTTTAACAAAAATGAAGGCTATGAGTATCCAAAAGCAGTGGGCCTCAGACTGTGACCCATGGCTTACTCTCTGTAGGGGTTCAGTAGGGTTTATGGCTGCGTATTTGAAACAAAAACCTGTGTCCCTGCAGTCCAGACTGGTGAAGAAGTAGAGTTGTCCCTGTAGCAGGTTACTTGGTAAATTGTTCAGTACCAGGAGCTGTTTACAGAAGTACTTCTGAAAAAGTTGCACTGTAGCAATTGTTGCAGTGGCTGAATGGCGGATGACACTGTTGGAAAGCTGTGGTTATATTTTGCATCTGCTCAGAATTTCAGGCTGTGGTGATAAGAGATCAATTGACTGACAAGTTTTGCAGAAAATTATTCCAATAACTGTAATAAGTTCTTCTTCTATATGACAGAAAAATAAGATGTATCCTAGAGAGTGGAATAGAGATGTGCAGTACAGAGGTAGAGTACGAATCCAGCTCAAACAAGATGATGGCAACCCATGTTTACCTCAGTTTCCAACACGTGAGTAGAGTACCTGGGACAGGCACTTCACCTTTTAATAAAACAGAAAAACTTTGTTTTGTTATGTTTCCAGCTTGTTTAATTAGTTATGCTATTATAAATTGTACTACTTTACATTAAACCTATTTGCCTATGTAAGTCAACCAAATGAAATGAAAAGTGAAAGTGAAATTTGGAAAACGCTGTTGTCCTTGGTCTTGCTGTTTCTTCAGCAGTTGCATTGGAGAGGACTGTGGGGAATGTTGTGTGATTGCTATGTTGAACAAAGCAGATACTCAGGTTTGGCTTACTGTGTTGTTGACAGGCAAAACAGGATCTGGTATTAAAATGGCTAAATTTCACCTATTTCTGAAGTTACATGCATTACATAGATACTGGTATGGATGCTAAATTGATACTATTCTGAATTAATTTGAGTTTTCTCATGGTCATTTTCATAAACTAAGAATGGAGCAGTCCCCTTTAACTAATTAGTAGAAATAGTTAATCTCGAATGATAAATAAGTTAGTCTTGCTTTTTCCTGAAAATTAATCAATGTGTAAAAGGGAAGCAAATATGTATCTGAAAATGTGTGTATCTTAAGGAAAGAAGGAGAAGAATACTGAATCTACAGTAGCATAAGAGTGCTGTCAGTCAGAAAGAGATTTAAAACCTTTGCTGGAAGGCAACAGTAGCTTTCTAAAAATACTTGCAGATTGTCATAATGTCCCAGGTATTTTAGGCCATTAAGAAGTGAAGAGAAAGAAACAGAAAGGATGTAGATACTTCAGGGATTGTCAGATTATCTGCTTGTTGCATTCTGCTATGTTTATCAGTCCTACACTTTTTAAAAATAAGAAGGTTGAGAAGAGTTTTTCACAAACTAGCTACACAGGGGAAGGAAGCAGAACTCCTAGGCTTTACATCTAATTTAATGGGAATCTAAGGTGGAACTGAAGTTTCTAACTTGGAAAATTATGCAAATGTTCTTAACATAGTAGGCACGCATCAATCTCTCCCTGTGTTTTAGGTAAATCAGTGATGCTCTATGCTGCAGAAACTATTCCCAAACTGAAAACAAGAACCCAGAAGATGGGAGGTAGTGACCAAAGTCTTCAGCAAGGAGAGGGAGGCAAGAAAGGTAAAGGGAAGAAAAAGAAATGAGCTGACATCTGGAATAATTGTTACAACACACAGTTGTCCTTACAACAAATGCGGACGGACACATTACTTGCTGCAAGTTTTAAGTGAAAGATAAAAGCAAGAAATAAACAAGTGAAGCTGAACAAACTGCCAGCTTTTCTTGGAACTGGAATGCATGTAGCTGCCTCACATCTGTGTAACAATAAATCTGTCTTCACACGCAACGTTCAAGTCTGAATCTAGCATCCATGCTGAAAAGTGGAAGAACATAAAAATAGGATAGGTGGGAGAATTATTCTTTCCACCATATATATGCAGCTTTTGAGAAGTAAATAAATATTCTTAAGCAGACTAGGTATCTGAAAACTAGTTGCCTTAGAAAACCATTTATCTATGCTAGTGAAGTGATTGTCTTAATACTAAAAGAAAAATGTACATCAATGAAGTTATGCCTGTGTAAACATCCCTGGCTAATAATCTTTCACAACTGGCAAGTGTACTAATACATGTGTCACGTGTTAATTTTTTTACAAAATAATTTCATAGGATACTTTTCCCAGAAGTGTTGATTTTTCCTCCAAAGCCTGTTGTAAATAAATCAGTAACGTGTATAATAATGCTCTACACTTTTAAAATAACTTGGAAAAAATATCTCCCTTTTGTATAATACGGCATACTGTATTATCCTGATTTGGCTTTTTTTTTTTCTTTTTGAGAGCTGAGGAAACATAACTATTTTCTGCCTGTCAAATACTATTTCAAATGTCTGAATTTTTTAATATCTGGTAACTTGATTTTTAAAGGTTTTTTCTTTCTATGTAGCCCACAGGCAAGGACAGAAAGTTATTTGGAGGAGCTGGTCAGAACAGCTGTCCAGTAGCAAAGCTTCTTCAAAATAATTAAGAAATGTACTGGGGAAGTTAAATGAGAGGTAGTTTAGTATAAAGAGTTTGAAAAAGGAACAGAAGTACTTTTCAGTTTAAAAACTAAAGTCCTGCATGAGTTTTGTAAATCCTTACTATATGAAAACAAAGTCAGTTGAATGTTTTCACAGATGGCTACTGGAAGCAAGCTTATCAGATTATTTTTTATAAACTTTCCAGGTGGCACTATTTATTTAGGATTTGTCTTGCTTGCCTGTCAGTTACGCTTCTCTATGGCATTGCCTTTTTTACGTTCTAAAGATAAACAGCATTCAAAATCTATCTAGATGTTTAGTGATTGTTCTGAAGTATTGAAACTTGGTAAAGGTATTGAGTGTATCACTGCTCAAGTTACTTGTCCTTGCATTTTGAGATTTTTTACATTCTTACATTTTTTTGTTCCGCTCAACTGCATGTTTTTCAAACAGCTGATGAGTTACCAGTGCCCCTTGGCGTCGATCTGACAGGTACTGATGGTGCAACAGTAAAAGATCCTCCACGTTGAGAATAGTTCAAACTCAATTCTGTTTTCTGTCTGTAATACTTTGTAAGTGTTGTTCCTGGGTTGCATTGTTTCACAAAAGAGAAGGATGTGCTCTCGTTTTCACTGCAGTTGTACCAAATCCAGAAATTGTCATGACAAAGTTCCTCAGCCTGAGTGCTATACCAGTGTGGGAGCAGCAGTGTGTAGGCTCTCTAAAATAAAACAGCTTATGAGAAGAAATTCTGTGTTCTAAGGTTGTAACTAACTGTGCTTATATAGAAATGTAGTGGGGTTTTTGTTTGGTTTGGTTTGTGGTTTGTTTGGTTTTTAGTTCTGCTGGTACAGTGATTTTCACAAGCTACCTTGGGAGTGTCTGGCCTTGAAAACAGCACCTAGGTTTCAGAAGTTAAATAGTATCTCTCTGAAGTAGTGGAATGCCATGTGGTAGGAACAGTGGGAAGGGGTGCTATCTGAAAGTGAAGATGGTCAGAGGTTGTTCGTTACATCCTATGGAGTTAGGGAAGTTGCAACACGGAGAAGAATAACAAGTGAGGTATGCAAGAAAAGTGTGAAATATACACTTGAGTATAAGAGACCATAACTGCCCACAGATTTTGGGGCTCAAGTTATTCCTGGCTTTTCCTGAGTGCTGAGTAACTTTCCTGAAGCTTTATTTAAAGTGAGAGCTCTATGAAAGTTATTTGGTACAAGATGACACTTCTGCAATATTAAGTGGAGGTTAATAACTGTAGCCAAGTTATAATTGTGTTATACCTCAGTATTGTAAGTCAGAGCTTTACACTACAGACAGCTAAAAAACGTGGCTATTCAGTCTCACTGAATATGTTTACAGTGGCCAGAAATTAAATAGCTAAATAACTTGTCTGTGTTATGGTATCTATGTTGAGAAATAAATCTTTGTGGCATTGCTTACCAAAATTTGCCAATCAACCCAAAATAGTAGAGCTATTTTGAAGTATAAGGGTATTACAAAAAAGACTGAGAAACATTTTTGCAAAGAGTAATATTGAGCTCAAATATATAAAACTGTGATTTAATCAAATTAACAATGCTTTTCAGGTATCTTGGGTAATGCTGACTTTTTTTTTTTAAAAAAAAAACAACCAAAACATTGTCCTCTGCTGGGGAATCAGATGGTAACTACCATTATGGAGCTGAAGTCTGGTTCCCCCAGCCCCTGTCTGCTTATCCACCCATCTCTGAGTTCAGCAGTTGGCTTTTTTGATTCCTATCTGGCTTTAGAGTAAGTACACTATTTGTTCCTGAATAGGGCACCAGAAAGTTCATCACAACTCCTTTGTTCCTCCAGGGTTAAGCTTGTAAACCTGACTTTCATTTCTGTATTTCTTGGGTTTTATTAAACTTGGTTCCTTAGAGGGTTAAAAACGCACAAGTCCAGATAGTAAGTCAGGTTCTTCCTGTGTTCTTTCCCCCATCAGCATCCTTCCCCTATCCCCTTCACACCCTCAGTTCCTGGGAACAAGGAAGATGATGAGGCTATTGTGGGACTGGGAGTGGAGACAAGGCTGCTGTAAAAATACAGAAGTACTGCAACTGTTAGTCTCAATGCTGTCAATAAATCTTTCAAAAGGAAATGGTCTCACAGTGTAGTCTGTGGTTTGCTGTGCATGGCAATACTAAAAAAGGGATGCATTGCTACATGGGCATTTACATCTAAGACCAAGCAATATGGTAATTGAGCTAGTGTCCCTCCAGGAGATACAAGTCTAGCTATTTTAAAGTATATGCTTGTTGCTTTCCCACGCTCTTTTTTGGGTACCTAGGCAAAGATTCAACATTTGAAATGGACATGCGAGCTCAGAATCGTAATAACGATCCTTATGACAATTTCTGTGTCAGCAGTGGATGGGAACATAAACATTGGACATTACGCAGATCTGAAAACAGAATGACTAAAAGCAAAAACTGAGCACTGTTGCATGGCAAATACTTTATTCTTGCAGCTGTAGGGAAGAGGGCACATTGCTGCTGTAGAACAAATACACCCATAATCATTCAGTTCTTAATGTAAAGGCAGCTTCAACATCTTACTTTGAAACATGATTTAACTTTGGAAGTTACAGTAATATGTGTCCATATATAGTCCCTCACCGTCAGCCATGAAATAAATTCCTCAAAGACCAAAGATAATAGTAAATAGAGTATGAATAGCCTAGACTAGAATAGAAAAAATACACTATTTTAGTGTGAAGGGACCCACAACAATCTAGTCCTGCTGGCTAGCCACTTCAGGGCTGACAAAAAGCTAAAGCATGTTATGAAGGGCATTGTCCAAATGCTTCTTGAACACTGACAGGCTTAGGGCATCAATCACGTCTCTAAGAAGCCAGGTCCAATATTTGACTACCATCTTGGTAATGAAATGCTTCCTAATGTCCAATCTAAACCTGCCCTGGCACAGCTTTGAGCCATTCCCTAAGTCCTGTCACCAGATACCAGTTACTTGGCTTCTTCCTGTTGCAGACTGGTCTTTCTGGAATTACTGCACCTCACTTTTGAAAAAGATTGTTTTCACCAATAGAAAAAAATACTTAGTACAAATACTCCATTTATTGAGTGGTTTATAACTTTTGAGCCTGTTGACATGATAAAGAGTAGAGGTCTCAAAGATAGTATGTGCCCGTAAGTCTTAGAATCACAGAGTCATAGAATGTTCAAGGTTGGAAGGGACTGCCGTGGACCGTATCTGTGGCAAGCCAGGAAAGAATACAGCACACCAATATGATGTAGATTCAGTCCAAGTTTATTTAGCTGCGTGCAGATTATATAGCCTCAGGACAGCGTGCACGCTGTCCACGCGGCAAAACAAAGTTCTTAATTGGTTAATACACATTGTTCACGCATCCCCATTCCCCTTTTGATTGGCCCCTACTTTAAGCCCTTTATCTGACTCCCCGTCCTATTTACCTTACATACCAGAGCTTCACTAGTTCCCACGAAATGACCTTCACTGTTCCTCCAGCTGCCTAAAGTTTCTGCCTAAAGTTTTTCATAATCATTCAACACAGCCAGGGCCCCAACAAGGGACCTGAAAGATCATCAGGTTCCAACCTCCCTGCTATGAGCAGCTCCCACTAGACCAGGCTGCACAAGCCTCTTCCAACAAGGCCTTGAACACCTCCAGGGAAGGGAGCTTCCACAACCTCCTTAGCAAACCTACTCCAGTGCCTTTCTACCCTCATGGGGAAGAATTTCTTCCTAATATCTAACCTAGATCTCTCCTCTCTCAGATTAAAACCATTACCCCTTGTCCAATCACTATCTTCTCTGATGAAAAGCCCCTCTCCAGCTTTCTTGTAGCCCCTTCAGGCACTGCAAGGTGCTATAAGGTCTCCCTGAAGCCTTCTCTTCTCCAGGCTGAACATCCCAACTCTCTTTTCATAGCAGAGGTGCTCCAGGCCTGGGAGAGTGCAAGGGTCAATCCACATAAAAACTGAGAAGCCTGCACTGTAGTGCTGTTTCTTACAAAACTGTATGTCTTTTTTTTTTTTCCTCTTTATCAAGTTGGGCTTTTTTTGGTTTGGGTTTTGATTGATTTTTTTTTTTTTTGGGAGGGGGAGGGTGGTGTGTGTTTTAATTATTTTTTTTTTTCCAGATAGCAGAACTTAGACATGTATAATTAAAGGCTTTACAAAATCTCCTCCTTCAAGGATGCAATAATCCAAAACAGTATGTATATCAAGTGTTGTCTCGTGGAATTCCACAGGCTCAGCCAAGGTGTCAACTACATGTCATTCCCAAAGATGCTAAATTCAAAGTTCACATGCAATTACTTTCACTTCACTAGTTAACATAGTCATGTGAGGCTTTATTTTTTTTCACTCCTGAGTATCTTAATGGTTTATATGCCAAAGAGAAATCTGTTCTCCACAGGAAGTTCTATGAATGTGAGTGTTCAACCCAGGACTCTCTTAGTGGTCCTAACTTGTTATTCAAGTACCATTGCAATCCATTACAGAAGATATAGAAGTTGTCTAGAAAGACAAGACTGATGTTCACATGGTTGCCAGACATGCATGTTTACAGGAAATACTGACAACCTTTCATGACCTGCAAGCATTTGTGATTTTCCTTTTCAAAACTGCCATCTCCCTCCTTTGCATAAATTGCTGGTTGAGTTTGAAATGGGGGTGGGAGTCAACTGTGCAATTAGTTGTAATATTTTCATGTTGACTCTCAGAGTATTTAAACAGTTGTCAAGATGGGACTGCAAAATCCAGATGCTTTCTTAAATTTGACAAAGAGTTGAGAGGGCTTGACCTGACAAGTATTACTCGCATCTTCTACTACTAAAAAGAATTTCTATTCTTTGCTGACTAATGTGCTTTGGTTTGAAGAATTTGCTTTAACTATCACTAGTGGTGATACCCAACATTGTGGGTTGTTTCAAGTGTTACAAACTTTTTTTCCTGTTTGCTGAGTTAGGAAAGGTGTGGAATAAAGCAGAACTGTCATACTTCTATTGGTAGCAGAAAGAACAGGAAGTGTAAACCGTGCCCCCCCCACCTGCCAATAACTATGCAGCAGACTCAGTAGCAGGCAGCTGCTCATGGTGCTCACTGTTCAGAACAGGTATGTATTCCAAACTCTTCTCATTCAGAGCGTCATGCTCTGAAACAGCACAGTTACACCCCGAGATCTGTCATGACACCGCAGCACCTCCTTCAGGCTTTTTGAAAGGTTTCTACTAGTTCCATGGTACTGAAGTTGGAGTTAAAAAAAGTTATTATCCTGCAGATCTTCTGCCTTCTTACAGTAAGCAGGTTTTCAGTGTTGAGGTCTTTAAAAAATTACCAAGGCATCATACTAGTCCTGTGAGATTCTCTTTATTTTTTTATTTAGCACATTACAACTTCAGCAGAGACACAGAGTAGATGTGTGTACCAACATCTGAACATAAATGCTGCGAAGAAGACTTTGAGAAGATAACTGATCAGTGGGGCCAGCCCAGTGGAGTTACTTGCAGGAAAGTACAACTTGCTGCCGAAATTCAGCCATTTCTACTTGCATCAAGGCAAACAAGATCACATTCTGTTAACGACAGATGGTAATTCTTACTCAAGTAGAAACCTGACAAAGGCATACTGAATGTAGCTGGCTAGTCAAGAGTTGTAAATACAAGAAGTCGATTTAAAATCTAACTGTTCCAAGAGAGATGTAAGAGAATGTTTTAACACTTACCTAGAAATTATTATCCCCAATAATAACAGTTTAAGAACTGTTGAGTAGTATGAGAAATTAAAAACAAGTTCTGAATCTACTACAGACCTCTTTAGACATTGAAAGTCTTAAGATTTTTCAGCAGCTTTTAGAGAACTAAGTTATACAGAAATTTGTACCTAAATCAAATAGACTAGCAAGTATCTTTATTTCTATTTATATTTGTGACTTAATTATTTCAAGAGGTGAAACTAAACTATGCTGGGCACATGCCTGCTATATACACAGTTGATAATGTTTAAAACACAGCACTAGGCTTACAGAAAAATTCAGTGGGTTTAAGACAGAGGAAGATAAGACAAGAGATTAAACCACTTAAATGGTGAGTTAGTCCAACCTTTCTGCTTGCTTATGTCTACAACTTTGCTGTAAATTTTATGTTCTGCAGCACATTCACTCATAACAAAGAGATGTCATAGAATTATCAGCTGTGGTATTTTGCATTTTTTTCCTTCAAATGACAAACTGCCTGCTGTCCTACAGAAAATTGTTCACAGTGGTCTTACACTGCCCAATGCAAGTTGACAGCCATAAGGCTGTTTTCCAGCTTAAAGCTCAAAATGCTTTAAGCCGCTTTTACATCTCTTTATAATACATATATCTCAAATTAAAAACTGATCTTCTGAGTTGCACTGTGTGCTTCACTCTTTTGCAATTCTTGCATCTGAGAATTTAGTGATGTTTGCATACCAAATTGCTGCACAAGGCCAAAAGTCTTCAAAAGTAAGTCTATTTTAAGGTTAAAACTTTTGAATTTAAGATTGTGAACCAGAATTAACTTTTTATCACGTGAAAAGCTTAAGCTTACCTTCTGCATGTTCTGTGAGCTAAGAGCTGTCATAGCATTACTAATGGGCTTTAAAGAAACATCATCATGGAGATGAGAACAGCAACGGTTCAGTAATTCATTCTGAATTTGTTGAAAATACTGTGGGGTGTAAGTAAATACGGATTGAGATATTAAAAAAAAAAATAAATTATATTTTCTATTGACTGCAAAAAAGCCTTTAGAATCTTAACAACCTTGGTTGCATTGTTACTGATTGGTCAGGAACATATCAAGTAACAACAAGAGCATCTCTATTCGGGAAGTTTCAGCGCTCATGCAAAGCTGTTCTTAGTGCAGTCGAAAGATATTGCAGATTATTGTGAGCAAACAAAGCTCATGGAGGTTGCAGGTCATCCCACTAATGATGTAGCTCTGGGGACCGACACCCAAGGCAGTTAATATTTCAACAAGTCTTTAGGAAAAAGTGTTCATATCACTCCTTAGCAAAAGGTGGCTTGTGCTTTTGAGTGTGATCTTAAAAGGCACTCTCACAACGACTTTATTTAGCAAGAAGAGGCAAGAAGCTGTACTTTAGTCATATTGTGCTAATTTTGTACAGTTTAATTAATCAATTTCAGCCAAATTACTTCATGCTAATATAAGCTTGATCATTTGAATTATATTAATCTTATATTTTGTATCTATCAATTTAAGAATACATTGTACCAAATACTGGGTTACAACAAAACATGCAACAGTTAATAATCTATACCATCAGGTACCTAGAACATATAATTTCATACTTCAGAATTTTATTGGTGAGGAATACATCTGTTATGCCATCTCTCACAATAATTCCCTGTATACTCAAGAAGATCCATTCCAACTAGTATTTTCCTTATACAACAGTTTAATGTTACCAGACACACCCCAAAGTGTAAAGAGCAGTTACATACACAGAGACAACTAAAGTGCAGATCCTGTGGGATACCTACTTTTTATTTATGTTCCTGCAGAAAGAGATTACTGAAAGATTTCTTCCACATAAGGACTAATAGAATATTTTCATTAAGCTTTGGATGCTGCCCACTGCATTGCTTTTAAATAAAAATGCTTACTTTCTATACACAGCAAAGTAGTAAGCAAACTTAGAACACATTCCTTTAATATATCAAAATGTTTCCAAGGCAATATTATTAATTTTATACCACAGTTCCCAGTATCATGTAGCTTCACAAAGGAGGTGGCAGGGAAACTTTATCCAGTTAATACTTTAAGTGCTCTTCTTTTCTTCGCCCAGTAAGTTTATTGTGGCTTTCTTGGCTGCAAGAAAATGAAAGCAAGTTTAATCTTAGAGGCTTTTAGACTAAGTGGCTTTCTCAGTGTTCTTCAGCTGCATAAAAAAAAATAATAAAAAAATTCCTTTCAGGTCACAAAAGAAACATCACCAAAAAAAAAATCATAGCTTTTGTATACACATACAGACATAAAGATTTAAATAAATAAACCACAAGCAATGAGCAACACAATAAAGAGCAGGGAACTACTTACAACTATTATATCAAAAAACCAGAGCTGCTCACCATGTTGAGGACATAGAGGCAACAAGAAATACACTATTAAGCTGATGAAACAGGGCTGGAATGGCACTAACGTGTGTGTGTGCATATATGTGTGCATAATTTCTTAAAAAATGAATGTATATGGAAATATTTTAATGTAAAAAACAGGAAAAATATTAAGTCATGGAATGAGAACCTAAAAACCCCATGTGCAACATGGAAGAATATGATTTAAAGATACCTGTCTAACAATGATTCAAAAAAGGGTCATGCAGCAAGATTTCCAAGTGTAGCTGAGAAAGGCAGATCATGTAAACACTGTCAGGAAAACTGCTTTAAGTTGGTAAGAGGAAATGAGACTGCATACTTTGTGAAAAAGGAAACCTAAGGTGCTTTGAAATAGCTTATAAATTTTTTAAAAACATTTATTTTAGCTAGTTAATACATTTCCTTCTCTTATTCATAAAACTATCATCAGACATTTTAGAGTAAAAAGATCAATTACAGAATGCAAGGAAATAAAAGCAAAAGGCAAGCTGGTAAGTTATCACAGGCTGTGATAACTCAGTAAACACCTAAGTAATTTCTTGAAGAGTGGGCTCAGAATCCTTTGATTGGGAAGTACAAAAACAGCTGGGAAAACTCTATTTCACATGTTGCTGTTTACTGGAGCCAACTGATTTGCTGTTCTACACCACTGGCAGCCCTTCTATACTACCAGGTATTTTAGACTGTTTTTTTTAAGGTGATAGAAGAATGCACCAAAACACGAACTGTATTTATGGAAGTTATCTCACAAGGATATTTGGATCTGCCTCTAGACAGAATGTTTATACTGAGATACATGGTGGGAAGACACACAAACTAATTAGCCATTTCTTCCACTCATACAGTTTGCACTCATTCTAGCATAACTGCACTCTAGAAAGTAAGATCCACTGCAATCCTCTTTTCCTGGCATCTTGATCCAAATTTAATTTCTCCATTAAATTTACACAGTCTTCTTACAACTTTATTCTCCAACATTATTAACTATAATGTTAAGAGTTGCCCAGGGAAATTCCTCCTAGTTGATGTGATGAGCAAATTGTCTTTTCCTCACCTTCTTTAGTGATGGTATCTGCAGTCTCTGCAGCCTTGTCTTTCAGGTCTTTAACAACACTGTCGAGCTGAGCTTCGTGCTTCAGGAAGAAAGGCCGGATAATTTGACGATAGAGAAACTCTGCTCCATTAGAAGGACTTGGAGCCATGCACCACAACAGGAAGCCACACTACAAGAACAAGAACATCTGTGTAAGTAGAATAAAGAAGAAGACTAGGTATAGCAGGTATTCCTAACTGCTGCAGGTTTGAGAATATTTAAAACAGGACGTTGTCCCCTTCACGTGATACGGTCACAGTCCATGACGTGTGCACATCAGTATAGTTACATACAGTGAATCTTTACATTGGAATAATTCCAAGAGATACTGAAAGGATAAAGGAAGGGGGAAATAGCAGTAAAGCTAACCTGGTAACAGGTGTATCAAGGCTGCATGTACGTGTTTGTTGTTGGTTTTTTTTAAGTAGAAATATAAAACCTGCTTAGACAAAACATTAGTCTCCTTGGGTACTTCTAAGCTATATGGCACAGGTCTGGCTGAAGGTCTAGGTACCTAAATCACTTAAATTCAGCCCAAACTTATCCCTGTGTCCTCTCCGTCTTCCTGCTCTGAAAATGCAGCAGGGCAATAAATGGGATTGTGTGCACCCAGAGCTGAACTGAGAAGGAGGAATGATACATCCAAACTACACACAGCACACAGAAAAGGGTAATGTTTTTCAACTGCACAGCATAGGTTTTATAGCACTGTCTGCTCTCTGGGAAAATCAAAAAACAAACACCAGTGTGTGGGGTAATATTTCTGTGTCTTACAAAGGGGATTGGAAAGACAGCTACTACATATATTTTAAGTACCTGTCTTCACTACTTTACAAAGTACCTTTACCTGCTTTCAGTTCCACTGTCATACACAACTCAAAGATAGCTACACAAAAAAGGATGAAAGCATTTAAGGGACAGGCAGTGGCATAACTAAATTCGCCTGAGCTCTGAAAGTATATCTAAAAAGATTTTACAGGTTAAAACTGCAACAAAACTAAGTAAATTTTCTCAGCAATTGTGCAGTTCCTTCCAGTCACCAACAGTCCAGTACTATTCTGTGTCAAAAGCTTCTCCAGAAAATAAAGACAAACAGCTTTTCACAGACCACCTTTTATGAAAACAAAACTTGATCTCAGTCAAAATGTGCTTGGTTTTAATGTTAGATGTGATTACATGTTTGATGATTTCCACACATTACTGGGAGGAGAGGGAGAAAAATCAACAATAATAAAAAACTCTTCCCTCTGAAAAAACCCCACTATACAATTAGCTAAATTAGGCACCAAAAATCAAACTAAACATTTAACCTACAACAAAATCAGAAGGAACTTACAAGTCTGTTGTTTTCACAGCAGCATCTACAGCAGCTGGAGAGATGTTGCAACGCATATGCAACAGCTTCAGAAAGTATTTTTTAAATGTAAGCAAGTTTTCTTATTTATTTATGAAGTTTCCAGTACATTCTATAGGAAAAAGCATTTCCTATAAACTAGTTTGATCACGGTATCATAGAATCACAGAATGTTAGGGGCTGGAAGGGACCTTGGAGATCATCAAATCCATCCTACCCTGCCACAGCAGGACCACCAAAGAATCTAGGGCAGGTCACATGGAAAACGCATCCAGACGAGTCTCGGAAGTCTCCAGAGAAGGAGACTCCACAACCTCTCTGGGCAGCCTGTTCCAGTGCTCTGTCACCCTCACAGTGATACCCTTATCCTTTATGAATTCCACTGTTCTCAGCCAGACATTTCTGTCTCCTCTCCTTTCCCTCATATTTCTGATTTCCCACTGTAAAACTACAAAGACAGAACCACACCCAAGTATTTTTTTCAGTATTACATAAGAAATTCCTAAATAATAATTTGGCTATTAAAAGGTGATTTAAATCAAGAGAGGTTATTTTAAAAGGAAGGTTCTGTCAGCCCAAACTTATCCCTGTGTCCTCTCCGTCTTCCTGCTCTGAAAATGCAGCAGGGCAATAAATGGGATTGTGTGCACCCAGAGCTGAACTGAGAAGGAGGAATGATACATCCAAACTACACACAGCACACAGAAAAGGGTAATGTTTTTCAACTGCACAGCATAGGTTTTATAGCACTGTCTGCTCTCTGGGAAAATCAAAAAACAAACACCAGTGTGTGGGGTAATATTTCTGTGTCTTACAAAGGGGATTGGAAAGACAGCTACTACATATATTTTAAGTACCTGTCTTCACTACTTTACAAAGTACCTTTACCTGCTTTCAGTTCCACTGTCATACACAACTCAAAGATAGCTACACAAAAAAGGATGAAAGCATTTAAGGGACAGGCAGTGGCATAACTAAATTCGCCTGAGCTCTGAAAGTATATCTAAAAAGATTTTACAGGTTAAAACTGCAACAAAACTAAGTAAATTTTCTCAGCAATTGTGCAGTTCCTTCCAGTCACCAACAGTCCAGTACTATTCTGTGTCAAAAGCTTCTCCAGAAAATAAAGACAAACAGCTTTTCACAGACCACCTTTTATGAAAACAAAACTTGATCTCAGTCAAAATGTGCTTGGTTTTAATGTTAGATGTGATTACATGTTTGATGATTTCCACACATTACTGGGAGGAGAGGGAGAAAAATCAACAATAATAAAAAACTCTTCCCTCTGAAAAAACCCCACTATACAATTAGCTAAATTAGGCACCAAAAATCAAACTAAACATTTAACCTACAACAAAATCAGAAGGAACTTACAAGTCTGTTGTTTTCACAGCAGCATCTACAGCAGCTGGAGAGATGTTGCAACGCATATGCAACAGCTTCAGAAAGTATTTTTTAAATGTAAGCAAGTTTTCTTATTTATTTATGAAGTTTCCAGTACATTCTATAGGAAAAAGCATTTCCTATAAACTAGTTTGATCACGGTATCATAGAATCACAGAATGTTAGGGGCTGGAAGGGACCTTGGAGATCATCAAATCCATCCTACCCTGCCACAGCAGGACCACCAAAGAATCTAGGGCAGGTCACATGGAAAACGCATCCAGACGAGTCTCGGAAGTCTCCAGAGAAGGAGACTCCACAACCTCTCTGGGCAGCCTGTTCCAGTGCTCTGTCACCCTCACAGTGATACCCTTATCCTTTATGAATTCCACTGTTCTCAGCCAGACATTTCTGTCTCCTCTCCTTTCCCTCATATTTCTGATTTCCCACTGTAAAACTACAAAGACAGAACCACACCCAAGTATTTTTTTCAGTATTACATAAGAAATTCCTAAATAATAATTTGGCTATTAAAAGGTGATTTAAATCAAGAGAGGTTATTTTAAAAGGAAGGTTCTGATTTGAGTTTAACAAGAAGAAAAATAAGATAATAAAATCCCTGAAAACCACGTAAGTCTTCTTCAGGCAAGCCTTTCAAATATTTTTTAATATTCCCCCTCTATTATTCCTCAGATAAGGGATATAGAGATTGAATGCTCTGTAGGTTCTTCTCTTCATAGCTGCTAAAATTTACCTTTGTCTTCACTGCAGTGCACACAACAATAAAACTGATTTCCTTGATGCACATCAGTTGAAGAAAACATCTCTGACCTACTGGTTTTGGAGAAGACTGCTACTCTTTTTTTCTGTCAGGCCACTTCTCACTCCCCTTGTCTTAGAGAAAAACAACTGTAATGTATTTGGAGCTGGAGTGGTATCTTGACAGGCTTCCTCTTGGAAAAGGATCACCAGTTTCTGGGGTCAATAAGTGCCTTGTAGAGAAGATTTTGTCAAACCAAGCCATCACCCTCTGAAGTAAGCTTTAATTTTTTCATTTAAACTGTTTGGTTGTGGTGCCAGAACAGCATGACTCAAAGGAGTGTCTCCTCAGAAGAGAAGTGCTTTTTGAAGTGAAGTTCCCACCACTGAAAATACCTACCAGGAACATTTCAATGAATTAAAACAAGTAATTCAACATGCAATAAAATTTTGCACTTGTAAGCAGCAACCGATACAGTATCATTAAGCATGATCAAAGAAAATACTAAAGTGACAGAATATAAATTTTCAAAAGCTTCTATATTTGGAAATTAATATAACTGAAAAGATAAACAGCACTATCTTACGTTGCTATCTTTCATTAAAAACTGAGAAGTATATTTAATTTATTTCCTGCTAAAGAATAACTGGCTGATTACTGATAGTTATTTTATTTGTCTCATTGTACCAAGATGTTACTTAGATCTCTTTTGTGTTAAGAAATCCCTCAGATGCAAATCCAACTTCCTCTGTTCAAAAGTTGAAAAGAAAATAAAATTTCCCTTTTCTTGCCTAGGAACAAAAGCAGCAATTTTGATTTTACAGCTTTGTCCCTGTCTAGTCAAGATAAAAATAAAATCTTTTGCAGTTACAAATTTGTTCTCAAAGATGACATTTCCTGGAAAAAGCATTTGGCAGCATCAGGCCTTACTGTTAAAATTTTAAATGACCCTACCGCAATAGCTGGTAAGCAAATTCTTTCAAGAACTTTGGGAGTGCTAAACCAGGCTAAAAAAGCTAAAGAGAAGGAAAGCTCATCAACACAGAAACCAGGCAACAGTTCTTTAAGCTAAGCAACTGACTCTGCAGCAAGGTAGAATGCCTTATACCCAAGAGCATACACAGTAATTGGTGATCTTCTAGAATAATTCAATATGCTAGACTTGATTGGCCATAGTCACACCTTAGTTGAAAAACACAGCTTGGAACACATTAAGCAAATCATTGTTGGTAGTCAAACCATACTAACAAATACACACTAGCAACAAGCCACTTCTTTTCAGGAAAGCAGTCTTAATTAAAAATGAAGTTGGTGTGATTCAAATTATTTTTATGTTGCTATTTCCTTCTTTCCTCTCAGGCACAGAAGTTAATACTTCCTTTTGCTGCCTTTGTGATTTTATTTCTCCCTTTTGCACTTAATGCAAAAATGGAGCCTCTCGTGTTTACCACATGCAGTCATTTCTCCCCTCTTGCCTCACAAAACGATCAGCCATAAACAGACTGCCCTCCTTGTGGTAAATTACATGTAGCCAAGCATCTAGAAATAAGATGTCACCCGGGAATGCTTCCAAGGGAATCTGTTGTCATCTATCCACTCTTGAAGACATTAAATCAGTTGTATCAAACATCTCATTTTAGGAAAGGGCACAAATGAACATACCTTTATCATATAGTAGAAAGGGAACCAGGACAGAAAGATATCAGAGAAGAATTCTACTATGCTGAAAACACCATACACAACCCAGTAAGTCAGCCACTGTGTGTCATCATCTTTGTTGGGGCTTTCAATGGCCTTGATTCTGTAAGGAAAACAAAACAAGTGAGGGGATCAGTAGCGCCAGTCTGATCGATAATGGTGAAGATTTTATGACTCAGATTTATTGTTACATGTGAATCCTCCAAATTGGAGTACTCTACATGTCTACAGATGAGAACTAAGTAGTATCTATTATATAACATGCCTGAGAGCTTTGGACAGCAAAGCTTTTCTTTCCATATAAAACTTCAAAAAGAAATTATACTCAAGCTATTTCTAGCTCTGTGATTTAAAAAAACAAACAAACACCCAACCTCACCTTGTTCCTGAGAGAGTTCACAGGACAGGGAAGAAAGGGGATAATCTTTGGCAAGTTCCAGTTCTGGATGCATTGTGGTAATCCTGCCTGGAAGACTTGTGTACATTGAAGCACTAACCAGTCATGCAGTAGCAAAGTGAGCTCAGGCCTGTGCCATACACAGCACTGCCTGGCTCTCAGGCCTGTGCTGTGCTGCACAAAATCTTGGCCAGGGGATGAACTCAGCTCACTGAAGGGCTTCCACTGGTACGAGTGATTATACCACCTGCCTGGCCTTGCCCATTTCCAACAGTGAACAAAAATCCTTCCTTTCTGACAGTAGAATCCATTAATAGATCTGTTACCTTGAAAGAAAAATCCTACAGTATCTTTAATTACAAAAATGGGGTAACTTTGTCTTAAGATGGTGTGTCTGCACAGCATGCTGTGTGTAGATCAGAGGCCCATTCAGCACTGCATAGCTTGGTGTTCCCAGCATCTACAAGGACATAAGATTCACTACACTGCTATTGCTTTATAGCGGTATCTGTAATAAATAGCACTTTAAATGATGCTTTACAGAATATGAATGCCTTTATTGCTGGAATCACAACAGACCAGCACCTCCCAGTGCAAACAGCACCTGTATTAAAATTTAAATTTATTTCAGGATTTCAAAGTGATTCTCAGATATCTTTGTTGTACATGGACTAGATTCCTCTTTGGAAAAGCAAACAAGAAGATTGATTCTAACTACTAACAAGTATTGGTGTACAGAAGCAGAGGAGATCCAATACCCCCCTCCCACCACATACAGTGAGGACTACATATCTGAATTGACAGTCGTATCTGTGTTGCCAGTTGTTTTGCTCAGTAAATCCACTCCTACAGGCCTTGGAAATTCTGATGCAGACCAATCTGAAGACTAGGGTGGAGAAACTTTCGTAAAGTCTCAGGCTTCTTGCCTAATGACTGAGTTTTTGTTCTCCAACTGCTAAGAGAATGCAGGTCCAGTAAAGTTAAAACTAAGATATACACGTGCTTTCTTCACTATAAGCTGTGGAGAGTCACGACTCACTAAATTCCAGATTAGCACTGTAATAAGTTTTAGAAAGAAATGCAAGCAACTGTAAACCTGATAATGTGGAGCTTTAGAGTATTAAAAAGCATTTGTCCTCTATACTCATGCCATTGGGTTAAAAGCTGTAGACTCAGTTTAATTAATTTAGTTTTAATTATTTTCTAACATTCCCTTAATATCAGCTGTACTGTTGCTGAAGCAGCATCTGAGGGATATATCAAAGATGCATTTATTTTAGTCCATAAGGAAAACAGAGTTATGAAGGTTTATAAAATAGAAACCAGAGAGATGGCTGGCTATGAGTGTATTTCCTGGTTTATGAATTGACAAACCCTTCAGACTGTCACTTCCTAGTTCTGGAAAAAAAAAAAAAAAAAGTTTTTAAAAAAATCAATCTTGTGACATGCCTTATGGTTTGGCAAATGCACTAGGCAAATCCACCACATGCAGAGAGAATTTGTGTAGCTACTGGACTGAATTACTTTGAAATTTAATACGAAGATCTGATACTTAATTTATGCATTATTTCCATCAGTTTGTGGCAGGCCGGCAATGAGGAAAACAACAGCCCTTGACCTACCCCACCATGCCTAATAAGGTGCTGTTACTAAGGTACTGCATAATCACAACTGGAAGAACAGCTTTTCCACAGGTGGACAGCAATAGGTTTGCTTATTGGTGTTTCTAATAGCACAGTGTTGGTAAACAGTAGCCTAGGTAGCCTGCTCAAAACCAGTCCCAGTTCCAACTGCTCCAGCCCTCCCACTCTTAACTGTATTTTTTCTATGTCTGCATCTCTCATTTTTTCTAATACCACCAGGTGAGGGGGCCCTTTAAAAAAAACACAACAAGGTAAGGGAGAGGGCTACTGATCTTTTTTCAAGGTGTGAAATCATACTTCTGGAGGGAAAGAAAAAGTACAACTGACTAGTAGGGAATTTAGAGTGGTAGATAAACGAAGATGAGAAAGGAACTATTTGCAAAGTTTGTCAATGTTAAGGAAAACTTGCTGAGGGGTTAATCATGTTAATTTCTCTGGTTCTGGTGACCACTTCTCCATTACAGACATACAGGGGAAGGCTTATTTTACCACAATAAGAATGGCAGATTGTTATTTCTGAGAGTATGCTTTGCAGTGAAACTGCTAACAGTCTTCCAGTTTTTCACTCATCTGAAGCAATTCAGATTTAAGGAGGTGCTGTTTACTTTTTGTTAACAAAGTCATCTTAGTAATAATAAAAATCAATTTTCATAAAAAAAGCTTAGAAATGTCAATTCTGTGGCAAAGGACAGGTGACCTATCATCACATTAATGAGACACACTTTATTATCTTCTCTCCTTTAAAAACAGATGGCCTTTAAGAACTCCATAAATCCACTGCCATGGACATGCTCCCTTTGAACATTCACCATCTGCTGCTGTAGTTCCTTAAGGTCTTGAAGGGCACACATGAACAAGATATTTTCATGGTCAGTCACAAGCAGCAGTACCACAAGTAGTCAAAAGCCTGTCTGATTTAACCAGCTGATATGAAGCATTAAATTCACGTGGTGCTTCCTCGCACGCTGCAGAAAACATCACATTTCCCCCCTATAATGTTCTCATCCATGGGACAAGCTCAAGTGGCAGACCCCTACCACACCCACTAAGATAACAGCTGACAAAATCAGCACCAATAAAAGAACTGCACAAACTGCATACGTTGGCAATGACTCCACTCACAATCCTATTTAGTGGGAGGGGAGGAAGGAAAAAGCAGGATATAGCAGGGCTGTCAGTGAATGAAAGTCTTACCTAAGGTCAAGGAAAGGTAAGTATTTTACAAATAATCTGTTTTGCAGTGGGAAGTATGTCCCTCAACTGAGACTACCAGTGGAAATCCTTAAGTCTTAACTTGCCCCTGTTTAATAAAAGGATAAAAATTATCCCCACCTTTTGCTTCTTTTACACTATTTCAATAGTAAGTCACAAAAAGTACTCTTTATCCAAGAATAAATAAGTACAGTAAGTTATGTACAATATCGGAAAAGGTAAGGTTTATTATATTTATAGCTATAATCTATATATGAAGCTCTGCAGAATTAACCTTAGGAGATTCATCATACATGTTAATTCTAACCAAGAACATTTTATTCTTCTCCATATGAAGTCATGAATCAATCCATCTAATATTCAAAATGCAATCTCTGTCAGTAAGTTAAAAGATACAGATCAAGAGGCACTGGTAGTACAGCCAACTTTAGGATAGCCTTTTTCTAATAATTATTTATACACTGCAATAGAAAATAAGTCAGTCTCATAAACATGTAAGACTAAGATTTTTTAACAATGGAAGGAGCATCCAAAGCCTATAGTTTAAAACTGAAAAAGAAAATATATACTATCAGGTTTTTTAAAGATTTTTTTTTTCCCACTGCAGATATGACTAACTTCCATGTTAGCTATGTGCAGTAATTACACATCATAAAAGATTTTATATGGTGCTTACACACTAACTGAAAAGGACTTTAAATAAAGCCTTAAGCAACTATTTACAGTAATTCTGCACACTGGAGGTAAGAGCAGTCACTGGGAACAGCATCTGGTAGACTGGATGGTAAACATCACAGCTTTTTTAAAAACAGCTTTTGTTTAAATTTTAAAAACAGATGCCTGTCAAGCACTGACAATGTTCTCCTATGGGACAGTACTGCAACTTGTGCAGAAAGATGAGGAGCCCACTAAAAGATTCATTTATAGTAAGGTCTGTTCCTCAGTAACCCTGCTAGATGGTGATGCCAACAGGGAAGATCAGAGACTGCCAAGCTCTCCAGTGGCCCACAGCTCATATTAGCTATGCAGCTACAGGATCACAGTACCAGCTCAATTTTGACTGTGTGGATCCTAGAATCAGTCAAATTGAACTCTAGGTCAAGCATGGTTACTTAATCCTGTTACCTGATAGTAACAGGTATGGATCTAATTTTAGTGACCTGCCATGTTGAGTTCTTTCATCTAAAGCATCTGACTCATTTTGACAAAAAAATCAGCTCCTTTCCAAGAAGAGACTGTTACACAACCCTGAATTAGCTAACGGGTAACAAAACCTTGTCAGAGTTAATTTACACACACAGAACTCAGAGCAAGTGTAAATACATCCGTGATGAGTTTGGTGGCTTTGACTTGCTGTTAGTTGTCTTCTTTTTGGCTGACCCCAGCTAACAAGATGTGAAAGTCAGAAACAAAGAAAGCAATGCCAAATTTTATTGCTGTAGCCTCCTATGAAGTGATCATTCAAATTGTTGCAATTTATAAAGTGTACGTCATGACTCTTGTAAATAAAGTGACAAGACAAAAGAGTAGTCTCTGTTAAGACCAGTGCTCATGCCATAGTTAGACAAGACTGGACCATTTTGTCCATCCTTTGTTCAGTTTTCTAATCAGTACTATACTAAATCAGTAGGCAGGCATATTTGTGACCCTCTCAGACAAGCGTAAGACTTATTTTTCTTGTTTAACCTAAAATAAAAACTGCAAAACTGCAACTACCTATATTCTAGAGCTTATATTCTAGAGTTGGTAAGCCCTAACTCTTTACAGCAGGTCATGGTGATTCAGAAGTAATTTACTTCTCCCTGTCTAACCAGACAGCTCCATGGGATCAACATTCCATTGGATCACAACATTCTTCAGTTCAGTGCTTCCCTGTCATCCACATGTCAGACTCAACTTGGCAGGCTGCATTGGCAACATTTGGCATCATTTCACTGGAATGGGTATATGTGTATTTGTATTTGCTTTATCATTTTGTCTTCTATGTTTTCATCCAGCAGTTAACAGAGCTCTGCCCTCCATCTTTCTTCCTCCAGCTGACTCCAATAGTAGAGTCACGCATTTGTAGATATGAAAACATCTTCCTGCCAAATGCACTTAGACAACTGCTGCAGCATGAATCTACACCTCCTCTTTCTCAAAAATTTTGTATCCAGAAGATGGCAGCAGACAAATTCATGAAAGAGCAAAGAGAGGCTGTCTATGCAGTGTCAGATATTATTAGGAGACAACAAGCAATGTAACACTAGTACAGGGGGTTATACTTTTGCTTCTTCAAAGGAAATTGAGACTGAGGCAACAAAAGGAGCAGAAGCTACTTTTTGCCCACCAGTGAAATGAGTCCTACAGAATACATGTTAACTCAGCACAAACTTAGGTTTCTGGGGAAAAAAAATAATAATAAAAAATCATCAAGCCTCCCATTTCATTGCTCTCTGCTGATTCTTGGCCTGATCTCTTCTGGAACAAGTACTTGTAGGGCCTCATGATGAGTCAGTTTCCCAGTTCTGAGTCAAGTTAAAAACAGCTTCCCCAACCACACAAGTACACAGGGGTTTTTTTGCTGGGATTAACACGTCAGTTCCTCAGTCCAGCCTGCTTATTCTGCCACACAGGATAGGTAATGCAGGTGATGCTGTGCAGCAGGATCTCTGGCAGGCTTCACCTCTTCCCTCCCGGAGGCGCTCCAGGCACTCGCTCTGGAAGGCGGATTTCCTGCACTTCCACCCTTAACGCAGGGAAGGAAGTCAGTGCGGCCTTCAGCAGGGCTCATCTGTGTATGCAGCCTTGGGCTAAGCTTTACTAGCTTCACCGTTGGCTGTACTTGTCCACATTATCAGTTAGACCAGTACTGCTATACTGTCCTGCTAGAGTCTAAAAGCCCTGTTTTGGAAACGTCTGACCCCATCTTATATTACAGAAGCATTTAAGGTTGTCTTTCCTGAAGGTATTGACAGGAAGAAGTGGTATGTACTGAGGGAGCTTTGGGAAAAGCAGCATTTTACCTGCGGAGTGCAGACATGCTACATCCCACCGGAGGAAGCCATTTGCTAAGTGACCACAACACAGTTCTTTTCTTCCTGTGACAGCCAGTTTGGTTAGAGGGAAAAAACTGTTTCACATGTTTTGGTTGCCTCCAGACAGCTGTTACTGTTTAGGGTGCAGGCACAGAGATCAAACAGTACTGTGGGGACCAAATGGAGAAAAACTGGGCCCCTGCTACATGCTTACAACAAGAATAAAAAACAGTCACATTTTTCTCTCAACCTATGCTGCACTGAGAAAGTGCATTTCAAATGCAATTTTGTTACAGCTCTACTACTGGTTTTCAGTTCTGTTTACTGCGATACTGGCAAAAGAATTACAGTATAGCCTTAATTTAGACAAATGTACAGTAAAGCATGAAATCACAATGCATCATTTTCAGGCTTGTCTCAGCTGCTAAAACGTTTTTATTTTGAGATAATCACTGTGTGTGGTGTTTTAAAACTAGAAACAAAAATCCTGCAGTTTTAATTATTTACTGTAATTCAAAACTTGACTATTCAGGGAGTGGAAAAGGGATTCAAGTTTTAGGCTGAGGACTAACTTCTGGGTTAAGGCTGGTTTGCAAAGACATGAAGAATTTCCTTCATGAGTACAGTTCTGGTTGCTAAGCTGTGTAGTAACAAAATGCTCTAATTTTTCTTTTTTAAAAAATTACATTTTAATGTTCACAGACCCTCACATGAAGGATTGCATTTCTCTTCCTAACAGCCTAAGATAGCCTCATTATCCTCATCTAAAAATTAGGTATCTTGCTCCTTGTTTGCTAGTGACAAGTAAGCTTACTTCCTTTTTGGACAACAAAATGGTGTCAGCTCTCCTGTATCAGTTTCATAGCTGTGAAGATTTAAAAACATAATCAGAGCACATCACCACAACAAAACAAACAGGGAAACAAGACAAGCAACTTGAGTGGTTTAATAATATATTCCAGCAAACTTCACTGATAGAAATCTATTTGTTTAACATCTGTAGGCTGATATCAACCCAGTTGCTAGAGATACATAATACAGCAAGAGAGAGGAGTGCATACAAGGCTCAGTACTGCGGTGCATCTTGACCAAGGTCTGGTAAAATGCCTTTATTTATGCCTCAAACATATTCTCAGTCCCTAAAAATAGTATCTCCATCCATTATGAAATGGAAATATGTCCATGAGTTTCATTCAGATTACGGACACATCAATATAACAAAGACATTGATCTTCTTAATCTAAATTTAAAATATGGAAGAAAACATTACTGTAACATTAGATTCTCTAACCACTTGCTGCATCTAAAAAGAAAAGCACATTATGTGTTCAAGTAACATAGCTTTCATTTTAAACATGGTACTCTGAAAGACAAAAAGCAAGTAAGTATGTTTGGAGGAACTGATTAGGCAGAACATACACAAAACAGTCAGAATACATTTCTTTTGTGTCAGAAACCCCATGAAAAGAGCATTAGCTGGGAGAGGAAGCAGGCAAAGTGCAGACAGATTTGAAAACTTCCGTGTTAAATTAATATTGAATGCTGTGAACCTAGCCAGGCACACCATTTCTCCCAAATCACTTTTATATAGCAGCAGCAGCAGCGTATTACTTGTGAACATCGGCCTATCATGCAGCATTTTCCATTAAGGAAAAAAAGTAAGCATTCTCCTCAAAATGCTTTATAAGAAAGCAAATTTGCTGCCCTACCTCTCAACAAATACAGGATCAATTTTATATTTTCTAAAAAACTGCAACCGAAGAAAAGCAGAGTTCCTGTTTTACAGGTATGGAGGAGGCAAAGGAACTAGGAGACAGGCTCAAGAATTCAAATTAAGATCTGAGTTGCATGTCTATACTTCTCTACAATCTATCAAGATAATTTTCTATTTGTAAAATGCCACATGTAGCACTGACACAGTAAAAACAGCTAAAATGAAGTAACAGCATTAAACAGAGGCATGATTGTATGTCCTAAATTGCTTCTCTCTCTTGAAGGTACCAGCAATCAGTTCAGACATTTTAACGCCTAAAGCTATTTTCATTTCTGCATTTTTTAAACCAAACATAAAAGTACTTTTGTAATTCCATAGAATCACAGAATGGGTTGGGTTAGAAGGGACTGTAAAGATCATATAGTTCCACTCCCTTGCACATACTTCTTAGTCATCAAATACTCCCTTCCGGCTTGTATGCTAATTGTCTGGAGGTAGTTAACCACCCCTGGCTATGGGTGCAGCTATATTTTAACAGGCTAGCTCTGGAAAGTTTAGAGTATCAGTGAAAATGCTGGCAACGTTATTTACATACTGCCAACACTTCTTCCATCTACTAGTCTAAATATGGCCCTGTACAGTTAAAGACAGCTAGAAGCACAAAAAGTTGCTTCTATAATCTCTGGTAAATTTTTCAATGCTGGTCTGCAGCAAATAAAAAAGCCTAAAACAAGTATTAAGATTTCAACTTAAAATTAATTATTCTATTTCATCAGATAGCACTTAACAGAATTTTAGGATATTATGATAAACTTTAATCCAGATTGTCTGACTTACTGGAAAACAGACAGAAAATGTTTAGAGGGAAACATGTCTACATTATAAGCCTTGGGTGAGCTTTTGCTGGTGACATAGTATAGAAGACTTGGATTTTGGGGAAGATTTTGATTCACTTGAGAAGACACTTCTCTGTTCATAAAAAACCATTACAGACCTACACAAAGCCAAAGGTGAACATGAACAAGGGGTAAGGAAAAGGGAACCAGGTGTGTCTGCCTGAAACTGTAATAGGCATTAACCTGGAAGCTGCCTCCTCCCCTCACTGCTGGCTCTGAGCCTTGGCCGAGGCCGGCACTGCAGCAATGTGAAAGCCAGCAGCAGGGCAGCTGCACCACCTCATGCCAACGGCCAGGCACACCCCACCTGCTAGGTCTGGTCCAGGCTACAGCCTCCAGCACTTCTCCACTGAAATTCACACCTGCTGCATGGCACACACTGACAATGAATACAGAGAACCATGTAAATGAAAGAAAATAAACCACAAAATTATACAAGGCCTGACAGGCAGATTCCATAGAACTGCCCCGGTTTCATGTGCGAACAGACTGAAACTTGAGCTGAACACCCTTCTCTGGGTTTGTTTTTTCCCCCAATATATTTTCCATCAGGCCAGCAAAGAGACGAACAGTAACCTCCGTGACCAAAGTAACGCAAAACTAAAATCCTAATAAAACAGATTTAGAACCTGCTTAATGGGTGACTCACTGAGTAGCCTGTTTGTAATTTTAAACAACGGTAAGGACAGGAAATTATTTTCCTTGCAGAATAGATACCTGTCCCACCCCTTAACAAGTCTCTTTTCTGATGAACAGAAGCCTGACCAAGTAATTAATTGTTTTTCACTTTAAACAATTCAGTCAATGACAATGCAGACATGACACTGATCAACTTCACAAAAGAAACTAAGTTAAGAGAGGAAAAGTAATCTGCTTTTTCTCTTTGGATGCCCCTCTGAGACATTCCAGGCTTGAATCCATTGTTGAAACACCTGCGTAAACATGAAACTAACACCCTGTACATTACGTTCCATTTATCGATCCTGGTCTCTTTCAGAAGGCACAGCTTTTACAGCAAAAGCCATTTGAGGGTTTTCACACCTGCTGAAAATAGCTGAAAACTGTTTTCTGTCCAATACTATTAAGCAAGTCTCACTACTGTCAGTTCATATAGCTGGCTCTTCAGCTGTCTTTTCCAGGGTGACAGAGCAAAGAGAAGGGACGAATAAACAAACCACCCCTGGCTAGGGTTGTTTATGCTTTGGGTCTTTATGCTCTACATAGAGGGGACAGAACCTGGCAGCACCCTGACTGCAGTACAGCAGCAAAAGCAGGAATAACACCAGTAATTCATCTTCTCACAGCTCAGCCCTGCATTAGTATAAGAGATCCTATGGTACATACGGCGAGTTGCATGGTAGCACCAAGGCAAAAAAAAAATGGCCCATATGGTGGAAAAAGGGTAATCACTAAAGAGAATTCTTTTTTCCATGGTGAGGCTGCCCATGTTTGAGTCCAGGCTGAAAGCCATCTCAGGAGATACCACAGATGTCCCAGTGTGCTGCCGTCAGGCTGACCCCATAACCTCGCACAGGCTAGCAAGGACAACCCTGCCTATCCCGAGTTCACACACCTCTCCCCCCACTGAACAAGCCCATGAAAACATCTGCAGTAGTACCTGTCCTCCCATGTCTCCTCTGCCACCACATTGGTCTGTGGGCTCTGCAGGCTTGTGAGCAGAGCAGTTAATGGGAAAACTCTACCTACCATCTCTGTACTTGGGAAGGAAGGGGAGAGGATTGAGCCCCCCACTTGTGCTGACAGCAAGCAGCTTCGTGAGCTGGAACCTGTTCGTAGGCTGCCTCTGGAAGAGACTGGCATGCAGCATTTCACAAGTGTTTTAAATAAGATTTTCACCCAAGATTATGTTTCTCTAAAAATGTTTCAGTGTTGCAGAGATAGCTAAAGGGAAAACATTAACTGAGTATGAACTGGAAAAAGTAGAACTGGCATTGCATCCATGTATATGTTATTCATGTACTGGTTTGTTTGTTTGTTTTGTTTAAGTCAAAATTGCAGCCAAGGACAATGGCTTACCCACCGACTACTAAAAAAACCAAAACAAATCACTCCATGGTACTAACATCTGCGTGGTAACTTTTCACTTTAAGATACATTTAAAACCACCTTTTGACATGCAAAGGGATGGAGACCCTACAAATGATTATTTTTTTCAAATCTGGAAGAAAAAAAATTGGAAAAGATAAACCTGTTAGTTGTATTTGATTTGTTACCATCTTGCCTTTATAGCTCTAACAGTTTTTATTATCAGTTTACTCACCACAGTTGCATAAGGGCAGATTTAAAATATAATCCTAAACCAGTTTTAAAACAAATTTTTAAATTTAAATAGGATTTAATAGAGTAATTATGTAAGTTTACATGTGACCTAACTCAGACACAAAATATTACATAAACATAACTCCTATGCAACTATTTTAAGGTTTTGAAGCCATGATGGCTGATATTTTCAGTCTGATTTCTATTAAAAACTACCTTTTAATAGAAAAAGATTGCCTTTTTCCAAAGTTATTGACCTAAAACATCCTGAATTAACACCCACCAGAAAGAGCATTTAGAAAAATGTTGCTTAGTTCAATATATCTGTGCTTACATCACAACCATAAGGTGTTTCAACAGTCTAAACCTAAGTCAATCTCCCACGTCTGAGAAACAGAAAAGTGGGAACTGATTTTGTAATGCCCAGGAGCTAATTACAGAAAATGTATTTTTAAAAGTTGCTGACTGTGTTTAAAGTTACATAAAAGGCAAGTACTGTGTTTCAACAACACAGCAGCACAGCTGGGAAGGTCACCCATTTTATGTACAGGTCAGGCTGTACAGAAGGTTTTGTTTAACACACTTCTGAAGTCTTGTGGAACATTGTCCACTGTGGTCTTCTTACCTAATAGGAAATACATTTTTGGTCCAACAAGAATGTCCATGAAAGATACCAGATATTCTTAAAACATTTAAGGACTACTTTATGTGAAAAATGAGTGGTTTTTGGTCTTTTGCTCCCAAGAGGAGCTACACTGTCTTCCTTCCCACCTTCTAACCAGCTATGTGGTTCTGAAGTAAACAGCACTCCTTAAAGCATCTCTGCCTCAGGCCCATACCCTGCCCTGCGCTTCACACTAAACATCCTGCGTCTCCGGCAGCATCTTCAGCTGAAAACATCCGCGTGAGTTTCAGCAAACACCAGCACAGGGGCGATCCTCCTGCCCCTGCGCGGCACCTGGCGAGACACCGAGATGACAGCCGAAAAGCAACACTCCACGGGGACTGCCTTGCAAGTGCTGAAACGAACCGGCATCTGCT
>NW_009953488.1:248100-254678 GCF_000747805.2 Chaetura pelagica | reverse complement strand
CGCTGCAGCACCGGGCGGGGGAACCAGCGGCCTCTCCTCGCCCTCCCCGCCCCGGGCAGGCTGTGCGGACCCGGGGCGGACCTGATGGCCAAGTTAGAGGGGCGTCCCGGGACTTCCCCGCACGGAAGCCGCGCCTTAGAGTAACAGTGAATCCCCCCGCGTAGGCGAAGCTGAGGAGAAGGCCTCACGCGAGGCCCCCCCGCGTTGCTCAGGAGGTTAAAACAACCAAACCCCCCCCCCAAAAAAAAACCCAAACCCACGCCCACAGGCCAGAAGGTGTAATCGCTGATTTGAAATGTGATCAGCAGACGTCGGGAATGGGTGCCCGGAATTGACGCGATGCGGAGGGAGGTTTTGGCAAGATCCTTGGCCCACAGGCTGCGTGGCCAGGCCGAGGGCAGCAGCTCCCGGCTGTAACTGTACCCTAGAATTTATGGTGTGCACGATGTTCTCACCAACTAAATATAATTTCTTGGCTACCATGTAGTCCTGGAAACTTCCCTGGCTGGGCTGAGCCTTTCCAGCAGCTCCTGCATCTGACTCAGCATTGCAACTAGTAACATAGATTCTCTCTGCCTTCCTCAAATCTGTGTCACTTGTAAGCGTGCCAGAAAATACAAATCAGTCTCTCTTTTTTTAATGTCTTATCTCCACCTAAGAATAATTTAAATATCATTAGCACGTAGTCCCTTAGTGCTCGTTTTGAGTGAAAGGCATCTGGCCTTGCAAATAATTAGTTTAACTGCTGAGATACCTCTTATTTTAAGAAGCTGTCTTGTTAAAGGCAGAGGTGAGAAGAAAAAAGAAAATAATATGTAGTCTACAACCCCGGTTAAAAGGTTTGTCCTGTAATTTCAAGGGGTTTGGATGTTTGTTTGGGGTGGGCTTTTTGTGCTTTTTTTTTTCTTTTTCCTTTCTTGGTGGTAAAATGTTTCCTCTTGTTTAATGGAATAATTAAATGCAGTTAAAAGGGATATGTGGAGGTTATGTTGTCCAGTCTTCTGCTCAAAGCAGGGCTAATGCCAAAGCTAGGTAGGTCATGGTTCTCAGGGTTTGGATCATTTGGCTCTGAAAATCTTCATGGATAGAAATTCTTCAGCTGCCTTAGACAGCCCTTGCTGTGCTTAACCGTGATCACAGAGATTTTTGAAATTTAAATTTTCTTTGATGTAATGTGTGACTATTTTATCTTGTCCTTTATGTGTGACTATTTTATCTTGCCCTTTGTTTTGTTCCTAAGGAGGGTCTAGTTCCCTTTAACCTCTAGATAGCTGAAGGTAGCAATCCAATGTCCCCACATAGCCTTCACTTCTGAGAACAAGCAGAACAATTCCAGATCCTCCTGTGCCATGTGTTCCAGCTCCCTCCCTTTAATTCACTTTGTTTGCCGTATTCATCTGATGTGTCTTGGCTTTTGCAGAGAACACGGAAGGCTGCTGGGACAGGTGTTACATAGCATGAGGGGTGCTGCTGCTTGTAAATGAATAACACTGACTGGCAGATATGCTTATGAAACGGTCCTTAACAAGATGTTTGAGAGATTTAATTCTCAGCTGCAGACAGAACAAAATTCTATGCCTGAATTTAAGATACAGCAATATTAAAAACACTAGCAAATATTCAGTAAGATTCCCTTTTTTTTTCTTTTTCTTTGTCAAATACAAAGACATTGCTGTGGAACAATCCTCCTCATTCTTACAAAAATGCTTTGCTATTCTGATGTGCCTAAGGGTTAGAGGTGTCATAAAGTAAGCATCACCAGAGGATGCAGAAAGCAGTGTGAGTCTGACTTTGCTTCCAGGTATGCTGTGATGTGGAGAAATTACAGGACCTGCTGAGTTCTAAATGAACAATTCTCAAACTGAAAAGGGACCTGCGAACTCAGATCACATTTTGCAGGAGTGCAAGAAGCCCCGTGGAAACTTACTCTGGTCTTTTGGCTTTTGTTTTTCTTTCCTGTGCTTTCTCTCCCCACACTACACACTACACACATAAGTTCTCTCTAAAAATTCTGGTTTCTTTCCATCATACCTGTATGACTGAAGGACCGAGGAGAACAGCAGGTAAGACACAAAACTATTATAGAAAAAGGAGCCTAATAAAAATGTTTAAAACTACTCAATTCCAGATGAGTTTTCATAATAATTATTTGCATTTTCATTCTTTTACTCAAAAACATACTTCTAAATGTGGTGTTAGAGTCTCCCCCAGTTGATCTGTGCTAGATAAACGTTTTCACTGTAGTACAGTGTCTGTAGTTAATCCTTTCAGCAGTAATATGCATAACTGTTTTGCATATGGTGCTTTGTTATGGAACAAGAGAAAAATGGATTGTTAAAGAAACAAACTGGAAAGGCAAATAGAAGCAAAGATAGGGTAGGGTACCAGAAAATACCAACATAATACAAAACACAATTTTGGGTAGTGTTTTTGTGTTCCCAGAAAAGCCTGAAACTGAGAACATGGAAGGAATACTGACTTGAAGGAGCTAATCTAGAGAGCAGGGCTGAAGGAGGACTGTATGACATGCTCAAGGAGCTTCCACTGGAAATGCTGAGAAGCAGAAAAACACAGCAGGATTGTCCCATGACAGACCTAGAGATGAGTGCCTTCACATCTTGCAAGTTTTGAAAGTAGTGGTGTCTTAGATGCCAGAAACAAAGTACATGCAGTAGTAGCCAGTTTTTCCAGGCTTCTCCACCTCCAGCTGAAGATTATAATGAAATATCAGTGCTGACGTCTAAAGTCACAGGCTACAGAACCCAGCTGGGCTGCAAGAGGAATTGCATCCTTACACCACATGCAGACTGGCAGGTTGCATATTCTGCCTGCTGAGGATTGCATTCTAAAAGGAACTAAAAGAAAATAACATGTAACAGGGCTATTTCCTCTTTTTTGTCCTCTATTCTTAATTTTCCTGTTTTCTGCCCTAATTTTTTTTCTAACTTTATTTTCCAAATAATGCAGATCAGCACTAATCTTTGGTTCTCTATATTGATGTTTTAATCAGTTTCTGATTTCAGGATCAGGAGTTAAAGCTTAGCCTCTGGCTTTAGTACAGATGTATACTTTCTCCAACAATCTGCTCAACTTAGGAGTTTGAGTGGATGATTATGCCCAAGGGATGTGTAAATATCTTACCTGGATCAGCTGGATAAGCCTGTGTGAGTGCAGTGTTGCCTTCAGTAAACCGTGCAGTCAAGTCCTGTGGCACGTGCTGTGCTTTACTGCATGCTTATCCTGTATCTATAACAATGTATACGGTATTGCCATTTAATTTAATAATTATCTGCAAAGTCTTAAATCAGAAAATTATTTGAGCAAAGTACTGTAACATTAGGAAAAGCCTAAGGCAGATTTTTCCTTGTGGGCTTACCACAGCTCTTTAAACATAAAGTAACAATGTGATCACTAACTTTTCTTTTCCCACAGGCTTCCTACCTCCTCTGCTGGGTTCAGAGAACCTCACCAGGGCTTATTTACCATCCTTCATCCAAATCTTCCACTGAATGCATCTCTATTATAATTTCCTGTGCATCACTATACATGCAGCCCCTGCTATGCTGCTCCTCATTTTAATAAAAAGAAACAATAAAATAAACAACCTGCTAGGTTATTTTCAGAAGATCTTTGTGGCTAACTTTCTTTAACAATCAGAGAACTGAGACAAACCTAGATTTAAGCCTGAAGTTTCATTAACTTTTTGTGAGTCATTTGCTAAATCTTGCTTTAAAGTACTTAATCTTGCTTTAAAGTACTTAATAACTAGCTAAGTTTCTTAGAATGGGTTATACAGTATTTGGTTACATAGTATATCCACTGTCCGCCTGAGATACAGGCCTGGGTAAGCCTTGTAACTACCTGAGCAGAGTGGGGGAATAGTGCTTGCATTGCCTCTTTGTAGTTTTATGGAAATTTGACCCAATAGACCAACTGGGGTGTTAAGCTCATCTTGCTTATGAAAGCTAAGCTGGTGACTTTGAGCCCACTCCCCTGCGACCTCCATTATCTATGCTTTGTTGCAGATTTTAGTATAGAAACCATTTATTGAAGGGCTGAGTTGACTTAATGCTTTTTTCTGATGATCTAGGCAAGCCTTACACAAGCTCACTTAGTTTTACACTCTCTAGCCTCTGCCTCAGTCTTCATTCTGGTTAACATAAGCTGCAAACATATGTTCATTTGAGCTCTGGGTTTGGCTGGTTCTTGTCTTCTGAGTGTCCTCCCATTGAATACAAGTCTGTCTTCCACTGTGGTCAGCTCCTCCAAGCAAAACTTTTCCTACCCTTAACTGTTCCTTTTCCTGTGCAGTCTAGCTCCTGTTCTGAGTCTACTTTACAACTGCACAAAAGGCTGACGCTTTTTAAATTTTCTGCTGCCTTCTCTCCTTACCCCAGTACAAAGAGACAACAGATATTATTTTTCAAATATCCTATTATTGCCTTTCTGACAAACTGCCAAGGCTGACTGATAAGCAAAGATTAAAAACCTGTTTGACTGCATCACTGGGTGATTCTGCAGGCTGCTTGGAGCTCTAGGGTATTGTGGGTACTAGGTAAGTATCTCTATGGCATACCTGGCCCTCCTACTATCCTAATGCCCTTTCAGCTTGAAAAAGAGGCATTGCCAACTTTGCCCTCAACACACTTGTGCATGCAGGTTTCCTGGAGGGGCCTAACTGCAGATTTATCTTTGGGGAAACACTATAACCAGAATGTGTCAGCTTTAACTAAGCTTGTTTTACATGAGGTGATGAGTGAAAGTGCATGCTATATTAGCGAAGATATTAGAAAACATAAAAAACCACCAAAACAAAACAAACACCAAAAAACCAAAAAAAACCCAACAACCAAATAAAACCACAAAAAAAAAACCTCAAAAAAAACCCCAAACAAAACAAAACCCAAACCCCAATGACACACAATTCCAAATCCCACTTATTAACACATTTTTTCTTACATTTCTGCTCTGGATAACCCAGATTCTTTCAGTAATGTCTCAAAAATGGTGTGAGCAGAAACTTCCAAATGCCCCTCTTGTCTCTCTCCTACTCTGGGGGCTTGGGAGCACTATTTATCAACTTGCATTATTTTCTTGAGTTGCACATTTGTCTTATGTTAAGCAACTTATCCAAGAGTGTTTGTTTTTCTCCTTATCTGTTGTAGGAGTTCCTTGTACTACATCTGCATGAAGGGATTAAAAAAACCCCCACAAACAAGATAAAAATAGAAAAGTAATTGTAGGAGAGCAGGGGAACATGCAAGCAGGAAGAGTACCCTGATACCTGAAAGGGGTACAGATCATCTAGCTTTTACAGAACCTCATGTGTCTACCTTGTCTAGTAGAAACTGAACTCTCTGGAACTCTAAGCAATGGGATTTACTAGTTTCCTTTCCATTTGTCCTTCTGTCTAGCCATATGAATTGTACCATTAGTGCTTGACATCCTTTCCTCTGCTAAAGGACTTCTGTAAGTCGATACTGATGTGAGCCACCCATCATCTCAACTATCACAGCAATAATATCTTCAGGGTAACATCATGCTGGTGCCTTTGTTATCTCCTTTCTTTATTCAAATAAGCCTGTAAGCATGCAAAGTTTCAATTAAAGTGCTTAAATTTGCAGCACAGCCAGAGCCATAATTTATCTGATCTGTATTTTTCTAATTATTTTTTGTTTTCTTTTCTACTACTCTTTTTCTTCTAAAAAGGTTTAAAATTGAGCTGGGGAGTTGAACTGGCTCAGTACAAGGCCTGTTGGAATGCCAGGCGTAGAGCAGCAGAGGGAAGCATAAGATGTGATATTCTCCATTTTGGTGCTTTCATGAAGGTATATTGTGTAAATTTACTACAAATGACTAAGCCACTCAGAGGTGGTGCAGCTACCATCCTATCCTCCTCCCGATCATCCATTCTAATTCTCTCTCTTGTGGTGATAACTGTCTCAGCTGGTTCTGGTAGCTAAAGCAGAAAACCGTTCACTGTTTTTACACGGCTTTTCCCACCGGTTCAGTCCCCCGTCGCTCTCCGAGTTCTGCAGAGGAGGCTGGGGCCGCCACAAGCTGCCAACTCGGTGAAACTGCCGTGGAAGGGCGGGCTGAGGGATGTCAGGAACTCTGGCAAGGAAACGGCGGAGAGGGGACACGGCGAGAGGTGCAGTTGATCCTGGCTGCTAAGGGCAAACAAAAGCGGCAGCAGCTCCCGGCAGCTCCCAGCCCGCAGCGTGAGGGAGCGGGCAGGGATTCCCTCTGCCGGCTGCCGCGGGCAGGGTTTTCCCTGGGTGCCAACCCAGAGACGTTTTCTTTGGGATCATTCCTCGCCCTGCTGTTTTGACTGCAGTTAAGATACGTTTTCTGTACTGGTCTGCTCTCAGAGCGAGGTTTAAGTATCTCCAAGCACGTCATCACTTCAGCCTCAAGGGTAACGAACAGGAATTAATGGAAATAACACGGCTGGAGGCCTCGTGCTGCCCTCCGAAGCCTGCCGATCGCACCGTGCCCCCCCCCACCGCCCTGCCGAGCTGAAACCAACGCGTGGCTGAGGAGCGTGAAGCAAACAAGACGCAGAGGAAGCCGAGACA
>NW_009953488.1:181249-246622 GCF_000747805.2 Chaetura pelagica | reverse complement strand
GGCTCCCTGGGCTCGGCACCGCCACCCGAGCCTGGCGTGGGGCCGGGCCGGGGGAGAAAGGGCAGGGCATGGACCGCGGCTTTTTCTTACCGTGTTCAGCAGCTCAGGCTGTTTGATTTAGGAAGGCAAAACTGCATGTGCGGTGTTTGCACAGGTAAGAGTTGGAAGTGTGAGGCTGATACAACGTGTGTAGGTGTGACTTGGTGCAGTGTTACCGTTCAGAAGTCTGGTTTTATTTAGAAGAGATGGCTGGAAGTCCCTTCTACTCTTTTACACCTGCTGGAGGAGAGTGTTCCAGTGAGACAGCAACGGGAAAGCCAAAGGAATATGCTTCATTCAGAAACCGGCCTCTTCTGCTAGTCAGTCCTTTCAGAGTGAAATGGTTAGCTTTCCTTATCCTAAAGGCTAGACATTTACATTTTTTTAAAACAGAGATTCTGTTTTCCTCAGGAGGGAGGAGGCAGTTTTCCCCCTTCTAATCCGAATTTCTGATAATCTGTGCTGCAGCCCTTTGAATCTTGTAGTTCATCTGTCATCCTCAGGATTTGATTCCCCACACTGTTATGTGATATCTTAAGTGAAACAATACTTCTGTCTTACTACCCTAAAAGAACCCCTACTAAAGTACCAGAGGGAAAGGCTACTAGAGACAAAGGATGGTTAACTTACTGGAATTACTGTCCTCGAGTGCACAAAAAAGCTTAGAAATGAGGAAGCCAGGATTGCTTCATTTGTAGTGTTTTGTTGTGTATCTAATGCAAGAGTCGGAGTCTGGCCTGTGGAGCACGTTTGTTTCCATTGAGTCTCCTTTGGGCTCCCGACTTCCAGATGCCTGCTTACATATGACTTGGGGTTTAAGACTCCTTCAGAAAATCCTGAGGAGAACCACCATGTGGGGTGACCCATAGAAGGGTGACCCATAGAACATTGTTATGGGGTCAGCCCCACTGCCTGACTGTTTCTCTGAGCTGTTGTAGTCTTCTACCTTTTAAATGGTGTTTTGTCTTTTACTAATGTAGTTGTGTGATTTTAATTTAAAAAAAAAAAAAGCCTTAAGGGCTTGTATTAGCTATCTCTCTTGCTCTTCATCTTTTCCTAATTCACCTTGTTGACTTTCATTAGTGTGAACATATCAGTCGTGCTTCAAATGAGTTGCCTGGTTTTGATATGGGCAGAACAACTGAAAGTAACAGAAGAGTCAGGCTTTTCTGTGGGAAAGAGAGGAAGGATTCTGGTGTGCACTGGAACAGTGACAGGGCTTGACCTGCCTTCTCACAAGAGAGAAGATGAACTCTTAAATAAGTGGAAGATCTCTTTCTCTCTTTCCTCCCCCTCTTCCTCCCTCTCTTTATCTCCTTTGTTTGTTTTCAAATTCTGTCAGCAACTTAAACTTTACACTGAAATTACTTTTTTTTCAGTACTAACAGGTTTGGAAAGTTACAGGACCCATACAATTTTTTTAGTGTCTTTATATGAACTGTAGCAGTCTGAGCTGCAAATCTAAACAACTGTAAGTGATTTCTTAGGAGGAGGTAAACATTGACATGACTCTTACTAAGACAATAGTAAGACAATATAACCAATAATCTTTCAAGTCAGTCTTGCCCAGTAGTGTGATTTCTTTTTCTTTTTCTTTTTTTTTTAAATTGGGCTATGGGTATTTTTTGGTATATTTGAAAACCAAAAAGCTAAGTTAAAGATTAGATGTCCACAGAACAGAAGTATGGGGTTTATTTGTATCTTGAGAGTGCTAGAATGTGTCAGACTTCTAGTTTGTCTGTGGACAGAAATGTTTTCCTTTGTCCTGAAATGAAAAGCCTGGAGTCTGCAGAACACTCTCAGTTGGTACAAGCTTGTGTATGCAGGAGTATACTGTATCTGCCATTTTACCTGCTTGATACATTTCGTCATGGCAGAAGGACCACCATGAGCTGGTGCACGTGCTATTAACACATTGATGAATTCAGATGTGTTTGGATTTTACTTTTAAGCTGAAGCATATTCTTTAGATTCCTCACAGCAGCTCCTTTCTAGGCAGAAGTTCAGGGAGGTTCCAAACAGAGGCTACTCAAAGAGGCACATATGTAGGTACCCACATAACTTGCAGCTGTTCTAACCAATTTAGCCAGTTAGTCTAAATAATAGTTGCACTGTTGGGGCAGCTACAACTGTTTTAGTGCCTGCAGGTAATTCTCATTGTTACTAGCTCTAGAGGCATGCAAAGGTGCCTTGGCTGGTATCTTAGTTTCCTATATCTTGAGGGAAAGGTAGTTCTTTTTTGTTTGTTTTTGTTGAGCCTGATGAGCTAAAAAAGCATGAAGTACTACTGGCTAACCTTTACCACATCATGTATTTTATTGTGTGAGAAAGCTTCAAAGTTTTTAGGTACTGCACAGGATGACTGGATTTCTTTTTGTAGTAATCAATTTTGATCTTGACAAGTACTGTTCAATTGGATAGTTAATTGGTCGAAGACCCCGAAGTTTTACTGTCCCTAAGCCCCTAAATCAACTCAGTTTTGAGGCATCTAAACTTCTGGGAGGGTCTAGGTTGGGTCTTAGACTGGGCTTATGGTTTGAATATAACTTATGCAAAGTTTGACTTGCAGTATCTGTGTGATCATATATTTAGCTTCGGATAAAGTTTGACTATTTAGTAGCCACTATAGCATTCACATCAAATTGATTGAGCTTTTAATTGGTCAAGGGAAACATAGAATACCTATTTATCCTTTGGGAGGGGGAAAAAAAACCCCAACCTGCAGGCTTAATGTGGGCTTGTGGATATTCTCCCTGTTATTAACTTTTGTGCTTTTCCTCTCTGTGAGCAGCGGAATAATAATTTCAGATAGGTTCTAGCTAAGCTTAAATGCAGGATTTTTAATTCATATTACTAAACTAAAAATTGTTATTTGTTGGTTTTATTAAATCAAGTACATTAGGTGAATGGCTCTTAGGCCATGGACCTTATTTGTCCTGAGGGGCGCGTTGTATAAAGTTACCTGCTGTAAAGGGTGTGTTCAGAGTCAAATGTTCATAGCTGACTTCACAGAATCCTGTCCTGAAATTATACAACATTGAAACCTGTACTAGAGAATCAGTTTAAGATAGCTCTTAAAAAAACCCAAAACAAATAAGCAAAAAAACCCCACAACCCAAGCTCACAACTTTTTCAAAGACTATAAAATAATCACAAGTAGGCTTTTATATGCAGCTATTGAGATCTGTGTGAGAACTGAGTATGAGTTACAGTGGTGGTGGTGATTACTGTTAAATGCTTTCATTGCAAAACCATTCTAAGGATAACAAAAATAAGATTAAAAACGGTAGTCTAGTGCACTTTAGTTTAACTTCCCTTTCCCCACCCCTCCCCTTCCCCCAAAGCTGCCACAGTTTTTCCCAGCTGGTAAAATAAATTACGAGACTTGTGCACTTAGAAGTCACCTATTTAGAGAGTAAAATATTACTTGCCAGCATGTGAAAACTAGTTGAAAGCTAAAGCCAGATATGTAACATCTCAAACATTTGTTGAGTTCCTAGGCTATTATAAAATCACACAATGCAACGATAAAATGTATTCTAGTCCTAATAAGTTACTGAATGTTTAAACTTCAGTAGTAGACCCTCTGATCAATCCATTCTACTAAATAACAAGTCACAGATAACAAGTAACAAATCCATGTAACTTTTTTTGCTGTCTTACACTATTGGGTTTTTTTTCTGAATAAGTAAGTAGAGATACAGTCTTACTGTAGGTTTTGGGTCTTCTTAGTGCTCTCTTTTTCCTATAAGCAAGTGCTGTTATGCTGTCTTTTGGCTTCAAGACTGTGGTGAGTTAACTTTGGCCAGCAGCCTCGTGCCCAACCAGCCAGCCACTCTACCTCTGCAAGAGAATGGTTGCCTACCAATTACTATCATGGGCAAAACAGACTTAGGGAAAATTAATTCAGTTTGTTGCCAATTAAAGTAGATTTGGATATAGAGAAACAAAGACAAAAAGACTTAACACCATCTCCTACATCCCCGTTTTTCCCAAGTTCAACTTACCTCTTCATTCCTGACTCCAGTATCTCTTCCTCCCTGGGCAGCACGGGGGATGGGGAATCAGAGTTGTGGTCAGTCCAGAGCATTTTGTCTCTGTTGCTCCTTTCTCTTCATGCTTTGCCTCTGCTCCAGTGTAGGGTCAATCCTATGGGCTGAAGTTCTTTCAGGAAATACCCATCTCCTCCAGCATGGAGCCACCACAGGCTGTGGTGTGGACATAGGCTCTGCTCCATAGCACGTCCTCTCCCTCCTTCTCTGACCTTAGGGTTTACACTACTGCTTCACACTCTCTCTCTTTCCTTGCCTATGTGACTTTCTGGCCCTTTAAAAATAAAATTCCTTAGAGGAACTGCCATCCTGGATGTTTGCTTCAGCTGTGCCGCCCTGCTGCCAGCACCTGGGCGGTTGCAGCTCGTACAACCCAGAGATAGGTGCCTTTTAGCACTTTAGTCACTCTGAATAATTTAGGAGTTAACTTTTTGATTAACAGCTAGTGTTCTAATTGGCTTTCCTTTTGTGACACTAAGCCTAAAGCTGGCATGTTCTTACTTCTCTTTGGTGCTACTTCTACATATTGTATCCTCAGGTTTATGTTCAGCTGCAGTGCTGAACAAGTCAGGCAAGAGGACATCATTAACTAGTTATAAAATTAAATAGACTTTTTTTTACCTTTACAACAGATTTATATATAAGGGTTATTTTAAGCAGTAATAGAGCCTTCAGGAAGAAAGGAGCATTTTGGGGGGGATATTGCTAAATGAAAACTGGCAAGTAAGAATATATTGTTCTTGAAGTGGATAAGGTTATTTATGGAAGAGACAGTCTCTGCGTTTTTAAGGGTATCTGGTCAAGGACCTTTTTCAACTTGAAAACAGGATAGTAAGAAGAGGAAAAAGCCATAAACAAAACCTGCCAAGGACACAAACCTGAAGGAGGAACAGTAAGAGAGATGGTGATGAGGACCAAACCTTGCCACTGATTGGTGTGGGTGTGTGGGAATATTAATTTCATCAAGTTTATCTGAGAGGAGATTTGGCCCTAGGAAACCAAGGGAAAAGGGGGACATCAGAACCAAAAATACACAGACCTAAGGAAACAAGAGAGGAGACAATGAAGAGAAACCAATCTGCCAGTCACACTAGTTGATGGGCCATTAAGAAACCACAGGCACCACTTCCAGGAATATCAGCCTGGCCTTTGCATTTGTTAAGGCTGTAAACCAGGGGGATCCTGCAGAGGGCTGGGAGAGGTGCTGCAGCAGGAGTGAGGAGGGGACAAAGTAGGGCTAGGCAGCAGAGGGTATAAGGGGATAGTTTTCTATAAAGCTGGGCTGGTCATTACTCTTGTCTGACTGAGCCTTTTGCCTGATGGCTGCAGTCTGTCCTGTCTTCTTAGATCTTCTTATAAAATCTTTTCTTAATTTTCTTTCTGGATAATCTGACTGTACCCCATGAACAAGTGTGGTGCAAGGGTGAAGTGCCAGCTACGGGTGAGAGCTATGTGTGTGAGTGAATGGGATGTCAACTAGTGTAGTGAGGGGGGGATGTTTCAGTGCCAGCTGCTCAGGTGGCTGGGGGTTTCAGCTTCCAGGCTCCAGGGTATGAATGGTGAGTGTCCTGGAAACTGGTTCCCGCAGGCAAACTGTGGAGTGAGAGGCAGAGCGACAGCAGCTGGAGCAGCACTGTGGGCTGTAGCCTATGTGCCTGATGCCCACTAGTGGGGGGGCAGGTGTCTTATCTTCCCAAACCTATTGTTCATGTGAACTTACTAGCAAACTTCAAGCTGGACCAGACAGTGCACAGGGACCTGCGTGATGGGTGTGAGGGCCTGGGATCTGGGCAGGGGAGTTGGGTGGACAGAGGGAGCTGCGCTGGTATTTGCAGAACCCGTGAATGTGTGTGTAGTGCCAAGTGTGCACCTGCACTAGCAACCTTCTGCTTCTGCCAACTGAAGAAAAGGAAGGGGACTTAGCTTTCTGTGCTTGTGTTCTTGAGTTCTGCAGGTAGGTGCTGTGGAAGGCAGCACCTGGTCTGTGGCAGCCTGTGTGGCTGGCTCTTAGTGTCCTCTGTGTGTGTCCCTGGGATGCATGCTGGCTTTGCTACTAGGTGAACCTGCCAAAGGGAAAGTGTCCCTCAGCCTGGGTAGACACCCTGAGCCATAGGGCTGGGCTCCAACAGCCAGGCAGGAGGCAGTCCTTAGCCGAAGTGCCTGGAAGAAGCAACCACTTCTCACATCCCTTAACAATTTATAATTGTCAAATTTTATGTGAAGATGTCTTTAAGTATTTCTGCTTCTAGCAGTGAAACAATATGCTTTTGGAATTTAGAACCACAGAATCATTAAAGTTGGAAAAGGCCTTCAAGATCATCAAGTCCAACCACCAGCCCTATACCCCCGTGACTACTAAACAATCTCCCAAAGTACCATGTCTACTCTTTTTTTGAGCTCCTCTAGGGAAGGTGCCTTCACCACCTCCCTGGGCAGCCTGTTCCAATGCCTCACCACTCTTTCTGAAGAAGTTGTCCTGCTATCCACTCTGAACCTCCCCTGGTGCAACTTGACCCCATTTCCTTACGGGTGGTACTCAGGAGTTGAGTGTAAAAGGCATTTGTCAAATGGTTCAGTGCGGTGGGTGACCTTATATTTCTGAAAAGAAAATTCTGTTGTTCTTGACCTTACAATTAAATAAATAAGTAAAGATTGTGCTTAAGTGAAATAAACTATGACACAGTGCAGCTTACATTTCTAGGACTCTATATTTTTGTAGTAGACTTGAAAAAATGAATCAATTGCCCATGTTCTATTTCAGGCTGAGAAAACTAATAGGATCATATTGAATTTTAAAATCTTTTGAGTGAACATACATAGCCATGTTTAACTTGTGTCCAGAAAGACATGCGGTGACATCTGTTATCAGAGGTTGCAGAAGTTCACTGGATGTGTAAAACTACTTTCATTTTTCTAACATAGCCATTTATGTAGGATGTTATCACCTTCCATGTTTTCACAACAGTTAATTTTGTTAGTTCGTTGTAATTTACTCCTGTAAAGGAACATCATGATCCATTCTCCTTTTTGACTTTGAAAGCTGTATTTACTTTGATGTGAAAACCTTTTCTTTTCCAGATCTTCAAGATCTAATACTTGCTCTGTGTTAGTGGAACATGAATTACACTGTTGCAATGAGTTTCTGTTGTTAAGTTTTACTTACACTGATAGATTTGGCTAATCTTACTCTTCCTTCCTTCTTGGCAGCCGATTTATTTTGCACATTCCAAGTGAAGAGAGAGACAATGCAATCAGAGTGTGTTTTCAGATTGAACTTGCCCATTGGTTTTATCTGGATTTCTATATGCAAAACACACCAGGATTACCTCAGTGTGGGATAAGAGACTTCGCTAAAGCTGATATCCTTTTTATTACTGTCTCAGTGGATAAAGTGCAAACTGAATATTGTTAATTACATTTCATAATTGCACTAGGAAAACGTCAGTTCATGTGTTAGTGATGAAAGGCTAGTATTGCTAGGTATGTAATTTTATATGTTTGTTGCTTCTATAATTTTGTGGCATCCACAAAAGTGATGTTTCTCAGATGGCTAAAGAACTATGGGAAACAGGTAATTTCTGATCTTAGGGGATTTTTCCTCATGGTTGCACTCTGTAGACTATCTGTGTTTCAAAGATGAGCTGTTGGAGCTCTTCGTCGTGCTTTATCTCCTTAATGTAATTGCTTTCCAAGTAAACAGTGACATAAATCTTACCGTAGTTGAAGGTGTTATGTAGTATGTGTAGTGGTATTGGATTTACTGACAGTTGCTCCTAGAAACAGTTCTGTTAGTAAGGGGGGAGGATTAATTTTTACTGAATTCCTATGGTTGGCCCCTGCTTTTTTCATCACTTACAGGGGCTGCTGGAACATTCACTATCTAGTCTTTGCTGGAGAAAAACTCTTGACTTTCATCCAGCAAGTGTTTTACTTTTAACCTTTTCCCATATATTCTTGATATGGGATTTGAGTATTGCTTCTAACATTCATATTATCTGTGTTTTCACTACACAAAATACTTCTCCGTTAGTTTGATAACAGAGATTTACTTTCAAGCATTAAAGCTTTAATTTCAACGATGAACTGTAAACATATGATAACTTTCCATTGCTTGATATTATGCAGGGTTTTTAATTTATTTTAGGTATGATTTGAATTATAAATGTATTTTCAGACCAGTAGAATTCTTCTAGTAGCAGTAGGCAGTGCAGGAAAAATACAACATTTATCATTACACCTATCCTTCTCCAACTCACATTTGTCAGAAGTATTAGTTCTGTTGCTATGCCATATTTATAAGTACTCTACTATGGAATATTTGTTATTTGTAGTGTAATTTTATGTGTAAAATAAATATTAATACCTTTCTTAAGAACTTGTAGATTTGCTTTTGAAGTTTTAGAGTTATAAAGGTTGTTGATGTTTTCTCTGCATGATGATTTTTGGTTAAGTGCATTAGAATTTGGACTCTGTAACTTGATGCCACTAAAAATAACTTTTAGCATAGTAGGTACTAAAGTACAGGTACTGTAGTCTGACAACTGATTGTGGGAAAAATCTATCTCCATTTAATTGAAGCAGGAGATGAAACTGTATTTTTGTCTGTGTTTCTCACTTAAAAATGAAGAAAAAAAAAGTAAGAATAGTATGTATTCAAAATAAGTGTTATGTAGATAATTTTTAATTAAAAATTAAAGGAGACTTTCCTTCAAACAGCCTTGCAGCATCTTTTTTCTTTTTTTCTTTTTTCTTTTTGTTTTTAATTTATTTGTATTAGAATTACCAAATTACTTGCTACTTTGCAACCTTTAGAGTTTGGTCATGGATTCTTGGTAATATTTTTTACTTCCAAGAAAAAGCACTTAGGGGAGGGAAGATTTTTGTTGTAAATATTGAGTGTGCATCATTTGTATGTCTGTGTGTGATTTGAAACTGGATGCGTATGTTTATCTTCCTTAACATGCTGCTGTACTCTTCAATCACTGCCCTTTTCTACTGCCTCAAGGTGAAGATGTACAGAAGGTTTTAGATGAGTGGAAAGAATACAAAATGGGAGTGCCAACATACGGTGCAATTATTCTTGATGAGACACTTGAAAATGTAAGTATGGAAATAGCTGTGAAAGGCTAGAAGGAAGGCTGGCATATGGTGGCATAAGTAACCTTTTTGTTTACATTTTTCATCTGGAGAAAAAAAATAGATGCTTAAGATTCATAAAACTTGACAGTTACTAGACACTGAGTGTGTACAGAAACACAATGTGGGAGGCAGTACACACACTTCCACTTGCTTTCCTACTCAGTTTTGTTTGTTGTTTTTTTTTTATTCTGAGTTGTATGATCCCATTAAAAATGGTGCAGTTCTTCCTAGAAAACCTAATGGGACAGTGAAGGGAAGGCATTTAATAGGAATTAGAGTAGTGTGTGTTTGACATTTTCATTCCCTTGTATTTTTCAGGTTCTTTTGGTTCAGGGTTATTTAGCAAAGTCTGGTTGGGGATTTCCAAAAGGGAAAGTAAATAAAGAAGAGGCTCCTCATGACTGTGCTGCTAGAGAGGTAAGTTATGTATGATTTCCTTAAATTTAAGCTAAATAAATGAATTTTTGCTGAGAGCAGGATATATGCATTGAACGAAAAGACATTTTACTTAGGTATCTCTTTACCTAAATCAGGTAAAATATCTGCTCTTGTTTATGAGGAAAAGGATTGAATTAGTTTTCTTCACAGTTGCACTGAATCAGCACCTGGTAAAGAATGAATTTGATTTTTTTTTATATACTTGTCAAACATACATGAATGAAAAATTCTGTATTTCTAATTCCCTGATGGTGCTTTCTGTATCACTCATGTATTTAATACAGACTTGGAAAAGCAAAATGAGGTGTTAGATCTTAGCATTGCACTATTATGTGATAGACACACATGACATGCACTTCCATGTTGGCAGTTACTGATCTCTTAAGTCTAGAACATAATTTGTGCAGTATCAAATTAGTTGCCAAAGGGTGAAACACCTGAGCTACAGATGCAGCAGGCTGTCATTGCAGAGCTCAAGGGCTGGGGAAGGATAAGCAGAAACTTAATATAGTTAACTTGATTGTTTAATGGGTGTCTCTTTCCTGCAACCCCATAAATGTTGTTCAGTTAAACTTTTACTAGTCAGGTAATTTTAGAGTTGGTCTAAAGGACTGAACTGAAGGGAGCAGGGACCATAAAAATATATAAACCACAGCACAGTGGACGTCACAAATTAGGTGTTAACTGCTTCAGGAAGGAGAGAAGTGAAGTATGCCTTCCTCTACTACAAGTTACGCTAGCAAAAGCATGTAAGTGGACACAGTTATACTGGGGAAAAAAAATCTTTGGATGGTGATTTTAATATAGAGAGTTGGTTTAGATTACACTGGTGAACAAACACTCTTACCATGATCTTTTTCCATCAAGGTAGATTGTCATTCTGGATAAACTGGCAAATTCTTCAAGGCTTACATGTGGCCAGGAGCTGGAATGCCTTTAATATCCATTCATAAATCCTGTAACTGCTTTTACTGGTGTCAGCACAGGTCTAAAACCATAAACTTCATCTGTATGAGGTCTAATTGAAGAGGTCTTCACTGGGCGGTGCCTACACAGTTGAATAGTATTTCAGAAGCTGATTAGGGCAAAACCACAATTTACAGGTATTTCTCTTAGTAAAAGGAATTTCTGCAATGAATTCACTTAAATAATCTGAAAAGATAATTTAGGAAGGTAATACTTGGTCATTATTAACAAGAGTAAATATGGAGGAAAAGCATGTCTTTTCTTCCTTGAAACGATAGGTGATTGGTGTGTTTTTTGGGTTTTTTGTTTTTTTCCACCTAAACTCCTCTGTTCCTAATGTAATTAGATAGGAAGATGCTCTGCTTTTGTTGTGATAGGAGTGTATGTGTGAATTTGAAAACTGTGGATTATTTTCTTTGTATTATACACTACTATTTTTCATATTTGTGCTTAATTCCTCTGCATTTTCAGAAATTGAACTTAACAACCATTTTGCTGATACCAATGTATATATTGTTATTTTGTTCAATGTATTTTGAGTATTCCCTGCTATTATTATTTGATGTGTAGTTTTTTAGTTCTGTTTTTCATTATATGCCCCCAAAAGAGTTGGAGGTTGAGAAGAGGTTTTACTGAAGGTCCTGTCCCTCTTTTTAATTCTAAAACTGACCTTTAAAAACATTAACTGAGGATTTCTGCCTTTACATTATTGGGTTAACACCCAGTTTTGTGAGGGATTGTTCACATGCATGTTCCACTGTCTGGGCAGAAATATTTTTGACAGTGTTATCAGTCTTGCATGTTTTCAGAGTACTTGTATTTCCTGTGGAGATTTTGAAGACTACAAAGTTTCTAAAAATGAGTATTTACTTAGCAAGCTTAGAGGCCTGATCTGATTTAAGCTATTAGGTGTGCTTCATGTGAATCTCTTTATATTTTAAACCTTGTTTACTTAAGAATGTTGTCAAAAGTAAATATCTTGAAGTAAGGCTTTGAGCAACCTGGTCTAGAGAAAGATGTCCCTGCCTCCAAAGATCATCAAATCCAACCCCCCTGCTAGAGAAGGACAAAAACCAAAACGATACAAAACACAAACACACCAACTAGGGCAGATCACTTAGAAAGGCATCCATATGGGTCTTGAAAGTCTCCAGAGAAGGAGACTCCACAACCTCTGGGGAGCCTGTTCCAGAGCTCTGTAACCATTACAGAAAAGAAGGTCTTCCTCATGTTGAGGTGGAACTTCTTGTGCTTGAGTTTGAACCCGTTCCCCTTGTCCTATCACAAGGCACAAGTGAAAAGAGATTGTCCCTGGCTTCTTGATGCCTGGCCTTCATCTATGTATAGACATTGATTAGATCTCTCCTCAGACTTCTCCTCTCTAGACTGAAAAGCCCCAGGTCTCTTAGCCTTTCTCATAAGGCAGGTGTTCAAGTCCCTTAATCATCCTTGTAGCCCTCTGTTGGACTCTCTCAAGTAGATCCCTGTCCCTCTTGAACTAGGGAGCCCAGAACTGGACACAGTACTCCAAGTGAGGTCTCACCAGGGCTGAGTAGAGGGGGAGGAGAACCTCCCTTGATCTGCTGGAGACACTCCTCTTAATGCACCCCAAGATACCATTGGCCTTCTTGGCCACAAGGGCACATTGTTGTCCCATAGATAATTTGTTGTCTACCAGGACTCTAAGGTCCTTCTCAAGAGAGCTGCTCCCTAGCAGATCACCTCCTAACCTGTACTGGTGCATTTTGTTGTTCCTTCCCAGGTGCAGGACTCTGTATTTGCTCTTGTTGCACCTCATTATATTCCTTTTTGCCCAGCTCTCCAGTCTGTCCAGATCTTGCTGAATGGCTGCACAGCCTTCAGGTGAATCAGCCAATCCTCCCAGTTTCGTGTCATCAGCAAACTTGCTGAGAAGACACACTGTCCCATCATCAAGGTCATTGATAAAGATGTTGAACAAGACTGGACCCAGCACTGGTCCCAGGGACTCCACTAGTTACAGGTCTCTAGCTGGACTCTGCACCATTGACCACCACTCTTTGGGCTCTGTTGTGTAGCCAGCTCTTAATCCATCTGGCCATTCTTTCATCTTGCATATCTTGAGCTTACTCACAAGGATGTCACAGAAGACTGTCAAAAGCCTTGTTAAAGTCAAGGTAGACTACATCCACTGGTCTACCTGCATCTATCCATTCAGTCACTACATCACAGAAGGCTATCAGGTTAGTCAAGCATGATTTCCCCTTGGTAAATCCATGCTGACTACTCCTGATAAACCTTCTGTTCCATGTGTTTCAAGATGACCTCCAAAATGAGCCGCTCCATCATTTTTCCAGGAACGGAGATGAGGCTGACTTATCTGTAGTTTCCTGGATCTTCCTTCTTGTCCTTTTTGAAGACTGGAGTGACATTGGCCTTCCTCCAGTCCTCAGGCACCTCTCCTGTTTGCCATGATCTTTTGAAAATGATGGAGGGTGGTAGGGCATAACACTTCTTTTTTTTTTTTCCTTGGAGTAGCTGACAAAGCATTTTTAAGTTTGTTGGTCAGTGTGAATGTGCAGTTTGAATTTTGTAGTACAAGTTTTGCTACACTATTGCTGGGTTTTGTTATAAAATAATTTTATGTATTGGGGGTAGAAAGATCATGAAGTAGAAGGATTGTCAAAAGAGAAGAAAAATGGAGGTGCAAGTAAACCTTGCTAGAATTTGAAGAGGACTTTACTCCCCAAATAGTAGGTTTAACTGAGAATTAAGATTTCCATGAATCCAGCAGCATGGAGGAGCAGCTAGAAGGTCCCTGTCTATATTAATAAATTGCTACATGAAGGTGTAATGAAGAAGTTTCAACTTCTATCACAGGTCTGTCTTAGAGAAATGTAAAGCACATAGGATCTCAGATACTTTTTCTGTTATTGAGTATATATGTGTAAAGACTTGTTTTTCTCTGTAGTGGCCCATTTTTATGGACAGATGTGAAAAACAGGCATTCCTTCTCTGCTGATGGTGGGTTCTGAAAGGATAAATCTGAATACATGTGCTGATTTCATCTGTATGCTTCCTAGGTGTTTGAAGAAACTGGCTTTGACATAAAAGATTATATTCGCAAAGAAGAATACATTGAGCTGAGAATTAACGATCAATTAGCACGGCTGTACATCATTCCAGGAGTTCCCAAGAACACAAAATTCAACCCTAAAACTAGAAGGGAAATTCGGGTATGTGTTATCTTGTTTGAATCTGTAGGAACCTTATTGTGAAGCTTGATTTTTACAGCTAATTTTGTAAAATTAAGAACCCACCAAGCATGATGAATACCTCAAATGCTGGGTACAAATAGGGTCTCTACACTGTAGGGTTTTGTGAACCTCATGCACCTCTACTGCAAAGACTTATTCTTCACCATCTGTCTGATGTCTCTGTTAATAATGAAAACAACATTAGAGCATGCTGTCGCAGTGTAATTCTCTCCTTCTTTTCTCTGTGGTGTTGTATATGTTAGTAATTTCATGTTATTCCTAGTTATAGCTACATATATAACTATATATTCTTCTGAAGATGTAATTATTAATTGGTGATCTACAAAAGCTTATGTAACAGAAGGGTTGTGTCCTCTCTTTCATGGCTAATAACATCCAGACGTAGAGAACAGCGTATTCTAAGGACGATGTTGGGAAGGGGACACAAAATCAGAACTATTTTGAGTAGTTTCTGTACCATTAGGCTTTTAAAGGGTATAGTAGACTTATTGGAAACTTTGTTCCTGGTACTCATAACCTTTGAAGTTTGACTATTTTGTATTGCAATTCAGTTTAAAACAGCTATCCACATACTTTAATGCAGATGGTACCACTGAGCATCTGGCTTTATAAATAGGAAAAGGTGCTTGTAGTTGTCTAGCCAGGAATCTCTTATTTTCCTGCATTAGATACCTCTGTTTCGAAATATGAAAGTAAAGGCAGATGAACTTTGATTTTTTCTTTAAGTGTATGGTAAATACTTCCCTTTGTATAACTGTCATCACCTGGGGGTGATGAAGAGTTCTGACAATGTCAGGTTTTTGTCTCCCTACTGACGCACAGTCTCCATCTGTTGTAATACAACTGGGCATGCCATTTTTGTATTTCCTGTAGAACTATATTGAAAACCTGTTGAGTTTGTAACTTCTTTCCATAATATGCTTATTATCTGGACCTGGGGTTTTGGGCCTAGGTTCTGCAATAGAAAAGCTCATGTGGCTTTTATACTCACTGTGTATATTCAGAATTCTTGATTTTCTTCTCCATTCTGCCAAGTATACAGTTTTAATATTTTAAACTATGTATATGTATAAAGGATAACACAAGTCCTATCCTTACCCATATTCCTTACCTTTATAACAAAAACAAAAACTTAATCTGCAAAGTAAATCTCCTTCTTTCCCATAAGTTCTGAACTAGTGTTGGTGGTGTAGTTTTGATGCCATTTTAAATAAAGGAGTCGTAATGACTTTGAAAGTTATTTAAAGCCTCTACCTTTATTTATGTCATTCAGTATGCAGTGTGCTGGGCTTTTTTAGCTGGTTGGTTTTTTGAAACCCTGGTTTAGAATTTAGTTGCTGGATAATACCTTGCCTGTATCTTGCAATGAGTATGTGCTGTACCATCTGTTACTCTGTAGTTGAAGTCAGAAGAATGACTCTGTTGTTAATCAAAAGAATGACTCTGTTGTTAATCAACCTTTTGTGAAAAACACTGTTGAAGCTCATTAATTAAAGTCTTCCACTGTAATTTTTTAATTAACAGAGATAATTGTAATTGAGACACATTTGTAACATTTGATAAGGCTACAGTAGTGGATATTCTTATTTTATTTCTTTTTTTTCCAGAATATTGAGTGGTTTTCCATTGACAAACTACCATGCCACAGAAATGACATGACCCCGAAGTCCAAGCTCGGGTTGGCACCTAACAAATTTTTTATGGCAATTCCTTTCATCAGGTATGTTTGAGATGAGGCAAATGCTAGGCCATTGCCTTTCAGGCAACTTTAGTTTCTCTAGATTTGTTGCAGGAAGTAGATGTTGTTACATTTCTCCTTACTTCCAGGCCATTGAGGGAATGGATTTCCCGGAGGAATGGGGATTCCTCAGATAGTGACAATGGATTTTCATCTACAGGTAGCACACCCTCTAAGCCCAACTTGGAAAAAGCTAGGTAAGAACCAGGTCAGTTTAACACCTCTATATCTGTTCTATAAAACATTGGTCATATGAAGCTGGTTGTCCTTCCTCTTTCTCTGAGTATTTGTGTGCTAATAATAGAATGGGTTATTAAAAAAATAAAATTGTGGGCATATCTCAAGGGACTATAAATAGGATGAGAAGTTAATTAGTGACATGATATGATACAGGTTTTTTTTTAAAGTCTCATATGTGTCAGAACTGAGATAATTTCTTGACTCCTGTCTGTGAGAATCCAAAAAACATAAGCTAAAACAAGTAGATAACTTTCAAGTGCTTTTGGCGCTTCCACAAAGGGAAAACAGGACTTTCTAAAGTAGAACTGTAAGTACTATTGGGAGTAGCTAGCTAGATAAAACCTGTGGGGGGTCAGCAGGGAAAGAAGTGCTGGTGGTTTTTTATTCAGCTGAGCTAAAAATGGTAGAGCAAACTTTAAAACCAGTAGTTCCAAAGAGAAGGCTAGGTACATCAAGTTGGGTCAGCACCAACACTGACAACAGGACCTACTGTCCTGCTGAGTGTGCAGAACACAGATTTCCTACCAGCAGGCAAAATGAAGTGTGAATGCAGGGAGCATTATTACAGTTTCCACACTGATTAATTAAGCTTGTCTTCCAGGTTGTTCTCAAAAGGCAGAAAATTATTTCATGTTTTTATTCTGCTGTCAATAAGTCTGAAGTTGTGTTGTAAACTGTTTTCCTGTGCTAGATCCAAACTTCGCTGTAGTCAGCAGATGTTTACAGAGAGCTTTTCAGGAGAGCAGTGTATGAAGCCAAAACAGCCACAGAAGCCATATAATCATCCTGAGATGTCTGAAGCTTTGAAAATAAAGGTAGATTTTTTTCTTAGGCAAACATGGATCTGGGCTATGTTAAATGTATGTCTTTGTTCCTGAGAATTTCTCTTTGCAATAAAAATACTGAATTTTATTACCACAAAATGCAAAACTAAAAACATAAAGAAAAAATACCTTGGGGATTCTCAGACTTATCTGTCATTATCAGGTAGTAGTTGTGTTGTTTCAAGCATAGAAAGCAATTACTATTCACCATTTTGGTGTCCTCCTTTGTACCATTTTGAAATCTTTTGGATACCACTAGTATTTATGAATCATTGTATGGGAGCTCACTGAACTGAATTTATTGTGTAATTCAGTGTTGCTAATAGTGCAAGAGAGACTGAGTAACTGCTGATGAGTCTCTAACTTGAGTGTATGTTTGGTTAATTTCAGTGTGGTTCAGCTTGTATACAAAAAATACCCTTTACATGTTTGAGGTTATTTGGAGGAAGGGCCTAACTAATAAGTAGGAAATTTCAGTGCAGTGATTTTCAATGCTGCCATTTAAACTTTTCTCTTTACTGTATTTTGGACTTAATGGTAGAGTCAGAGCTTGAGGAGCAATGGCAGAAAACAGTATCAAGAGACTTCCAGCCAAAAGAAGCGAACAAATGGAGTCCACAACCAACCAGTTAAGCAAAATCATACCTTGGTAAGAAACACACCGTGGCTGTCTTATTAACAGGCTCCAGTAATGCTTAATGAATGTGCAGGCTAGTAAATAATCCTGCAACTTTCCAGGTTCCTGTCAGGTAATAGCCTACTGTAGTGCATCATGGTAAGTCAGTGTAGTACACGACTTATTTGTGCATGATATATTACTGTAGGTATGAAGTTTTGTTATGCAAAAATTAGATACAAAGTGGTAAAGCATGTGCTTATTTCCCTCTTTCCAGCAAAAATGTTGAGAGGCAGACTTGAAAGCCAGTATCTCATATAGTTTTTAATCATACAGTAGAACTGCAGCAGTTTGTAAATTCCAGTATGACATTCTTGGTTTTATTACCTTTCTCTTGCAGTAACTGAGTGTCTTTGTCCCCACAGTTCTGCTGGCTGGCAGAAAGCTTGCTGAGATGTCTCTCTTTTCTAATATAATGTCTTTTTTATTTCCTCCCTGCTTCTCCCCACCCTGCACTATTCTTGATGGCTCTCCAGTTCTACTTTGTTGGCTCTTGTACATCAGTGAGCCCCAGTTCTCTATGCAGCTCAGCTGACTTGTCCAAGCTTTAGTTCTTGTTTACTGGCTGTAAACTAGATCCTTCCCATTCTGGTTTGTGGCTATTACCTTGTATCATTTTTATTTTTTTTTTTGTAAAAGTGCAGAAGCCATAAAATCTTTTCCTATATTATCCTCATTGTAGCAAGAAACGGTTAGTTGTGTTTGGGTCTGAGAGTAGAATAATGAGGAGTCAAAGAATTGGCTGGCCAGAAATTTGCTAATATAGAAAAAAACTAATGGGAACCTAATGGCATCTTAATAGAAACAAGTGGAACTATTAATACTCTGCAGTTACTTTGTAGGCTCTTTACAGACTATGGTAAATAATTCCATGGTGTTTCATTTGCATTTTCATGATTGTCAGTCTTTTGAAGTTTAAATATTTCATATCCCAGTTATAATTTTCAAATACAATTTAGAATCCATGGAACTCTTTAATTCATAGAGAGTGCAAAGGGCCATACTTTTCCCTGTATTTGTACACTTACAGCAGCATATGTGGGGCTAAAATATTAACTCTTCCCTGGAGAGTTCTAAGTTTGTCTCTAATTCATGCTAATTTAATTTGCAGTAGCAGTCTTTTTGCAAATACCTTCCCCTTGCTTTATTTGGGACAAGCTAATCGAAGAACAGGCTTATGCATGTACTACTTTGTTTCCACACCATCATGTGCAAGACCTTTCCAGCTTAAAACATTATGAAAACACAAGTTTCCCCCAAAAGACTGTGCTTTTAAAATGTTTTGTTAACTGTTAAAAGGTCGTATGCTTCTGAAAGACTTGTGGACTTCCTACATAAAATAGCATGACACAATTCATGCTGAGTTATAAGAAAAAATAATGTACATATTAGTTGGGGTGATATAAAAATATAATGCTGGTTTTTTTCTTAAGTGTGTAATGTATGGTACTTCTCTTAACCAGAAATGTGAAAAAAGGCTTAATCCAAGAAGACTTCAAGATAACTTTGAAACAGGCAAGTGAAGTCTGATTTTTCATCCATTGTCATGTATTATGGGCTGAAAGCACCTGAACAATGATGGTTGAGTATTTTTCCCTGTATGCTAAATGTTGTAAGAAGCTTTGTTTCTCTAAAGCCGTCTGAGTTCTTTCGTTTATTATTTGGCTAACTTCATGTGCTGCTTCTTGTTGGTTTTACAATGCTTCTCCCTAATAATTAAGACTGCCAGATTATACCAGGTGGATGAGTAAAAAGTAACTGAAGGCTGGTTTAGGAAAACAGCGTAAGAGGCAACAAACACAATGCTGGTAATTGTGTGTTGGCTCAAGGCTTTCTTTCTGTCCTGCTAGTGATAATCTGCAATTGATATTGGACTTCTCCAGAGAGTCACACAATACTTTCATTACTGTTCAGAAAACAGGGATATATTTCTTGTTTATTTATGAAATGATGTGCAAAACAGAACCTGTGGGTAAAACTGGCTATTCAAAGTGTCCCTAGATTGCCATGACTTTTAAAATTTGTCCTAGCCACTAGATGAATTGTAAAAATGGTTGTTTTTTAGGTTACTGTGTTCTGTTTATGATCAGACATACAGATTTTGTCATAAATATTAATTGAATATATATTTGAGGTATAGTTTTGTATTGTTATTGATACTCATATTGATAATGATCTGTTTAAAATTTGTTTCATGCTTTTTTCTCTTTAAGCAGATGCAGTGTATGAGATGTGTTGCTCCAGTGAAGAGCCACTTCCAGAACATGTAGAGGGACATTCTGTGGCATGCAATGGCCATTACAAATTTGCTTTCTCATCAAGAGCTTTCCTGAGTTTCAAGTTTGACCATGATGCCATAATGAAAAGTTTCGACCTCTGACAACAAACATTAGGAACAAAAATCAGACCTGCCTGTTGCAATTGAGGGGGTTTCTTATCCAGCCTTACTCTTTCTCAGGAGTTTAGTTTAGTTTGTTTGTTTTTAAATGCAATGCAGGGACTAACTGGTGGTTTGGAAGGGTTTGTTCTCTTTGCAGTATGGGAGTGGCATAGACAAGTGTTGCACTTTAAATGCAGTATAGCCTTTGTCCACAAAAGTACCTTTCCAGTGTTCAGTTCACTTGTTCCTAGCTGTGCATTAGAGGGCATTCTTTTTTTTGTGTGTTGTTGTTGGTATTTTTTGTTTGGTTGTGTTGTGTGTGTGTTTTTGTTTTTTTTTTTAACTTACTGTGTGTTTTGTAGAATGTCACTGACTTTTTTTAAACTGTTGAGTATATCAGCTTGGTAAACTTTAACTGCTCTGATGTAAATTATTGGACTTGTTACTCATTATCGTGTAGCACATTGCAATATTATGGCAGTGGCAATGAAACTGATTCTCAGAGGACTCCTCTGTCCCAGTGATTTTGAAACTCAAGTTGCACATTTCAAACCTAGCCTCAGCCTATTATTCTTTCTCTGTCCCACTTGCTTGCCCAAAATACCTTCCCTCCCTCACACTGGTAGTTTCTGTTGGCTGGTGATCAGTAGTACTGAGTCAGATCTATAGCATTTTTACCTACTTTGCCTCCATCTTTAGTAAAGATACACAAACTGGGTAGAACTTAGCCATTCAAAGTGTCTAGCATCAACTCTAATGCACTGTGCCCAGCTGGGTAAGAAGAAGTTGCAAAGTTTTGTGTTATCCCACTTGCAGCTGCTTTAAAAAAGAAAAGCTTAAATTTTGTCTACGAGAGGTTACTTTTGTAGAATTTATACTGAATGTAAATAAGCCTCTGTAGATCTCACTGAGGAGAAAGGCAGGTGTGTGGGTAACAGGAGTAATTTTGTGACACTAAATGGCTTAAGCCAGGTTGCAATAACTATTCTAAGGATGTCCAGTATTGGATTCTGTGCTGTTGTCCTCAGATCTTTTGTGTAGTGTATGCTCTGTATATACTCCATAGTATCGAATTGCACTTGCAGTCAGCACTTAAATGATGTAGCCTCAGTTTTTTTCAGCTACAACACTTTGTAAGTAAAAGATGGGGGGTGGGGGGAGAGAAACAAACAGTAAGAGTTGAGGTGACAAACTGCTGAATCACCTTCCTGGTTCAAGTAAGGGGGTTTTGAACATGTGCTTTGCAGTTGAGAGAAATGCACTGAGATAATTTGTCACAGCAGCTTGTGGTAGCAAGCATGTTGTCCCAGACTTAAAAATGGACTTTTCTGTAAAATAAAGGTGAGTAATTGGTAACTTCATAGGTTGAATAAACTATGCCCTTGTCTGATGACAGTGTGTGCTCATGCGCTGGGTCTTTATGCAACTCATGTGTCATCCAAAAATGAAATCCTGGTCTTCCTTCAACCACCCTACTTCATCAGCCCTACCTGATCTGTTACCTAGTGCTTTTCTGCAGAAATAGCTTTAGAACTATCTCCGCATTTATTTATCTGCCTGGCACCAGGTGATTTGGGATTCTTATGCTGTAATAATCTGGTGATAGGAACGCTGAACTTCTGTATTAGTCAACAGGAGAAGCAGACTGCAGCATTTCCTTCTGCTGGAGGACAAGAGTCCTGAGGGCCTTGTCTTTCAAGACCAAATCTTGAAATAGTTCAATCTAGCTTTGTCTCTGTTTGTTGTTGATTTTGATGTTGTTGTTGTTGCTTGTTTTTGTTTTCTTTTTTAAAAAAATGATATCCAAAGGCTGTTCAAACCAGTAAATGGCAAAGAACAGTAATTGAGAAGGTGGTATCATGCTGGAGGAGGTTGTTACTCGGCTTCAGCTGAAAACTGATCTTTAGTTACTTCTTTAGTGTAAGTAGGTGATTTCCCAGCAAAAGTGCCTTTACTCATGGTGAGGCAGAAATTTGTATTCACATCCTGAGGCTGCTACTGCCTGTGGAGTTAACAAGACTCTCTTAAGGCATGATTAAAATATCAGGCTGTGGAAATCTTTTATAAGTTAACTTCTCAGAGGACTTAAGTTATATTTCATCTAGTGCTCTGTGAAATAAGGGGGATATTAATGAGTGAACTTGGAGCATCTGTCAACTGTTTGGGAAATCATATCCCAAACAGAGAAAATCTTTAGAATGAAGCAAGTATGTCCTATGAATAGGATATGCTGGCTGCCCTGTATATTCACTGGGTCATTTTTTTTCTTCTTGGTGAACTGGTTGCTTCATTAGCAACCCTAAGTGGGGCTTATACAAATATCATTATTTTAGTAAATCTAGCCTTAATGTGAGTTGCAAATAAATGTGATAAATAGGCAATAACTTCTTTGTAGAAGAGCACTGTTTCTTGTAGTAGCATTGCTTTCTGCTTTCTCGGTAAGGTTTCTGAAACAATGTAAGTGTGGTGGCATGTGATCTACCTTATGGGTTCCACCATGCCCTGCACTGTGAACGTTTTTAATTGTTTACTATTGTTTGTGTTTTTATTTTGTCATCCTTTTATAATTAAGTATATTTTTTAGTTTAGAAGTACCGTTTACATTATCTTTTATAAACCAGTGAAGAAATAACAAGTGAGATAAAGAATTTAGTTCCCTGAGTTTTTACTTTATGGGAGCTAGACACAGAGAAACAAGTAACTGTTTGCATGTCAGGCTTGAGAGCTGATGTCAAGATACTTGAAAAATAAACATTGCTCAGTTTGAGAATGCTGCCTGCAAGGGGTTATTCATATTATGAATGGTCATTCAATGTTCTTGAAATTGAAGAATTTAAGAGATTAAATAAATGTTTAACAATAAACCTATAAACGTGTGGGTGCTGGGAACCTAATATTAGTTTGCAGTTTCTAGTACTACATACACTCCCTGCTTGTGTGAGATATTTAGCATCTCTCCGTCTTCTCCTCCTGCTCTAAACTTTGAACTCAGACTGAAGTTTTATTTGCCTAACTGAAGGACGTCTGTGCTGAAATGCAATTAACTTCAACTCTTTGATGTACGTGCATGCTTTTGAAAGTAGCTGTGTCTTACATAGCTTGAAGTCTGGAAGCAGTGGTACTGGGAAGAAGAGGGGAAATAGCTTTATTTACTGCACAAAGTATTTTTTTAACACAGTGTAAATTCTTTAGATCAAACTTGCATAGGTAGTTTCTAATAAAATTTTGAGCCTAGTTGCTGGTCCAGAGTTCCGTGCTGTTCTTCAACATTCCCGATTTAATTTGGTGATTGGAGAACAATACTTGTGTTTTTCCTTTACCTATCTGTGGCTGTAATAAATGTAACAGTTCTTTTTGAAAACAAGGCAGGCTTTGGGCCTGGCTATTCCTAACAGACTTGCTCTCAGATTGTAAATTCAGATAAGAAAATACTTTCTTCAACTTTTATTTGCTGTAGTAGAGTTGCTTTTTTGATTTATAGTTTATAGCTGCACTCATGTTTTCTGGTGTGAAGAGCAAGACTCTACATTAAAAGTCCAATCTCTGATACCCTGTCGTGCAAGACAGTGCTGCTGCTCCATGGCTGACTGGCTGTCCAGTTGTAGGGTCAGTGGGCTGTTCAGTCCTCAGCTTCCTGTTTTTAACAAATTCTGAGCAACAGAGATGTTTTCAGAGGTTAAGTCAGGTGCCTTCATCTTTTAAATAAGGAGGTTACACTCTAAATGCATTAGGAAGCTCAGTATTGAGAACTGGTAGAGTAGTCTGACCTGTTGATTTAAAATACAGTTTATTTACAAAAATTAAGTTTTGCATGGTAAATGTTAAATGATCTGATGCTTATACTTGGGTCCATAATTTCAGATTTTTTTTGTTATTACAAAATTTCAGCTTTTGAAGCAACCAACATTATTTAAGATGGTAGATTTCTACAAACTAATCGAAGGTGCTTTTACAGTAAATCAGGCTTCATAACATCACTACTCTTGCAGAATAGTTTTTTGTTCTTCTGCATTTATAGCAATAGTGTAGTTTAGGCTAAATGCTAGTATTTGCACTGTTCTTAATTCTGTACATAAGCACTGACAGATGCAGCAGGATTTGTACTGTGTGTGCATTTCACTGTTTATTCACTAGATTATGACTTTACAAGGAAGACAATATGTGTAGCAATGGCCACATTCAAAACCATGCAAGAGGAAGTATTCTTGATTAGAAGTAGTATATTAAAATTAAATGCTCGGGTTTTAACATGTCTTTTCATTGAAAATGTTTGGTTAAGCTAGACTTGACTTTTACTGTATAAATTAATCTCTACAGAAACTCTTTAAGTTGCTGTCAGCTCTGGGATCGTTCTGGGAAGGAAGTAAAATTCTCTTAATTCCTCCTTCAATAATTGCAGGAAAAAGAAAGATTGCTTTTAAGTAATTATCAAAATTTTGCAGGGTACAGCATGTTTAAATTCAAATAGGTTCATTTTGGATTTACTGAAAACACTGAGTAATTTGTCATTGTTAAGCATTTATATGGTTGATCAGAGGAATTAGCTTCTAGTTTCCATTTTGAGTTCTAGTTCATTGCCTTTATGGAAACTATTACATCTCATGAAGCATTAAAAATTTTAAAACAAAGCACTTACAGTTCTTTAAGAATATAAACCCTGCAAACTCAGTTTTCTACAACATGTTTCCCACTGTGAGAAAAAGTTAATTTGCAAATTTTTTAAAGTGTGTTGGAGCAAAATCACTGAACTAGGAAGATGAACCATTGGTATCTTGCTGTTTGGGTAAATTTTTGTTATGCAGGAAAAGTATGCAAAACTGTTCAATTAAGAATTCTCAGCAAATACTTCTCAAGTCTATACTTAAGACAGGATCCTTAAGTAACATTACTATGTCTGCATGGCACTGCAATACATGGAAGCTGTACTTTAGCCCTGAGGAGCAGTTTAGCTGGGTTTGCACTTAGAACATTAAAAAGCAAAACAGACTCCACAGGAGGTGGGGTTTTTTTCATTAATTTTGGCATAATGCTAGATTGCTATACATGTTCCAGGACCCAGGCTTGCTCAGGTATTGCTGCCCGAAGATAACGCCTCTCTGTGCAGCACTGCATGCCTCGCAGAAAAACAGGGAGCAGTGTTTTATTATATGGATCATGCATGAAGGGTAATGGCTTCCTCCTTTTTGTTTAAAGCTCAAGAACTTGATCGGTTTTCCTCACTGGTATGTAAGCAGCATATTGGTGCTAACTAAGCAGAAAGTATGTACAGCTAATAGGATGAAAACATGTAAAGATACCAGTTTTTTTCTCCTGTTTCCATTCTGTTATCTGCAAGAAAACTTTGCATTAGTCAACTCTTCAATTTTAGTAAATAAAAATCTGTAACCACCTGTAACAACTGTTGTACTGATGATTGTGATTTGTTTTTCACACATTCAGAAACTGAAGCACATCTTTAGGAGACTATGAATAAATTGACATTTTCTTCTATACTGTAATTTTTCTCTGTCAAGTTAAATTCCTCTATATATAAATATAACAAAGTACTGAAGTATGAATATAAGCATTGCTGATCAGTGTGAAATGTAAAGCCTGAGCTGATGGTGCAGGTTGCTCTTTCACTGTAGAATGTTTAAATGTTGCCTTAAGCCAATCAGCACCACTAATTATATACAGTGCCAGTGAAAACTATTATTTTTGCAAGTCAATTGTAAAGGTAGACACGAGGCCTATTCAGCACAATAGAAAGCAAAAAACCCCCACCAACCCCCCCAAAAAAACACCAATAAAAAATAATTAAGTGTAAGATGTACTGGAGAAAGTATGTGAACTTCAATCAGTGCTTTTAAAGTATTTATGAAATAGTCGTAATTTTTTGGTCCATATAACTTATTAGAAGAAATGGATGTGTGGAAAAGTTTTTGTGTGTGCCCTTTCATTTCCATAAAGTGACAGCTGAAGCTGTAGAGGCTTTGGGGGACGTACTAATGTTACTAAGCTCAGCTAAAACCCTTGATCAGGTCTCCAGTGAGTTCTTACCAACTTTTCATGTCCCTATTATAGGAACTTTCCTGACAGTGTTGTATCTTGCCTTGGGGAACATCTTTGTGGTACCTATAAACAAAGCCATTCAACATGAAGATGACAAAGTATGCAAGGTAAAGCAACCTCAAGGCAAAGGAACAGCATTAGAAATTTATTCAGAATATAAGAACATTTGTAAAATAAGTATTATAAATGTCTCTGTATAAATAAATGCAGTTTTTAAAATTCTATATCAAATAAACACAAAATAGCTATTTTTACAGCAGCTAGGAAACTAAAAAGCAGCACACATTTAAAGCTGATTCAGTAAGGTGAAAAGTTTCTAAACTTACAATGTATGGTACAGTATTAAAGGAGGAGTAAATCCTAATAAAACCAGTAGAACAATACTGAAATTAATGCAAACTTAGTCACATGTGCTTTGCAATAGCTAACAATACATTCAAGCTGGTGAAGATTTATACAATTAGAAAAAACAGTACTACTTTTGTTCTAAACACACTGTGAAATACAAAGTTTCATGCACTCTAGTGACTTAGAAAAAAACAAAACAAAGCACGAATACCCTAACATTAATTAATGAGTGAGCAACTTGGTTCTGTTGCAAAGAACCCCCTTTTTTCCTTGCTTTTCAAAGGTATTTTTTTCTGTCATGTCTTAAGTGAGTAAAGTTCCTGTGACTCAAGGTGATTTGCACGCTCATCTGTAGGCTGGGTGTGCTGCCATTTCAAACAGTTGCAAAAAAAAAAAAAAAAAGGAGTTTTTTTGGCATTTATTCTCAGGGTTGGTGCCATTTTAACAGGTATTTACAGGTACACAGGAACTGCAGCTAATTGTTAATATGAAACAGTTTTCACAATAGCAGTAAACCTTTCACTTCTTCCCTATTGAGGAAACCTTTCTCCAGGAGACCAAGAAATGAATAGGTGCTTTCTTAAGCAAAATAACTGGTGATGTGGCAAACTATGGGTACTGCTGAGGCTATATGAGACTAGTTCTGCTTTCTCATCTATAATCTGTATGGGAAAAAAAGGGAAGTGACTGATGTTTTATACTTTATGCTAAAACACTTTTAGAGCACAGCTGGCAGGGAAGTGATGTGGTTAAGTGTGGTAAAACAATGATCAGCTTATGCAGAATCAGCAAATCATTAGGCCGGAGAGAGGCATTGAGGGACACCACAGCCTTTTGTGCCTTTAAACCCAAGTGCATTTTATGCTTTCTTAATCTATATATTTATTTAAAAGAGAGGTTTCAATTCAAATACCTTAAGCTTCATTGTATTGTTTAACAGACTCTCTTGCTACCAAGAAATAGAAAAAAAATGAGCTTAAGAGGAAATCCAGTGCAGCAGTGGTTTCTAGTTACCGTAAGTGAAAGGTATTTCATGGAGTTTGAGATTACCTTGAGTTATGTGGGTGTTGAAGATGAAGACAAAACTGTGATTGTATTTTTTCCACAGTACATAGCAGATGATTTTCCTTGTGTTTCTTCAGAAATGAGTGTGATCAGCTAGCATTGAAGCTCAGGGAAAAACCTCATGGTGAGAAACTTGTTGGCCAAAAAAAGGGAAATGCCATAGACAGGTACTTAGCAACACAGAAATCAATGTGTCTACTCCCTCAACAGACTGGTTTGCAAAAATTTCCATTTGCATTTTAAATTAAGCACAGTTATCTTGAGACAGAGGACTGATCAAAACCAATCTCAAGGCTTCATTACCTAGAACTTGATTTTGAAATTGTCATTATTTAAGTTGCTATTGTGAAAAACCACATATGTTGGCTTTGTAGCTGATGTATCAGATTCTAGAGAAGCAGGAATCGCTGCCCTAAGAAATGCAGATGTCATGAACACCAACTGCTAGTTTCAGATGTAACACAGACTTAACAATAATGCCATATTTGGAACACAGATTCCCACAACTATTCTGTCTGTCTGGCCTAATCCAGTAGTAGACAAAACCAGTTCAAACTAACTACACATACTTCCTTAGTACTAGAAATTGGAGGAATAAATGAGAAAAGTGATCTTAATTCTAAATACACTAATAGAACCTGCGGTACAACACAACATGTAAAGGATAGACAACTCCTGAAATCCAACTAACTCAGAGTCTGAAAAATGCAAATAGAAGTGTAAAACAGTAACAGGCTAATAACATCAGACTCTAGTTTGGCATGTTAAAAACAAACTTGGAAGCTGCTTTATGAACTCAGTCAAAAAGCAGTCTCCTGTGTTTTGCTCCCTAGAGAAGTCAACATGATCACTTTCTTTGCTTAATGCTCATTACCATAACAGGCCAACAGTTTCAATTCCAGCAGTTTGATAATACCATAAAAAATGATGTGACTTTAGCAAAAGAAGAGAATGTTAGCAAATAGTGAAAAGTAACCTAAGAAGCTGTATGAAGAATTCAACATTCACATTCTGTTTGTGGCTATATATCTATACACCTACACATTTATAATTTTGGGCCTACATATTCAATATTAAACAGGTACATTCCTAGTAAGTACCTTTTTTGGTTGTAACAAGTATAAAAAGATAACATTCTGCCTCTTGATCACAGAAAGCTGTTCAGAAGCACTATGTGCATGACAAAAATGGCCCAGCTTCTTAAAGAAAACCTTGTCTATAACGTATTAACAAAAAACAACTGTTTCACAAAGTAACTGCAAACACCACACAATATAAAATACCAGGAGGACTCCTATCATTTCTTACCCAACCTTGGCACAGACTATCTGGTATGGTGAAACAGCCTTTAATCCTCTTACAAACTGGAAGAAATACACCATTACAGTTTTCAGAGATGCAACTAGCGTTTTTGGCTTTTCCAAACCAACAGGAGGATCTGCAGTGAAGTGACAGTACTGCAAGTATGGTGCAAAAAAGGAAGCCAGCCTATCTCCCCACTCTGCAAGTGTCTATTTAGTTGATTTAACCACAGCAGCAAATCTTGAGGGTACAATACAGAGTGTTGTGTGCACAGGGATTGGGAGAGCTCTCAAATTATCTTCAAACTTCCCAAATTAAAACCTCTTAATAGCAATTATTTTGCTATGTGACACTGTTACCCATAGTACATACATAAAATGGAAGAGAAGATGTATGAATATAGACATAATGACACAGATAATGTACATAATCATAGTATGATAATTCAGGCACTGCCATTTTACATTATGAAACAGTCCTTAAGATTAACACTTACATTATCCCCACTTAGGTTATCCCCATAGCACCTCTCTAGGATCCCAGAGAAGGTGGTTAAGTGTGTCAGCATTGACAGAGCTTTCAGCATTTGAAGCTACCTAAGTCAGTCTCCAAAAAAACGCGTTTGTAATGGCACAAAGCATCTTTGAAAGAGATGCGTTTAAAGTGAAGTTTCATTGGTGTGTGGTCTAGAGTTCTCTTCTTCTAGTAAAGCTATTCTTTGTTTGAGCATTCTTACTTGTGTATCATGTCTCTCCACCATGGCCATCATTTGTGATTCCAGTTTCTTCAGCTTATTTTGATGCTTTTTCTTTGCTTTTTCATAAGCTGCTACCAAATTGCTGTTAGAAATACAAGGCAAGGTCATTTTAAAAGGCTTGTTCATAGCAAGAGCTACAAAAATCCACCCCAAAATCCCACCTTTGGAAAGTCTGGTTATTGATATTCTTCCTAAAATTTCCTAGTGCTTTACAATGCGTTAGATCCAAACTTTATTGGTCCAAAACCAGATCAATGCTGTGGTAAACTGGTTAGTGAAAACACTTTTAAACGTGGTTCAGAGAGCCAGCTAGGGGTTGCTGATGGTGACCTCCTGCTGTTGTGAGTCAGCATAGCACAACATTTAATATGCAATCATTTACTAAAACATTGCATTGCCAGAATTTGCTTACAAAACCCAGCACTGACTTTGCATTTTCCATTAAAAAAAGTTCTATTCCAAAGATGGTATTTTGTGTTAATTTGTCAATTGCTAAGTATTTTCTGTGCCTCCAAATTGACTCAGTTGGAAAACTTGAGAACTTGGGCATTGCTCCTCAACACAAGGGCTTTCAGGTATAAGTTATTAATGAAAACTACATAGTGAGTGATAGGCTCCTTGCAGGAAGGGCAGCTACAGTCCACCATATTCTCAGACCATCCAAACAGTGCCAGTAAAATCTACTGAGTGAGCAACAGAATTTAAGTGTGACTATCAAAACCAGTTTATTAATCAAGAGGCTGGAGATGAAGAAAAGCGAGCATTTTTAAACAAAGCGAGAGATTCATAAATCTCACTAAACAAAGGTTTTCATTTATTTTAATAATAATGCATTTACTAGTAATTCATTTAAGATTAATCTATTTCCCTGACTCTCTTCTTAGCTATGTAGTTTTCAGTGTCATACATGGGAGGTATATACCTCCCCCATCGCTAAGTATCACCTTAAAGAGTGAACTCTCGTGAATGCAGGGATCCAAAAACTGCTCATTAAGGCAAGGGGAGGTTTACAGTGCATTACCAGAATATGGGGGGGGGGGAAGGGAATCAATCTTGCATCCGTCTGGTGGTGGTTCCTTTACCTGTTTGCCCTTTTGAGGTCATTAACAAATTCTGCAGACTGCTGATGTCTGATTTCACTACTCTTCGTAAGTCTCTCCAAAGCACTCACTAATTCTTGCACTCTAGCTTTTAGTTTCTTCTCCCTGGATCAGGAGAAAAGGAGGGAGAAAACCATTTTCAAAACAAACAACACTTCACCTCACAAGTGCATGAGTGGTTGTTCTGTGCGGAGTTGACAAGATGATAATATTTTTCTTCCTACTACTTGGATAAAACAGGAGGTAGCTCTTACATTAAACTTTTCCACAAATTGATTTTTGTATTTTTACAACATTCACTATTTTAGAATATAGGATCAGAGATGCAGCAAAGAGAAAGCAAACCTCTCCGGTGGATCATGATCTTGAATGTATCGAATTACACTAATAATCACAAAGACACAGAAAACAAATAATTAAGAACACCTGGCACCTGCCACCTACTGTGTCTGGAATGAGCTAGTGAAAAAAACTAACAAGGGAAATCAAACATCATGGTAATCACATAGGAGTTTTAATTAAAACTATAATACCAGGATTGCTATTTAAGACAACTGGCTAAACAAATTCCTTTTTACTTAGAAATTACTATAGAATTACAGAATTATTTAGGTTTGAAGGCACCTTAGACATCACCTCATTCCAATCCTGCTGCCACAGGGAGGGACACCTTCCACTAGATCAGGTTCCTCAGAGCCCCATCCAACCCAGCCTTGAATGTTTCCAGGAATGGGGCATCTTCAGCCTCTCCAGGCAACCTGTTTCAGTGTTCCAACATCCTCAGGGCAATTCCACTGATTTCAGCTACTGCCTCAAATTTAGCTATATATGTAATTTATGCTACAGCCTCTGTTACAGTAGATCACTACGTGTTTTTAGGAACCAACCAGTCCAGTCCACGTGGCGGTGGAAAACAGAAAAGGAACAAGAGAAGGGAGCACACACAAAAAAGGGCAGAAGACAGAGAACAGGCATTTTCTTTTGGGAGGTACCCTTTAATTAAGCCAGAGTAGTGAGGTTTAAAATGCCAACATAGTTACCAATTCTTACTTACCAATTATGAATCAAAAACTACATGAAGTAAGCCAAAGTGGAAGCAAGGTACCTTATAAGATTTTTACATTACGAATATCTCTATGAGGGAAAGAAAAAGTGAACAAGGCAGATGTTCTGAGCAGGAGTAAGCATTAAAGCTTAAGGCTTAAGCTGGCTTTAAAAAGCACTTCCCAGCGCTCATGAGCATGTGGCAGGGGGCAAAGTTACATGATGAAGTGTTGAACCTTACACTTGGGAGCTCTGCATGGATGGAGATGATTGTCCATACTTTGCTGCTTAGAGTCACTATTTGTCTTTCCCTCCTGTGTTTTGTTGCTGTGCTGTTAAGACAGTAAATTAGATTTCATCTCAACAACAAGACCACCACTAGCTCCCACATATGCCTACTAAGCCCCATGGGAATGAATGCCAAAACTTTATGGAAGTTTCCCCAGTTCTGCACAGACTACACGAGTGGATGATTCCTCAAAACCCAACTCATCAGCCTGCAGTTCCGAGGTTGGCCTGGCAATGGCACCATTTTATAACCAGAGACAAGGACAGCACAAGTGGCACGTCCCACTGTGCCGGGTTTCAGCAACAGAAGGGCTTTCACAAAGTCAGCCGGGGAAATAGTCCGAGTTAGCACTTTAACCCAACACACTGCAGACGCTGGTTCACTGGCCAAATTAAAAAGAACGTAACAGGGGCCTTATTGATGAAGAATCATCAGCATTCTTTATGCGTTTTTCACTGAAGTAACATACTCTGTTTTCAAATTATGCAATGTTTTTCCCCTAGTGATTAGAAGCTCACTGCCATCCACCCCAAATATACATTTTATTTTTATATACTATCCTAGGAGTCAGAAAGACTCAGTACAGTCTACAGCCAAAATCTCTGTTCTGCAAAGAAAACAGAAACAAACAAAAAATACCCAGTTTTCACTTGCAATAAAAGATGAGTAAGATCAGACCTGGCCGAGGTTACCTAATGTGTGTGTGGCAATACCAGTATAACAGAACATCACAGGGTGAATTTGGTGCTTATCTGCTCCAAAGGACGCTACAGCCATAGGCTCTGGGGAAGGCTCAGTAGCACTGTGCCCAGCACTGTGACCTAGTGTGAACAGCAAGTCCAATGGAATAAACATTTACGGTATTTGGATGTGAAGAGAAAACAAAACAAAACCAAAAAACGAGGTTGATTTAACATTATGTGCAAGAAAAGCTGTAACTGTGAAAACTCTGCGCACAGTCCCATGGGAAAGAACCCTGGAGCTTAGTGCAGCTGAAGTCCTTAGCCCACCTGCTGTAACAAAAGCTGCGTGGAAAAGAAACAGCGGAAAGACTTGGAGGAACCTGGTAGTTTGGTTCCTACAGTGACTGTTACCTGATAAAACTATTACATCACCTTTTGTCTGGTTTTGCACTCATACCTTTCAACGAGTCATGTTCAGTCTGAACTCAGCTAAATATCAATAGATATTTCTTTACACTTGGCCTGTAACATTCTTGTCTTGCTGCTTGCCAAAAATACAGAGCCAGCAGAATGGTAGGCACCCTGGGCCTCTCTAGGCTAATTAAATAACTTTCAAATACTAGTTCTTAACTGTCTTGCTTAATAAGTAATAGTGGGTAATCCTTCAAATACGTAGATACCTCAAACTTGGATTTATATCAGTAGAACATATATTCCCTGAACTGGCATGATCCACACAGTTCTTTTGGCTTTTCTTGATGTCTTTCAGTCTGTGGAAACAGCATTAGCTAGTGCCTACTCCCACCTTAATCTCAGAGAGAGCAACGGGTGGTTTAATTGCATGTGCTGAAGTGTCCCAAAATATTATAGAAACAACACATTAGGATCTACTTTTACACTTCATGATGCCCATTTAAAACATGCCTATGTAAATATTTCAAGAGGCATTTTAATAGAACAAGTAACACGAGTAGACAGACATAGCAGCAACAGTAAAGGCCTAGTAGAGACCTTATTTTAGTCTGGGAAATAGAAATGCATGTACACTTGGTTATCTACTGTTACCTGCAAAAAACACGTCAGGTTTTCCCTGGAGTGCTGCACATTCTATTTTAGTAGCAGATGAGAGATGTCAGGGCTTACTGGCTACCCAACCAATGTTCCATCCGTTCGTGCAAAACCCATACCTCATAATACTAACTCTTCCCACTTCATTTCTACCATTAAGTGCCTCAGTTTATAGAAAAAGCACTGATTTGTGTCTCTCTAAGACTGATTGCTTAGTTGGGCAGCGAAAGGGAGTGATGATGAATCCTGAGGTGCTATTTGTATTCCTTTAATGCATTTCAGGGTTGGCTCTTTTTATGGGATTTCTAGCACCACTTCACGCTCCTGATTGTTATTATAAATCAGCAGGATGTAGAGAATCAGCCACTACATGCTTAGTAAGATAGAATATTTTAAAACAATAGTCCTATTCATACGCAGCATTTTTCCAGATTGAGAAGATATAAAAGCTGTGAACCAGGGATGGAACTGCCTTTGATGCAACCATACCAACATCCTCCTGACATGGGTCAGTCTTCCAGAGTCTAAAGAGCACACTTGCATAGAAGCTTACACTCCAAACTCACATTGCTAGTGTGCCCCAGGGCTGTAATGTGGACCAGTATGGATCCTGAGAAAGCATTTATTTGTGTATTTTGATGGGAAGAGGGAAGGAGAAGCACGTATTTTTAGGAGAACACAGGCCATGAGGCCTCAAGTCAACTGGACTGCAGAAGTCAGCACAGCTTTTGCTCCCAACAGCTCCTCTTCCAACTAGCTACTGCTGCTGAAGCTGTGGAGAAAACAGCTACTGCACTTTGTCTTCACAGAGAAAATGAGTGTGTACGGCTTGCTTACAACATAAGGGCTCTCTGCTGCAGGGCACTCGACAAGTCAGCTGGGCAAGTCCCTGACTGCTCCCTTCCCAAAGCTCAGAGTAAGTATATAAGTAGGCCTACAGTCTACTTCAACAGCTGCTAAAATCACTGTTTTCAGTGAAAAGCCCCATACGCTGGTAACAAAGACTTCTGCTTTCTGTTTTCACAATCACTCAGCAGGCAGTTGCTAAGCGGTTTTCAAGGACTTTCTGCTTCACAGGAACAGGATGGTTTGAGGACTTAAATGTTTTCTCTGGTTTCAAGGCTACTGCTGCAGAGAGTGGGGAATTCTGCCAGAGCTGCAAAGGAAACTATGTAACATTGGGCACATTTCTGCAGTTTCTGTCATTTTGGCTTCTGCACAGTGACACCATATGTGGACTAGAATAATGTGAGCAAGGTCTTGCACACCTTGTATTTTCCCTCCTGCCTGGGCTTTTCCAGACATGTTCAGGTTTCATACACCAGAATTCTTCCAAGGTGAATTTTCCTGTCCTTGCTCACTTCACTGAGAATCCTTCAGTGTTGCAAACAAGAACTGCTCTTCCCTGGCATGCAGCAAGTTCATTTTACTGCCCTTGGCTTGGAGCGTACCCAGCTAACTCCCCTCCCCTGTGAAAGCTCAAGCTATCATCCCTCTGCCCTGGGGTGAAGAGCACCCATGGCTCTTGCCAAATCTTCAGCAAAGAAGGACTAATGAGCTTTCTCCAAATCAGGAGGTAAGAAACTTCACCACAGCTGGACAGAGGATGCAGGGGCCTTTGAGGCTTGATTGTCTGACATCTTACCATCCACAGGAAAATCCTTTACCCACCAGGGACCATGACTTGCTACAAGTAGATCCCTTCAAATTCTGGCTCCCCTGACCATACTGGCACCACTGGCTTCAGCTCAGCATCCTCGCCTGAGCTTCACAAACACCAAGCCCCAGGGCAGCAGCCAGGCAGCCACAGAGGATGCAGGGGCCTTTGAGGCTTGATTGTCTGACATCTTACCATCCACAGGAAAATCCTTTACCCACCAGGGACCATGACTTGCTACAAGTAGATCCCTTCAAATTCTGGCTCCCCTGACCATACTGGCACCACTGGCTTCAGCTCAGCATCCTCGCCTGAGCTTCACAAACACCAAGCCCCAGGGCAGCAGCCAGGCAGCCAGTCCAGTGGGACAGGGGCCCCATGTTTCCTAGGTGCAGGTACACATGCAGGCTGGCCAGTCCCCAGGCATGTGGGGTCTGGGGAGGAGAGGGAGGAAGCAGAAGCACTTCCTGCACTTCCCCTGAAGGGGAGACACACACCTTCCATCCCACTCCTAACTCCTAGCCCTTTTTCCAATATCCTCCTGTTGTTTTAAACCTGGCATGTTTCCTCACTTCCCTCTATGCCTTTTCCAATTCCAGCTGAACAGGGTGACAGATGACTGCATTTTCTAGGCACTTGTTTCCTCTTCTCTCAGGAGATAAGAGATGGACGTTTAAAAGGAATGTAGATAATTTTTATTTTCATCAGCAGTTTGAACTAACCTCTGACCTCAGACTGGCATGCAGAATCCCCAAGCCAATTCAAATGCATGTCAGACTCACTGCTCTGGGTTGGCCTGCTAAGGAAAACAACTAATATATAACAGAATTTTTTAAAAAGCCAACAAAACAATACTATGCAAATGCCAAGAGTCTTAAAATCACCATCTTCAAATGCCCTGTCTTCCTGACTCACCTCCTGAGGCATCAGTGTGCTTTAAAACACTCTGCTGCCTGCTACCAGTGCAAAGGCAGCCTCTTCTGATCACAAACAAGATGGCACTTTAAAATACACTGGTGTAGGACACTGTGCTGCTTTTTTGCCGATTGTCAGATGATTAGAGCAGATCTCAAAATGCAGATGGTACCACAGGCATGTGTTACACCACTGGCAGTGGGGGAGACAGGCCAGGTGGGGTCCTGGAAGCAACAGACTGGCAGCAAAACGGGAAACAGGCCTGGAGGGAGGCAGCAGATTGCCTGCCACCCTCATGGCTCAACCTCCCATCCAGCTCTGCCAGCTCAGCCTGGAAGCTCTCCAGACCCAGAGCTATCTGGAACTCCCTGTGATGATTATATCCAAGTGCACAGCAGCTCAGCAGTTCAGATAAGCATGCAATGGTAAGGAGAACTACTTACTTTATGTAAAAAATAGAGAAAAACTAGTTATCCATAGAAAAAAATTAGCTACTCAAAACACTTCTGAGGAACATGTCCCTTATTTCACCATAAGCAATTTCTCTTCCTCCAAGGAGGTTTCTCTCAGTGAGACTCTAGGGGGAATTTCCAGAGAGATTTCATGCCCCCTAAACCCTTCAGGCAGCCAAGGGAAACCATGGCAGGAGATGCACAGTCATAAAGAAAGACAAAGACGCCTGAAATCTGCAATGACTGCAACACATGCCAGTTTCTCGCTTTCAATGTCTAAAAGTTACATACCTCCCCATTTAATGGATGTGATAATGCGAGAACAGAAATAAGTATGTGAAACCAGCAAAAAGCAGCTGACAACGCAGTGGAAAAACTCATCAGCTGCTCCTGAGTACCAACCCCCACCTCCCTGTCTCTACTTTTATCCACTGTGTATGTTCATCCTGTACTTTGGCCAAACAGAAAGACGATTTTACTGATTTAATTCTTCAGAGCCATTTAAAATCTGAATCATTATGATATTATGTGTTTTAGGCATTCCCCTTTTCATTTCCAAGACTTACTGCTGGCCAGGACAGGCTTGAATTCCAGAAATGCTCCTACACACTTCTGGATCCTACTATGATGAAAATAAGGGTGGTCCTTGAAAATACGCCAAGCTAAGATGTTGTCACATGGTCTGTGGAAGTTTAAAATAAAATAAGGTGGTTTGATTTATCTCTGGCTGACATTGTGTCAGGAAATAGCCACTGCCATGGCTTGGCACAGCTTTCTGTTGAAATGGTTGCCCTCTGAAAGCAAGAAGTTTGGCACAACACAGCATTTTGTTCTTTGGACAGGCATAAGGACCTAAGCCTGCAAAGAACATTCCTGTGTCTCAACAGACACATGGAAGCTATTGCAATAGGATGAGTTTTCTGTGTCTACTAAAAATGCCTGCAGTTTTCAATTCCAGACAGGCAAAACCATAGCTCTATGCAAAAGGTACTTTTTGCCAGTCCTACTGATTTAACACCTTTTTCCATCTCTATGGCACCCTCCCAATTAGTAGCATTGCATACTAGGTTATCTTTCAGTTCGTAAGTCATTAGACATGGTCAACATACAGCTTGTTTGTTGTGTTGCCAGATGGAAAGTCACCCTTTTGTGAGGGAGATACTGAAACACGTCCAGACTGACACAATTCATGTAAACCTGCATAACCATCTGAGATTGCAATTTTGTGTCAACTGATGACCCAGATGAGGTCTGAACAGTCAGTCTAATTACAGTGTGTTTTGTTTTGTCTGCCATGATTCTTAACTAGTATTCTCAGGTCCTTTCTGCCCAAGTATTTCACTGCTTATAAAGGATTTTCTAAATACTAACACAAAATACAACCCTATGAAAACACACCAGCTATCATCAGCTGGAAATACAAGAATCATAGGATCATCAAGGTTGGAAACGACCTTCAAGATCATCAAGTCCAACTGTTTGCCCTACAAGACCTAACCACTAAACCATCTTCCAAAGCATCACATTCACCTGTTTTTTTGAGCACCTCCAGGGATGGTGCCTCCACTACCTCCCTAGGCAGCCTGTTCCAATGCCTCACCACTCTTTCTGTGAAGAAACATTTCCTAGTATCCAATCTGAACCTTCCCTCGTGCAACTTGACCCCATTTCCTTTTGTTCTGTTGCTAGTCACTGTAGCACTGCCAGGGGTTGTTGTGGCCAAAGTGCAGGACCCAACATTTGGCCTTATTGAAACTCATACAATTAGCCTCAGCCTATTGATCAACCCTGTCCATATCCCTCTGCAGAGCCTCCCTGCCCTCAAACAGATCAACATTCCCACTCAACTTAATGCCATCTGCAAACTTACTGAGGGTGTACTCCAACCCCTCATCCAACTCATCAATGCAGATGTTCAACAGGAGCGGCCCCAGCACTGAGCCCTGGGGAGCAGCACTTGTGACCAGCCACCAGCTGGATTTAACTCCACTGAACACAACTCTTTGGACCTGGCCATCCCACCAGTTTTTTATCCAGCAAAGTGTGCGCACATCCAAGTCAGGAGCAGCCAGCTTCTCTAGGAGAATGCTGTGGGAAACCTTGTCAAAGGCCTCGCTAAAGGAGAGGCTGCAAGAGGACCTCAACAATCAAAGAATTTCTAAGAAGCCATTTGGCCATTTTTCACAGAATGAAAAAACTTAGTAAAAGAAAAGAAAACGTTAGTTGTATCATCATTATCACTTTGCTGGATATCCAAAATTCTTCTTACAGCCTCCTTCCTGCCATGTCTAATGCGTTTCTAATCTCATATGTGCCTGCTAGGTTATGAATTCATACATGTTATCTGCAGCTATTCCTCCCCCTACTCCAGCAGAGCATAACACACCAGCAAAGACGATTTCATTTTAAGGTCTCCCTCAGAAGCTGTGTAATGTGCCTGATTTTAGGGTATTCAACAAAATCCTCTCACATAAAACTGGCCTCTGGCACAATCATCAAGATGTCAGTGCCAGGCCATGAGATTGCTGGGAATACATTTTTGCCTCCCCAAGAATAAAGCATTACCTGCCAACAAGCTTGTTTATCAATGTGTCAAACTCAAGAAAAAACTCAAATGGCTTCATGCACATCGAAACACTCCATCAAGAAAGCAGAGAGGGAAAAACAAAATAGCTAAGGATTCTGGCAAAAAATATTTTTAGAATCACAGAATCATGTTAGGGTTTGGAAGGGACCTCTAGAGATCATTTAGTCCAACCCCTCTGCCAGAACAGGGGGCAGGTCACACAGGAGGTGAAGCTGACCAGTCTGTAGTTGCCTTATGTTTGGCTGGAAGAGGATGTCTCTCTAAATTTGTGGTCTCAGCCTGCAATACCAGATGTCTGGTAACCTAGATATAACTTTGACAACATGGAACTCGTGGATAATTTACATTTCTACTAGTTAGCACAGTGGTCATGGAAAAGTAATTTCTATGGTAAGCCCGTAAGATGGGTTTTAATGCTCAACACTGCCATGGGAAACCCTGAGTCCTACTACAACAAATATGTTATGAAACAATAAATGAAGAATTTAATGTCTTTAGTTTCTGCTGATGGGTTCTACCAATGACAACTCAGGGAGGTTTATAACACACTGCTGGTTTCCAGATTAATGAGAAAATCTGCAGAGAGACGACAGGCTACCTCTGTGGATGAGACTGTTCTGCTGCATAGCCATTTCCAGACCCTGTATAAATAAACAGTTCCAAACCATCTCAACATCCAAACTGTAACTGTGTCCTGTGCTTTTGTTTTGGTTTCTCTCTATTTCAATTAACTGAGAAGAACCTGACAGCTCTGCAGCAACAGAAGGACAGAATGGGAAAACAGAAGAGGGGGAAGCTGCCAAGGCTTGTCTCTATGAAGACAGGATGGGGAGGGGGCAGCACGCAGGGTTGCTGATTGATACCACATTCTCTGACAAACCAAAAGAACCAAAAGCAAATGGATTTTGCCCCTATCCTTGCAGATGCTGTCCCCTGTGTAGCATCTACTGCCTGGAGTAACAACAGACAGAGGTCCAACTGCTGGATGTGTGCACTAGTTGCAACAGCACTGAAATACTCCTGAACGTTGGCATTTAAATATTGCCTCTAGAACACTGATTCAGTGTGCGATGTTTCACATCTCCCTCCTCCCCCACAGCAAACACAGTTACTGGGTAAAATGGTTCTTATGTTGAATTTGGGTCCTACTTCTTTGGTCAGCAAGGAGGATGCCTGGGAGAGGAACCAGGTTCACACATGGTGCCAGCACTTGTTGTCTCATAAAAGGAGGAAGTGCACTGAGAGAAGGGCACATACTAAGTCCACTTTGCCCCTAAAGTTACCACAGTCACTTCAGACCATTCTGCATTGTTGTAGCACCTGCAGTGAGTAAAATGCACTTTAATTATTTTTAAAACTCTTTTGTGAAACCATCATGGTGCAAATTTCATTGTGACATCTAAGGCTCCATTTATCCAGCATGGCAGTTAAGAACTGCTGGTATTTTTTAGCATAGGTGTAGGTAAACAGGTTGCAGTAAGCTTCTCTCATGTGCTAGAGAGACCTTCTACTGATGTTCAGAGAGAAGACTTTAGGATAAGGAGACTAACAATGTAGTTTGATTTGGCAGACTAAATAAGGGAGAAAAATACCCCGTCGACACAGCTTGCAGAAACTGTGCTTGAGCCCCACTGGCTGTAGCCAGTTTTATTTCCATTACACATAGTCTCCACTCCAAAATTTATGTACAATTTAACCTGATTATTTTTCTTCCCCGTTTCTGCCTGACAAACTGCATTTGCTATGCCCTAGGCTGGAAATCCATCCTAATCAACTTAAGGCCTAGTAGATAAAGCACATTTTTTTTGTCTCCATTGTCAGCAAGATGCATTTCACGACTATGCTCAAGCCTCCAGTAAGGTCACTGGGATCTTCTCAAAATCCAGGAGCAAACAACAGGAACAGGAAAAAGCTGCAGTTTGAGTGAAGACAGAAAATGCCAGTGGAGCTGCTCCCACTAGGACTGGAGCATGGGGGATATGGGGGAGGCCAGTGGCAATATGCAATGTTTATGCAAATAACTTTGTCCATGGTTTTATCTGCCCACACACAAATGACAGTTTTGATTATTTTAACCACAGAATTTTTGTTTCCCACATCAAGCAAACTAAATACTCAGCAACTGCCAGACTATTAAGCAAATGATATCAGAGATATTGATTCTGCAGTAGTAACAATCACTTTTACATAATGCCTTGCAGGCTTAAGTGTCCCTAGGCACACTACAAGTTGCACCAATGAAAATAGCACTTAAGCAATGAAACACCACAGCTGCCTGAGAGCACCATTAAAGAGGGTGCAAACACCAGGAAAGTAAAACACACTCTTTGCAGCCAAAAATTTTAGAAGCATTTTGTAAAGGTTCAAAATACAATAAGTAGATTACGTATCAGACAGGCATCTCTTAGAAAAGGTGGAACAAGTACTGAAACAGCTAGGAAAACAGTGAATATCTTTGTCATTAAGTTTACCACATAGCTGGTGCAGTGCAAACTGCTGCACAAACACCTGGTTAATGTATAACTGTATTGAAAGCTTTGGCTTAAAACCTGGCTGATGATAAACGCAGTTTGTCAAGACATCAATTTTCTCTCATTGAGGAGCTAATGCTTCACACAACAATATCATTCATAATTGAACTGTGGTTCTATTTACATACTCAGAACACAAATGCAACATCTGAGTCATCAAAAGCACAGCAATTCCCACTCCTGTTAACTCCTACCCTGTTTTAATCTGCAACCAACCTTCTTAAACAGACCTCACTTCAAAACCTTTCATCACTAAAGGTTTTCTGCAGGCACTCAAGCAAGTTATGTTTTGTGTATCATATTCTTGTCTGAATATGGACATGTCTGACATTTTGAGGGCTTTTTAAGGATAGAGTCAATCTGAAATTTAGAGAACCCAAAGGGGAAGGGAGCTACGAAACATGTGCAGGACTTTTATCAGCTGAAGAACAACGAAAGAGAGAGGAGAGTTAAAAGAACTTCTGTCACTTTCTTTCTCACAGGAAAAATCTGCTATCGCCCTTAAACCACAGGAGGGTAAGAGTGAACTAAACCTTGCCCTCCACCTACAGGGCAAGCCATGTGCCTGGTGAAGGAAGCTGCTTACCTTCTGAGTGCATTTGTCAGCTCAGCAGCCAGCTCGCTCTCGTTGTAGGGCCTCAGTTCAGCCAGTGTTAATGGTGTTGCAGCGCCATCACTACATTCCTGAGAAATGAGAAAAGGTCATCTAATTTGAAATGTCTTTCCCATCTTAATGGGAAAACTCTGAAAACCTCTTCCTTCACAGCCACTCTTAAAATGGAGGTGAAATAAACATCACAATGTCACGACATCATGTCAGTGGATCAACATACCAAGAAATGGAGCAATGGATTAACACTTCCCAAATCCTTCTAAACCTTTCCTAAACCTCCATAGCTCACTGATCTGCAGAATGCTGCTACAGTGTGCCTAACTTCTCGTGCCTTATATTACTTTTGACACTACACTTCAAAAAAGAAGCACTCGGATCCAACAATTCAGATGATGCTTTGCCAGAAACGCTTAAAGACACAGCTGTACACTAGCTCTGGGTTTTGTTTTAAAACACATTGCTAAGGTTTTCTGGGGACAAAGCACTAAAGTAACAAGACTACAAGTTTTTTAATGTATCACCTTTTCTTCCTGCAACTTATTAATGTAAATGCAGAATTATGTTAATTTTGCATTATACTAAGGGGATAAAAGTCCACATTTTCAAATAATTACAAACTGTTTTGGAAAAAGAGACTGGCATTAAAATGTTCTAGCAGCTTCATAGAAAGGAGCTCTATTTCTTCATATTTGTGATTGGAGTAGGGGGAGGATGACATTTTGCTTAGACTCTCTTTCACTGTTTCAAGTGAGTGACAACAGGAAGGACACAACACATTTAAACCACAGCAGCTTTTATATTTGGCAAGAAGGGCTTTGTTGGACTCCAAACTTCTTTTAGCCCAGGCTTAAATAGCACTTCTACAAAGTCCTCCTAAGTCGCAGGATGGAAATAACCACCTAGCAACTGGAGAAGAGAGAAAAGACGTACATACAGACTAAAGAGGAAAATTATTAACATGCTAAAAGATTGCTGAGGGATATAACAAACCATGTTTACATTGATTTTGGAAACTTGTTTGACTCCTGACCTTGCCCAGTTTGTCTTTGCTTCCACTGCTTGTTGAGCTGAGTGACCTCATTCTCTGTTCTTTTTGCTCTTCCACTTCAGACTTCAAGTGCTCAATATGGACAAGGTAAGCCTGTTCCTGGGCCTCTCGAGAGCTCAGCTTCAATTCCAATGCCTTCTTCTCCTTCTCTAGCAGGTAAAGCTGTGCCTTGAGCTCTGCCATCTCCTCCTGTTGAAGAAACATTATCAGCATGCTGTTCCCTGGGACTACATACCTAAAAGAAGATGACGTTAAATGTTTTCATTCACTCTTAATATTTGACTGTTATTTCCATGGAGAGCACTACCAGCATCCAAAAGGCATTTTATAATCACGTATTATATTTGTCAGAAGACCAACAGATCTTGAGACTCAGTGTGTATGGTAAGCTGTGCCATCACTTAATCAGCCTCAGACATAAATTCAGAGGAAACAGAGCAAATAATGTGGTGCTGAAATTCGAGTATCAGGGATCTGAGTAGGTTGCTGCAGAAGCTGAAATTTCCTTTGTTCTACCTTGCCCTCCAGAGACTACTGCCCTAAAGCCAAGAGTGTCTGACCTTCTTGTCAACAAGCTCCCTACTTGTTAGATTCCAGCTTGTTATTGATAGGTAAGAATCAGAGTTGCTTTATGTCATCACTGTGGAGTAGGCCTGGGGGACTAGGACAGCAAACACAGGTCACATATTCCTGCCTCATAAAACCAGTCTCTGGTAGAATGAGTTGGTCCAAAAGGGCAACTGGGTACAGCACCACTGGATGTCCATTTTTAATTTCCCTTCTCTAGGTGGGCAGAATCCCAACTACACACAACTGGAGGGTAACAAAATTGCCCTTGCTTTTATTCTTCCATAAATATGATCCCCAGAAGATGGACACTTCACAGAAAGAAGCTCACTTCTGAGAGCCAGTTCTTTTGTGCAATCCTTCTGCCACTCTGGTATTTACGATGGGTCTGTCAACTACTGAAACAGAACAACCGCGGTCTGGGGACGCACCTCTGCTTCAACATCTGCCTGGCAGTGGCTGGGCAGAAGAGTAGGCATGAGTGTGGAGATGCTTCTGCCAGCATTTGCTCCCAGCCTTTCAAGAAAAGCAGCTCTATGGCTACCCTGAGGGAGAAGGCTCTTTGTGTATAATACTTCTGGGAAGTTTCTTCCATTAAATGCCTAGTTATTTTTTTTAACTCAGAAAACCCCATCATCCACAAAAAATTTTAAAAAATAGTCGTAAAACATCATTTACAGTATGCATTAAAAAGCCACCATCATACAAAAAAAATACGAGCAAAACAAATAAAAAAACCCAAACACAATCTAGAATCATGTTTTCACTGTAGAGCTTGCTGTGCCTTGGGTCACCTCATGGGTGAAATACTGAGTTTATACAGTAATTTTCTGTATTACAGTATAGTTCTAGACTTGTTTGTTGTGAAAACATCTCTAAAAGATAGAAGTTTCTTGTTGTGTGGGCAGTCTAGGAACAAATCACTATTTTAAAATTACTTTTTAAACAAACAAAAAATTATAGTAATAAAATTATCAGAGGTATCTTACCTTATCCATTCAAACATAATGCTCTTCGTATGATATTCTTTACTAACAAAGATTACACAAATACAAATCTTGGCACATATTTAGACTAACATTTTTCTGTAGAAGAGAACCTACATTCCTACCAGAAATTTGCAGTTTGGATTAAGTGTAAGATGCATGCACAGGTATAGCACAGTTACTACCAGAATATAGTAATCACAGGTAATCACTGGCTTATTCAGAATCACCAACCATGCAAAAATAAAACCCATATCCTAAAAACCCTCAGGCTTGGAAAGGTTTGTATGAGCTTTAAAATAATTCATTTATTCATCTACTTGTTTGTGAACTGAAGGTTAGAAGCACAATCCACTTAATTCAATGTGGCTTACAGAAATTTAGTTGTTAGGCAACCTTATAATTAATTTCCTTTGTCAACAATAAGAAATGTAAATAACACTGATAAATAATGATGGGGAAATTTAGTTATAGGAGTTGAACTGGATTGTCTAGTATACTTGGGTGTATGGATTTAGCTTCTTAAGACTCTATTTCTAAAGTTAATAATCTACTTAGCCTGCTTAGTAAAGGCTGAGCAGTAATTTGATCAGTACTTTGCACTTACATACTCTTTACAGAGGGTTATCTATCTGAGAGGGTCATGACAAGATCAACCCAGCCTGGAAGCTGAAGCTAGGTAAATTCAGCCTAGGAATAGGACAGCTAAATCACAGAATCACAGAATGTTTGGAGTTGGAAGGGACCTTAAAGATCGTTCAGTTCCAACTCCCTTGTGTGGGCAGGAACCCCTTCCACTAGAACAGGCTGCTCAGAGCCCTATCCAACCTGCCCTTGAACACCTCCAGGGATGGAGCCCCCACAACACCCCTGGGCAGCCTGTCCCAGTGTCTCACCATCCTTACACTGATGAATTTATGCCTGATCTCTTAACATAAATCTCTCTTCTTTCAGCTTAAAACAATCACCCCTTGTCCTCTCACTGCAACCCCTGTAAAAAGTCCCTCCCTAGCTTTCCTGCAGGCCCCCTTCAGGTACTGAAAGGCCACTATGAGGCCTCCCTGTTAATTTTGTTGCATCTTTGGAAGGAAAGCACAAGATTTTGTGGTAGTAACAGACGACCACAAATGTAGCATTACTACTTTCATGGAGAAGTGAGAGGTGAAGGGGGAAGTGCCTACAGTAATAAAAACAGAGCCATAAGAAATGTCACAGAGAATCAAATGGGGATCTGGAAAATGAAGGAAGACAGAGTTTCAGTGCATCTTCCTTTCTCCTGTCCCCCAGTTTTTCACCTCCCTTGGTGGCTCATGTCCAGCTTTTGATCCACTAGTACCCCCAGGTCCTTTTCCACAGGGCTGCTCTCACGTGTGACCTCCCCCAGCCTGTATTCATATCTTGGGTTACCTGGGCCCAGGTGCAGGACCCTGCACTTGGCCTTGTTGAACTGCATGAGGTTCACCTGGGTCCTCTTCTCCTGCTTGTCCAGGTCCCTCTGGATGGCATCCCATCCCTCTGGCATATCAACCACACCACCCAGCTTGGTGTCATCAGCAAACTTGCTTAGAGTGCTCTCAATGCCACTGTCAATATCATTAATTAAGATATTAAGTATAATTAATGAAGATATTAAATAACACTGGTTCCAATCCAGACCCCTGAGGGACACCACTTATCATCATTTTCCATCTGGACTTAGAGCCATTGACTACTACCCTCTGGATGTGAATATCCTTATCCACTGAACAGTCCACCCATCAAACCCGTATCTCTCCAATTTAGTGAGAAGGATGTTGTGGGGGACCGTGTCAAAGGCCTTGCAGAAGTCCAGATAGATGACATCCACTGCTTCTCCCTGGTTGACTGATGTAGTCACTTCGTTGTAGAAAGCCACTAGGTTGGTCAGGCAGGATTTGCCCCTGTCTTCTAGGAGGCAGACATTTGTCTTCTAGAAGGGTCTGTTCCGTGATCTTCCCAGGCACAGAGGCGGGGCTGATAGGCTGGTAATTCCCAGGGTCCTCCTTTCTACCCTTTTAAAATATGGGCGTAACATGTCCTTTCTTTCAGTCACCAGGGACTTCACCTGACTGCCATGACTTTTCAAATATCATGGACAGTGGCTTGGCAATTATATCTGTCAATTCCTTCAGGACTCTGGCATGTATTTCATCAGACCTAGTGGACTTGTGTATCTTCAGGTTCCTCAGATGCTCATGAACCTTATTCTCACTTACAGTGGGGGGGACTTTGCCTCTCTGATCTGCATCTTGTGGGCCATCAACATGGGAGCTGTGAGGAGAGGGGTTGAAAGTGAAGTCTGAAGCAAAAAAGTTGTTGAGAACCTCACCCTTCTCCTTACCTGTTGTTACCATTTCACCATTGTGGCTCATCAGGGTGGGCTTTCTTTAACTTTCCTTCTCTGGTTTAGGCACCTGTAGAAGCCCTTCTTGTTTCTCTTAATATCTATTGCCAAGTTCAGCTCCAGCTGTGCCTTGGCCTTCCTGACCTCATCCCTGCATAACCTGCAACCCTGCATTTACTAGAAGAAAAAGGTGAACTGAACCACGGCAACAATGAATCTCTGGAAATAATTTTTCATATGACTCAGAAGTTTTAACTTAAAGACTGAATGTTGTTTGTACTATGTATCCTAGCTCAGAATACATTTGTGGACCAGTGGTTAACTCCTTAGTTTAGGAAAACTGTAAGCTTAGATCATGATATAGGAACTCCAAAGTTTGCAATCTGTCTCAGAAGATGTATCATGGACACCAAAAGCACACCTGATATGTTAGTTTTCTCCTGTCAAGACAATGTGACTTTGAAGTACAGAAGCAAAGACACAGCAGAAGGAAACTGTCAGCCACTGCCTCACAGAGGCTCCCAGGGAAGGAACAGAAAAGAATGCAGAAGTTGAAGCAAAAAATTAAAACTACCATGGAGAATTCTGATATGGATACATAGAACCTGTGAGACAGGGTGGCAACAGTAATTTTTCATGTGGGAAAATATAAGTAGGTGAGGTTTACATAGAAAGTTAATTAGTCTTGACATATGCAGTAATTTTTTCCATGAAAATATGTTTTCTAAAGATAGTGTCTAAATTTCATTTAAATGACAACACCAACTCTGTATATTTACTATCCCCTTTTGCTCTAATTACAGGATGCTTATGAAATATTTTGCAGTTTAACATATCTGGACCTAACGCACAAGTAGCATTTATAAAATGAAACCCTGAAAGAGAGGAGGTAGCAAGTGGTCACTGTTCCAGCTGACTGCAGAAGACTTAACCCATGCAAATTCACAAGCTTCAAGTACCAAATCTAGCAGGCATTAACTGAATATTGAGTAGTATTTTGTACTTGCACTCATAATGTAATTCTGAATTTGGGTGAAAACTTGAATGAAAATTAAAGACTCCTGACTCAATACTATTGGAAACAGCACAGCACCCTTAACATTAAAATTAGTGCTTGATCAGGTTATGTCCGAAGAATAATCTATCAAGGACTTGTAAGTAGCAAAAAGTCCTAAAAGTCACAAAAAGGGACTCCAGAAGGGTCACAATACACAAGCTGGAATATACCTGCCTTCAGAAGTAAAACAAACACCGAAGTAGATAAATGCCATGCTCTAGTTAACTGTATTTTTCTGCTTACATCTGTAAGAGCAACAAATGCTGTAATAAAGGTGGACAACAGGATTCTTCACATTCTTCACTAAAAGACTATAGCCTTTACAAGTGCTTTACGAGCAATATTATCACTGCTTGTACACAAAAGAGGAAAAATTTTCAGTGTAGAAAGCTGAGATTTCTTATCTAGATTAAATCCTTTGAAATGCAGAAAGGCTGTAAAGCAAGAATTATTTATACCCAGCAGAAGTAATCTCCTTGCTAATTGGGGCATGACAACAACTGACCTCAAAGCAGGACCGCTGAATGATGACAAATGGCAGATGAGAGTATATTTGGAAGCATGGTTAATTATTGCTTGAAGCAAAGAATTGGATTTTATAAAAGAACTGGCAGACCACTATGTCTTACACTCTAAAGCAGTTAAAAAAAAAAAAAAATCAACAGGGAAACTGAGAAACCATCCCCAGGACATCTTTTTTATAGTAGCACATACTCTTGGGATCAAAGCAGAGTGTAGCTGTGCCCTTTGTAATACTTCATGCCCAGAAGAAAGGCAGGAGTTTTCAACTTCTGTAGCAGGAGAGCACTTACCAACAAATCCATTCCAAGCTTTGACAGACCTGCATTTTCGATGTATCCCTTTCAGAAACTTAGGGATTTCCTGCAGTTGTGAATTCCAGTGAAGTATAACAAATTACAATGAACAAAAGTACTATCAGTTTCTCTTTACAAGAAAGGACTGAAGGTGCCTTTAGCCACCTAAGTAAAATGTGTGTCTACTCCACTATGCATTGCACACAAACCAAGGAAGAAGAAAGATTTCTTCCTTTAAGGACAATTCCTACAGTCAAAACCCAATGTGCTAGGTCCAGCCAAAAGTTATGAGGGGACACCCTGTATCAAAAACAAGTTAAATGACCGTTTAGGCAACAAAAGGACTACCAGCTCTCAAAACTACACCAGAAATTACGACATGCAGGGATTGGTGCTCCTGATAGGCCTGAGAATGCAAAGGCAGCAATCACAAGCTGAGTTTTGTTTTTACCAGTCAAGTCAGAGACAGAGGTAAGAATGGTGTACACGAGATTTCAGGGAAGATCTCGACACAAAAGAGGAGATGTGAGGTATCTGAAATACACACTTTACTATCTACAGATGTCTTCCAGTACATCAATTATGGGGAATATTTTGTTGTTAGTAACAATACAAACAACTAATGTAACTTTGCATCTTCTGACTGGCACCAGGCAATCTTTTTTTTTCTGACCTGCAAATACTGAATGCATTATTGTAAAATTGCTTTTGTCACCATGGAAAGGTAGCACCACTAAGAACATAATAATCTTTACTAAGTTACCTGTTAGCCAGCAGTAGCACATCTGAACAAAAATGTATAGAAGCTTATGAAAATATTAGGATTTGCTGTTCCACACAATACCATCATCTGACATATCTTCCAGTAGTTGACCAAAATAAGACTTACTACCATGAAGAAATCAAACTTCTTTAAACTGAAGCAAAACCAGACAATTTCTAAATGAAGATATGTGCTCATAGTGCCTTTAAATATTCTTACATTTTAGGTCACCTCTCTCAAAGGCTATATAAAAGCCAGATTTAAAGCTCTATCCTTGGTCAATAAAGGCCAGTTTTTCTAGATCACATCTTTAGCACTGGATGCATAGACATGGCCTTAGGTACCAGTTTTCTCCAAAAACCTGTTACTGAAAGTCATGACAGCCACACTCCGAACCAAGCTACACATTGCAACACAGTGCCTGGAACACCTCTGGACTTGTGACTGAGTGCTGGAGAGCATTAGGGATGATAGCTTCTGACTGACTGTTCCTCCTTCTATGGCAGTATTAAAAGGAGGTGAAATTTTCTGCTTCAGTTCACAAAGATTCAAGATGCACATTTGCAAGCTCGTAAGTAAAGTAATGAACTGTCTCCTTCAAAGTGCTGTATCATGCTTTTGGTCACCCTCACACAACTCAGCTCCTCAAGGAGAGCATCTGGTTTGTCAAGGAGAGCATTCCAAGTTCAGAGCCACAGATGAGGTCTTTGCCCAATTTAAAGCACACACACAGCTCGTCACTATTGACTACTGATTATTTGTTTCAATGAAGTTACCCTTTCTTACCCAGTAATCACTATCAAAGCCTGCCATGAGTGTGACTGATAATGTTTTGCAGCACAGGGGCATTGTCAGTAGTGAAGTTAGCCTGTTGGACATAAATAAAATACCTTCATTGCCATAAGTTCCTGCATCAAGACCGCATTTTCCAGGTCCAGCCTCTGGCTGTCTCCACGAGGTTTAACATCATAACTAAGGGGATCAATATGGATGCTTTCCAGCTCCAGCATTGTCAGTTTCACTGCTGCCCTGTCATTTTTCAACTGCTGGATGTAATCCTTCAGCCGCTGCTCATCCTCCTTTGTAAATTCTGTATCACAACTGCTTGCAGTTGAGCTGGTAGTACTGGAAAGAGAAAGAATAATGGTAAAAAACCCAACAAATAACATTTGGAAAAAAAAGTATCTGTATTTTTACATCAAACACTCTCCCAATATTTCATCAACACATCTGAATCTTACTTAAAAGTTCACAGAAAGGGCACATGTATCATGGACTAGACATTGCAGAGGTGTGTGACAAATTCAGAAAAAAAATTCTTTGAGCTGCATGAGAAAACTGAATCATGTGACAACTTCTCTGCAAAGCCAGATATTTAGTGACATAACTGAATTACGTTTTCTGGAATGGTGTCTTCTGAAACAAGTCCTTTTTTTAAAAAAAAAAAAAAAAAGAAAAAGCTACTGAAGAGTTCTTAGCAATCTAGCAGGCTGAATCTCTCTCTGCTGCTCAGCCACTGAGTCTTCATCTTCCTCGGGAAAAGCATCTGCTAAGAAAAAAGAATCAGAGCAGACCTCATTTAAATCTGCTGATGGCAACAGCTGTTACCACCTCTTGATATTTTTAAGGAGTTGTACGAATCAACCTAGCGTAATTCCACTGGCAGATGCAGGATTTTTAATCATTAGACTTGGTGGAACTTCTCCTGTCTAAAGGCATAAAACCAATAGCTGCCATTAGCCTGCCCCACAAATATTCCCAAAGAGATTGATGTCTTGCAGCAGGGGTGGATCAGTGCTGCCTATTCACCTACACCCATGCCAGTGCTGCAGGGGGCAGACACTGATACAGCCCTAGCGTTCCAGGGCTGAATATAGTTGCAACAGCACTCAGAGGAAAATAAAATGACATGTTGTTTCTATAACCTCACTCAAAGCTGCCTGCTGTCTCCTGAGGTCCTGTAATCAGCTGCCGGGTGAGGGATAAGTCATCCATTAACTGTGCTTGTCTGGAATGCTAGATGATCTCAGTTATCAGCAGGGGAATAAATCACTTTCTGTATCAAATTTCACTGCTATTCAACATTTTTGTAGGAAGAAAAAAGGCCCCACCCGCTACATGCTGTGAGAGTTGGGATGATGTTCTAAAATATGTTATACATATGGAAAATGGTAAGCCTACCAAGACAGGCTTGATTTTTCTCTTTTGTTTTGGTTCTACTTCAGCCAAAGTTACACTGATTTTTAAGTGCCCCAAATAGTTGCCAATCTTCCCACAAATTCCAAGCACAGGCTTGAAGGAGATGGTGTATTGGCAGGTCTACAAAGATGTCTCAAAATCCTTCCCTCTCATGGAATATTGCATTACAGTTCTCTGTCAATTTCCCATTATGCCTTAGTTTTCTTAGGGATAGTAAACGCCGTATTTACCACCAGTGTAAGCAGGTATTTGCTTTTATTTTCATCCATTTCCAACTTCAGCAAAGCTAAAAATACCCAGTACATCCACTATGCAAGAAGCCCTTTCAGGTTGAAGCAAATTTTTGTTTATATTTGGTACTTCATTACAGAATCTCAAAACAATAAATCCTGCTTTCCTGAGTCTTAAGATACCTCTCTGAAATATATATTGATATAAAAATCACAGGGATAGACAATGTGAGAAATGCTTAATTCTGTACTAAAATAATCTTGCAAGTTTTCTCAGTACTCAAAGACAGCAATTGGACAGTTTCTCTGGATTAGATGTAAAACAGCTGGAGGAAGGACAGCTTCTAAAGCCTACAACAGGCTTCATGTCTTGGGACAAAAAGAGCTCATCTCAGTTTTGACTTGAAAGGGACAGAAAATCTAGCTCTCCTGCTGGAAGTGAAACCTGAGCAAAAATACTGAAAATCTATTGTTACATTGTGCTGGACCTCACACTGGATATTCACAGATTCTGGCCCTTTAAGATCCATAGCTATGCACATATATTTTCAGAGAGAGCAGTTCAGACTGAAAAAGACAGCCTGGGCTGTTGCTGGTGATACTCAGGCTGCTTTTACTTCAGCCCTGGCTGCCTGCCTGCCTGCCTGCAGCCGAGTTGGCTCCTCCGGTGAATAGCTTGCAAGCTGCTGGGTTGTTTTTGTGTTTGTTTTTTTGTTTTTATGTTTTGTTTTTTTTTTTAAGGTGAGGGGACCACAGCGAGGAAGCTGTCTCAGCCAGCACACAAAGGGACAAGAAACTTCCCTCCCCGCCCCTGACACTTAGCACCAAGCCCCCACCCAGCAGACCAGAAGCAGTATAGGTTGCAGAAAGTTGAGGTATAAAGCTCATTTTAGGTTGCTGCAAAAATAAGGCTGCATGGTGAGGGACAGAATCCAGGCTGCACTGCTTCTGGACTGCCATGGGACAGTTCTGCAAGGATGTGTTCCCCAAAAAGCCCCACCATACAGCTCTCCACAGCCATAAAGTTAGTTCACTGATCTATTTAAGGGTCCACAGCTGGTGAACATATGATCCTGAATTTCAGATACTGCTCTCTTCCTTTTAACAGCAATCAGGACAAAGGAAAGCAGACTGACAGAATGTGTATGTAGTATAAGGCATCTATCCAAAACCCACATGAAACTTGCAAAAGATGTGTAGTTTCTCATTTCTCAAGAATGTAGGTAAGGATAGAGGAAGGTTCACAGCTTCACCACACCTGGAAGAAATACATCAACCTGCTCATTCTAACTGCTATTGCATTCAGAATAGGCAAAGAGAAATTTTCTTCCCACTTGCTTCATCTTTCAAGTCTTTTACAATGATGTCATACATACATCTAAAATTGATTTACATACACAGCCTGGGGAAATTATGCAGTTTGGTATACTGTAGCATGCAGTTTTATTTGCTGGCATGCATCTGTGTGTTTGCATGCATAGATGTGTGTATAAAACGCAGTGGATGGGTATACATGTCTTTCAGTAGTGCCTCTGTGTGAGTAACTCCTGTACTCTACCAAATTCCGCATATAAAACCCTGTATAAGCTTCAGTTCATCTTTTAAAAATCAAGTCAATAAAAAAATATATAACTCAGCAATGGTGCAGATAATACAAAAGTTGACAGAACTAAAATAACCCCATCAGAATTGAACCCACAAAACTTACTTGTATGTCTGCACACCACCTTATATATTTAAAGAATTAATTGATATACATTATATATAGATCAACCATCTTCTAGCTGAGCATGGTGGCTTGAGATCTGAAACAGCACAAAGCCAAAAGATAGTAATTTCCCAAGAAACTGAAAAATATTAGCAAAAAGGCAAAGAGTATATTTAGGTAAAATCAGAACCTTTGGTGAAACCACCCTGTTTCCTTCTGATAGTTGTTCAGTCCAGCACTGAAGTGTCACACAGGTAACATTAAGGGGATATACATCCCTTGGGATATTTCTAAATAACTTATTCACACACTTCAGCTAAGATAATCTCATCTGTCAGCTACTTATCTGAAATCTGAGGTGACTCTGATGAGAAATACGGTCCTAGACTTGGCTGAGTGATATTTTGTGATATTTTGTGATACTGCATAATAATGAATCCCTTCATATATAAGAGACCAGATCTTTCCCTCCACTAGCCCAGATGTAACACTGAGTTCAGCAGCCCTGCAGGGAATAAAATCCGTAATTTTCACACAGTTTTACAAATTGAGTCCTTTTTCGCTTCCTTCTTTTTAAGGTGTAATCAGTCAAATCTTGTTGCCAATGTATGTTCTATAGTTAAGCTTTTGTCCATTAAAATAATTATGACTTCCAGCTAAATGAAGACCTATTTCTACTTTCAAAAAATGAACTGGCAGCATTAATGTGTTGCTGCCGGCCAAATGAGTTGAAATGCTTGCTATTATTTTTATTCACTTCACCAGTAACAACCTCTGTGATGCTCTTTCATTGCATTTCATTTCTTTTCATTTTAGTTGCTCCCTTTTACAGTCTCTTGCCATTTGCCACCAGTAGCTCCCAAGCATTTATTCTCAGTAATATGTTCACTGATTTGACATTCAGAATCTCGTTTGAAATGCCAAAGCTAAAGATGGGTCAACAATTTCACTGTCAGTCCCCACTCTATAGGATTTCAAACAGCAGGGAGAGTTACTCATAAGTCCAAGCGAAGGAGAATTTTCATCATCCCATTACTTCTTTTACTCAGTCGGTTTCAAAGGGCAAAGGCAGCAATACATGCCTGCAACACTGAAACAGCTATGGCAGAATAAGTCTTGCAGATTCAGAGTATGGTTGAACCCAGTAATCTAAAAATCTTTTCATTTCAGTGCAGTGGTCCCCACGTGGTGGTTCACACAGCACTCACTAGTGATGTGGGTTTGTTGTACTTCCCAGTTTTATGGACTGCCAAGTTTTTTAAGACAAGAAAAAAATTAAGCCTGAAGGAACGGCTAGAAATCTGCTATCTGCTTTCCTATTCTTGCTTAGATTGCTATTGTCATGGCAAAGAACGGGAAATTGAAACCATCAACATCACAGAGTGCTGGAGGTCAGCAGCAATGGGCTATCTGTCTAGAGCAGCAAGGAAACCAGTGACAAGGGGGCATGCATGAATGGCTTGAGAGAGCTGGCAACAGGCAGGGTAAATCCAAAAAGCAGGAGTAGGGTCCTGGAGAGAAACAAAAAGGATCCAGAATGACAGGGAAATGAGAGATAAAGGTAACACTTTCTGTTTTTTAAACCTGAGATAGAACATTTACTGATATAATAAAAGTGTGTGTCTTCTTAAACAACATGGATTTTCCATGTAGGTCTGGCACAGTGTTTTGTATCAGTAAGCTGAAGAGAGGAATGCCTCTATTTTGAGACAGGATCCACATGAAGGAAAAATTTGAGAACACCTCTATCACATATCACTTGAACACAATAGAAGGAAAGAAGAGAAGACTTGCATTTCATGGCAAATCTAAATTTTCAGAAATATTTTCACTGATATGTACGTTTAGACAAAGAAAAATTACACTGTGTGTGGCAGAAGGGGAGAGGCATAACAATGTGCAAGTGATGATCACATCAGGATGCCCAGATTACAAGTTTCCACCTTGCTGTGCTCCCACTGGGTGAGAGAAGTGTTTTTCTCTCATGTTCTACATATAGCAAAGCATTTACCTTATTCAGTACAATATTCTGTTCCATGTAAAAAAAATTATCATACAATGATAATAAGCTAAAACATCTTTCTTGCACACAGAAACATATATATTTTTATTTTTACACTTCATGACACAGTTTATACTGATTAATTTTGAAATCCTATACCATTTTAATCACACTCTGCTGAAACTGTGTCTGCTCAGCCAACATACGTGCACATATACCTGCCTTGCCAGCTGACCACCAACAGTTTACGGTAAACAACAAGCCCAGGAGATTATTTTTCCCCCCAAACACACACACACCTTCCTCCCTTATCTTCCCCCTCAAAAAAAATTATGTTCAACAAAGCAAGAATGTAAAAACTGTATCCCTACCAAACACCTCAGCAAAAGGCTAGAAGAAAATAAGAGTAGAATAGGAACACAACACATATCCCTGTCCCCCTTCCTGCCAATGTTCCCCAGTCAATGGGGACCTATGTGAAGTATCTTCAAGAAAAAAAACAAAACAAAGAAAAACTACACAAAAAACCCACCCCAAAAAGAACCCTTATACCTTGACTATATCCCAGATATCTCACAAGCAGGAAAAAACACTGAGGTAGCTCTGAACAACCAAAAATTTCTCCTTCAAACAACAGAATGGAAAACAAGTTCAGTCTACATGTGGCCACTTACAACATGGTCACATGGAGGTGTAGATATGGCATAAAGGCATGCAGACTGAGGCAAGTAAAGTATTTGAAACAGCTTCATGTATCTTCCTTTCAAGGCCAGTAAATACTTTTGTTACGATGAGTGATCAATGTGTCACATTGATTTCTGAAAAAAGACACAGCTTTCTTGGACTGAAAGTGCACCATAAAACTTCTCAGAACAAAATGTCAGAAACCTCACGTTTTAACCCCGTTCCCTCAGGTCACGTTTTTGCTCAGATTTTAACTATTCCATGCTAGTCACATGGCAGGAAATAAGATCCTATGGAGGAGGCATCAGCAAGCAGACAAAATTATATACTACTAAAATTAACTTTTAGAAGTATCAAAACATGACAGCATTTGAATAAAGAACCGGCTGAAAAACAGAATGAAAATGAAGTTTCAGAGTGAATCTGAGAAACCAAAATAACTTTTGAAAAGAAAAATGTTTGTCTATATTTATCCAGGATGCTTGCCAAATTCATATCCATACACAAGCACACACATTCACTGCACAGAGTACAATTATACTGCAGGCAGACAATGACTCAAAATGAAGCTGCTAGCAGATGTGCGGAACACTTCTGCAATAATAGCTCATTTAAGTTTCTTTATTTTATAGGTCTTCAGAAAAATAGCAACATCAAGCCTTTCCTGGAAGATCTGCTCTGTCTGTCATGATGTTCATTTGCCACTCCACATACAGAAGAAGAGCATGGGAAGGAAGGATTTTTAGGCAGACAAAGGGGAATGAGAAGGTAGAGGAAATGGTTTAAAACAAAATGGTTAGATTTGGAACATTTAGAAAACAATTATCGAGTATGCCACAAGGTCAACAGAAGCATTCTTCTGATCTCTGTTTCTCTGTATGTCTGTGCTGTCTGCATACGATAGATGTGAGTAAGAAGCACACGATTTGAGTTCCAATAAAGCAGCAAGAAAGTCACTGAAGTAAAACAAACGTAATGGTTTTGCCCTTTATGAGGAAGATAAAAGTTCAGAGTCACATTTGCAACAAATTGATACAAAACCCTTCCTGGCTGAAGATCCTCAGTCTAAAGACAATCAGACCACTGAGGCATAGTGATCTATAAATTGACGAAGTCGCTGGACTCAGGTGAGGGAGGAAGTCCAGCAAACACAAGATAACATAACCTTTGGCCTGAAAACAAACACCTGGGGATTAGGAGAGCAGATGAGCTGCCGTTACCTTGTGTGGCTGTTGGATGACAGGCTTTCCCAGGGCTGCACACTACAGCCAGTGATTGCATAGGCTCCCCCGCAGCTCCCATCTAGTTTCATCAGCAAGGCTTTTGCTGCATTCTCAGCTGTCTTTCTGCAGTCATGGGCTCTCTTCAGCATCTGGGTGACATTTTCATCACCTGTCTGGTCCCCTAGTTTTTAAGCAAACCATGTTTCAGAGCTTTGAGGAGGCTGAGGCAAGGCTAAAGATCCTTCTATGCACTCTCAGTTTATATCAAGATGATGTCAATAAATTCCCAATCTGTGATGTAATAGCAACTTCACTTCCGCATGAGCATCAGTGGTGAACAGGCTACTGGCCTGAATGCATCTCTCTCCCAGCAGTAAGCTCCAGGTAGTTGTTGCTCTGCATACATTTCTTAGATGCTTTACCTTAGCCGGCCTGTCCATTTGTAATGGTGCATTTAGGTCTGTGCATTAGGATTAGGCAAGGATGTTCAAATTAATAATACACAGGAAAAGCTTAAATTAACAGCACGCAGTGCTGTTTCACAGAGTGGTAATTTCCAGGGCTTTTTCTTGCAAGCACCTTTACCTCAACTAATGGTTTACCAGAACATCTTCTTACAGGTTATCTTCCCAGCTGGAAGAATTAATTGCCTTACTGCTTAGAAGCAGCCTTTCGGCATTTACAGTCATGCATAAAAAAAAATCAAAACAAACAAAGGAAAAGAAGCACTGGTGCTTATTAATTTGCTGTAACTTCTAGCAGTTATGCAGCTGGTAAGCCTTCCCTTTGGCAGAGGCAGGAGAGAAACCCCTACTGTCACTATTCTTATAGTCCTAACTCCAGCTGAGTCAAGTCATTAAAGCAAGATAACTTAGTGACTACAGTGAAAGTTTCATCAAAGCTGCAATATATTCACACTTTGCCAAATACAATACAAAGATGTCAGAGAGTAGAGCAAAGTGGGTTTTTTTTATATGTCATATTTTAATTTCATCCTTACTTGAGTCAAAGACCAATTACCCACACTTCACTTGCTAAATGAAGTGAGTGCAACAGAAATAACACTAGTGCAGAAGACAGGAAGGGAGAACGTTCTGTTAAGAGCAGCTGGATGTGCTAGCTCTAAGTGGTGCAGAAGCAACGCCCATGAATTTCCACTCACAGATGTTGATATAAAGCCTGACTTATCTTTAAACAAAAAATCTTCTGTTTTATTGAGGTGTTTTAATCAAATTTCACAGGAAAATAAAGGTATGTGAACAAAACACAACCTCCTTCAAGCTGTGTTACGTAATGGGAAATTTGCACGATTTCTACCACAGGGCTGTAATGGATAATACCATAATTAAAAGCTGTAGGCAGACACCCATATAAAAAATAAACTACACTCTCTTTCAGAAAACTAATGCAAGACGCAACCCTACTCAAACCCAAAGTATTTCTTCTTTTCTAACACCTACGCAATGGAAAGGCCAAGACTAAATTAACTTTTGCTGGCCATTGATCTTTGTCAGCAGGGAAAGCTCCCCAGCACATTGTGGAAAGCAATGAGTTTGGAAGAAAGGTGGATGAAAATCTCAGACACCCACTCTAATGTTTAGTGTATGGCACACACAGCACAGGCCTTCTCAACCATGCAGGCTTTGTCTCCTTCTACTTGAAGATTACTATGGCTACCTTCTCCTATCAGTAAAACAATCAAAACTAAAAAACACAGATTAACATTAATTGTGTGAACACCTCTTCCCATCAGAGAAGTGGAACCAGCAGCAAAGTCGAGCTCCAAACTGAGCTGTACTTCGGATGGCTCATTCCACTACTGGGCAGCCTATTAAAAAACTCTGCCACCTAGCCACAAGATTAACCATCCACGAAATAAGAAAAACCCAGAACTCATAGTCTTATATCCCAAACAACACAGTAAAACATAAGATTGAACATTTTAAAGTTTCAGAGCAAAAGTAAAATGTGGGGTGTAAAACCTAGAGAAATTGGTTTTATTGTTTTGGTAACTATACAATTCTACTGTTGTATTACCTTAATCCTAGTTTTTCATAGACTAAGCTCCCTAAAGGTTGAGTATAATGTTGCTGCTTCAAACAAAATTTGTACTTGCAGTTACCACAGCTGCATGGCCCTAAGACACATATGCCCCTGAGTACTGTTTAGTAATTCCACTGTATAGTTGCATGCCTTTAACAGCCTCACCGCTGCCAGAACAGTCATCACCCTGTGACAGTACATGCAGTTAATTGAAATTGGTGGTGAATTTTATTATTTAATTCCAATCTCTCTTTTTCTTTCCCCTACTTTATTTGGTGTATAAAATGATTTAATTACTGAAAAACAATAAAAGACCATAAACCATTTTTAAGTAATGCATCATGAGATGATTCACTGTTAAAACTAACTCTAATGCTAACTGACATGCAAAAAATATTTTAAATAAAGTGATTCATTGACATCTTACCAACAGAGCCAACACCTGCAGCTCTGAACTGCCCAAGGATAAGACTCTGCTCACTTTCTGCCAATGCCAGCAGGAGCTCATATGCTTCTATACACTGTTCACTGAAAGAGAAAAAAAAATCCACAGAAAACAAAAATCACAAAAAACAGATCTGCAGTTTACAGTGGAAGAATACCTACAACAGCAACAACAACAAAAAGGTAGCTGATGAACTGCATGTTTCCCTACTACTTGTCTAGCAGCAGAGATACCAAATGACATAATACACATAGCTTCTATCAAAAGCATTCAGCCTTTCCTTTTTATGATGGTTCCCAGTTGGCCCCAAGTAATGCAAGAAGTTAAAACAAAGTGAATGATCTGATGTGATGTGAGCTCCAGAAGCATCCTTTAAAGTCAGCAATAGGAATTGTGTTTGACATGGTCCCTTGGTAAACTTACTTCAGGCTTTCTTACTTCACTAAATATGGTACTCTATACTGTACTATGTAAGTACTCTATAGGACGTATAGTAAGAAGGGAAGGAAAAGGAGAAATAAAAAGGAAAGGAGAAACAAAGAGATAAGGGAAGGGAAGGGAAAGGAAGGGAAAGGAAGGGGAAGGGAAAGGAAAAGGAAAAGGGAATGGAAAGGACATCTTGTTTTGTCCTGGCTGTAAGATATTCTTCCTTACAACAAAACGGATCTAAATAAAGTTGTGAGTCTCTCATTTCTGTTGCATTCGCATGTTGTTGAAAAGATACACATTAATATGTGTATTTACAATTTACATTTCCTTGTAATTCCGTTAAGCTGAATGCATTCTTTAACAGAATGCCTTCTTTAAAAAGTACACAGTTTGTCTTAAGATTGGAACTGACTGTCCCAAATTAGTTGCAGCTGAAAGTTAGATGACACAATCTTTTTAGATATAGTTTAAAGCAAATTTAGATACTTGTAAACAAAATGAAAACAATTAATCCACAATTCCAACTGATGGAATATGAAGTTCCTCTAGATGATGTGAAGTACACTACTCCTCTTCGGTCCACTAGTCTTGTGAATGGTGCCGCCCTAACAGACAGAACTTGTATCATAGGACTCCATACAGCAGAGACAGTTTTATTGAACACACAACCCCTAATTCAACTGTTAAATCAGTACTTAAAAACAAAAAGGTAAATCTATACATTTCTATTAGATTGAGTTGACTACTGCTGGTGAACTAGGCTTGAAACAGACTTGTATGAATAACTCCAGCTCTGTAGTTTGTCAAGTAGTTTAAACAAAAGGTGCCTCTTTTTTTTTTTTTTTTTTTTTCAGGGAGAAAACCAAAAGAAACAGTATTGCTATGGCACACCAACAATTTCACTCTCAAGGGGTATTTATCAAGTCTCCCCTGCTCACTCTTTTTCTGGCTAAGACACTCTCTATGTAAGTACATACCTGTACTGCAATGCAAGCCTGAGGGCTGTGGCGTTCGACTCGTACTTCCCAACAAGCATGCTCATCCTCTCGGCATTGCTCTTGCACTCTTCCAGTGTTATTGTCAACAAGTCATTCTGGGATTTCAAGTGCTCAATACGGCTGTAGAAAAGGAAGTAATTTTCAACCTTCAAGCTTAGCTTGCAGACACTGTCCTGAAAACTCTAGAACAATCATAATTTAAAACGACAAATACCACTTGGTCTACACAAGGTTTTTAACAAATATGGTAAAACCTATCAGTTCTGTGTCCTATATCAAGAGCCATGAGGATAGCAATTTCTCCTAGGACAGCCACTTCTCTCCTTCCCTTAAAATGTAACCATAATGCTGTGCAACAGCAGCAAGCAGAAAGCTGTAGCCTTATTTTGTAGCCACAAGACTGTGTAGGACAGCCTCATAGTAAACCTTCTGCTTAATTTTTCTGCCTCCATTCCTCACCTCCTGCTGCCACATTTGCTTCTTGTTTTAAACAGCATATTCACTAGTGCTATGTGTGGGTGTGTGTAAGGATCATGCAGCTGCATAAACAACCTCTTTATTTGGAACATCCAGAATAACTATCTCAGTTGAAGAGGTATTTTTGGTTGTGATAAGAGAGGTAACTTCCAAAATATGAATGCAGTTTCTATGACACAATGAAACCTTAAAAAGTTCTGGCAATAGACAAACAGAAGCTCATATCAGAGCTAAGCTGCAATATTCTTCTCAACAAGGCTAGCTCTGAATCTGAAAAGGAGGCTTCAGAATCAGTATTGCTGTTCAGTCTCACTACTCATAACTGCACCATGTATCAATGTACTACACCTAATCGTAAGAACTGGACATACACTGAAAACAGAGGGGCATGTGATTTCAAAATTTGGACAGGTAGCTAATGAAGAAATCAGTGCCATCCAGCTCCCTAAAATCACTGACTTTTTAAAAACACATGAAGAAGAAAGGCTAGTAAGCTATTTATTCAGTGATGAGAATGAAGTCCTGACTTTCCTAGCTGCTAGAACTCTCAGATTTTTCACTTCCCGTAATCTTCTTTGATGTTCCCTATAATATTTCCTGTGATATATGTTGTCAAAGCAAAGTTTTGCAGTGCATAGTAAAAAAAACCAAACCAAAACAAAACTGAGAAAGAAGGAGGATCCCATTTTGCAGCACTACAAAAACATGAGCTACAAATAAAAGAGATATTGTACTGATCAGACTGAATTTGAGACAGCTGTGCGGAAAAGAGAACTTGGAAGGCAACATGCTGAGACAAGATTCTCACATTCCTGATCCACAATTTTGAGTTTATGTGGCAAAGAGGACAGGAATAATTGGTTTTGATGGATCTTACTGAAGAGTAACACCAGCAGTAAAATTTAACTGCAACTGGAAGCCTGCAATCTTCCTTCTACAGACCTAAGTCTATTTACTGGCATATATGGCACACCATCATACATCAGTACATTAATTGATACAATTATGTTGTAATTCTGTTTCTTCAGGGCAAAAGAAAGCAAGCTAATTCCAGAATGATGGATACTAAATTACAGGAATCCTTACTTTTAGCAGTGATGTGTCTTATTCAAAACAATGCCATGTCTACTTGGTCACCCATAGAGAATGACTCTACAGGGCAAATTGTCACAGGTGAAGGTTCCATGCCAACTTAATTATGCATGACCAAACTCATACAAATGGAAAGAACCCTTGGCATATAATTCAATCTTCTCTTCATCAGCTACCTTCCATGTTTATCTGAAATGTTCGTAAAGGATTAAAAAAGGAGTAGCTTTAATAAAGCTAATAGCAGATGGCACATCTGAGCATATCTCATTTTCACCTTACCTGTTTAGTCTCTCTGTCTCCACTTCAAACTCTCGGATTTTACTTTCTGAGATAGCAGATCCATGTGAGTAAAGAGTCTGGAAGATTTCCTGGATGTTTGAGCAGTCTTGGAGGGAATGTGCCAAATGTTCAGCCACAGTACTAGACACCTGCACAGGGTCATTAACAGAACATTGTGAATTGATAACCACTGGATTCCTCACACAGGCTGCACTAAGAGCTGCCTTTGCTTGCATGCACTCACATTAAGGCATTCATCATTCAGTTTTTACTATGAACTTTACAATGAACAGAACATTTACAAATCTCCACATTAAGAAGCTCTTTTGATTTAAAATTCTACTAAGTAAAGGCTGAACCCAACTATTTAATAATACATTTTAAAAGCTAACATGCAAGATATTTACTTTCTTGAAAACGGTCAGAGCTAAGTTATTCAGTGAAACAAATATTAACAAGCAGTAACAACATCATTATGGATTTGTATCAGCATTACAAACCAGAACCAAGTTCTCTGTTGAATGGAAGTCATAAAATGCAACTGAACAGTCTTTTCTCGAAGAATAATATTTCGAAGGAACTGACTCCAAAATTATCCTCTTCAAGTCACTGAGAGAATGACTTCTAGCCACCAGTTACGAGCAAATGAGATCTTAATATTGGGTGAAATATTATCTGTTGAAGTACTTTTCTCAAAATAACTTTTAAAGCATTTTAAGTTAGCTCATATATTAGTTTAGTACAAAAACAACGCTGCTTTTAAATGAACACTGGTTATGTTCAGAAGGTATCATGCATGCAAACAATTATTAGTCCTTACCCCTATGCTGCTGATTTCTGATCCTAAGACAGGTCTATCAGATGATGAAGACTCTGATCTTGTCTTTGACAACTTCACTCTTTCAGCAATCTGTAAGTCAGAATGCTGTACAGGTTACATATGAACCACATCCCACAAAGATCACACAGCCTGCTTTTGTTCACTAGCTACACTTGCAAACCTGAAATCCACTACTGTAAAATTGACACCTGTGTTGTAACTGAGAGAATCACAATCACTAGTGTTTAATTCTTTTCTGCAGCACAAGTCCATGGGCCTGCTTAAGACCCCTGAAAACTGTCTGGGGATTCTAGATATCTCTCAGTTAATCACGTGCTTGGACAGCAGCTGTGCAAAATGAAGCCCGCTCTGCCCAGGTACTGAGAAGCATTCCTGGAACACATAAGAGCTCACCTTAGCTATGGGAATGTCATTGCTGCTGCTGCTCGTGCTCAGCTCTCCCGTGCTGGGGTTAATGGGTCGATTGGCAGAAGTGAGACGACTTGGGCTGGAAGAGCCTGTTGCCTGCACACTTTGCAAACGTGTTTGCAGTTCCCGAACCTACAATAAAACATAACATTCTGTTTATTCCACTTTTATGGTTTAAATAGTTTGGAATTCTCTCATTGTCTGTCCCTGCCTAATTGCTTCAGACTTGAACACTGAAGTCATATTTTGGCCTGTGGTGGCCACAAAGTTTTCATGTGGGGAACAGAGGAATGGAAGCTCTTTTAAAATTCCATTGTTGTCAGTTTTTAAACCTATTTGCAATGTGGAAATATGCAAATGCAATACTGTAGAGAAATTGCTCAAAGTTTCAGCTTGTTTTTTATAACCCCTTCATTACAGCTTTTCTATATAGAAATTATTATCTCTGGGGTGAAGCTTACTCTTCAGGCTAAGATGATGATGCTTATACAAATAAAATGAAGGTT
>NW_009953488.1:177777-181211 GCF_000747805.2 Chaetura pelagica | reverse complement strand
CCCAGGATGACTTTGTCATATTTTAGGCTCAAAGAAATTAAAGTTAAGTAAAGCTACCAAACCATGAGCAATGTACAGACAAAAATATACCAGCAAAGTACCCAACCAACAGTCAGCAGAAGCTATCCGTAAACATACACTGCAAACATTGTACAGTCCTCATAACACATCAGATACTTGTAGAGCGGACATCAGAAGGTTTTCAAAAGATTTACCAAAGGGTAAAAACAAAAAAATAGATTCTGCAGGAGCCAAACTGTATCTGAGCTCAGGATTACAGCACTTACCTTGGAAAAACTGTTAACAGACAAACAACAAATGGTCTACTTATCACAACAATTAAGCCACAAAGTAAAGTGACAGAGCTGGTTTTTCCCACAGAAACTCAAACAAAGAGTGTGAGATGAGAGAAGGGGGAGAAAGCCATTTGAAGAGAAAATTTCCTTGAATATAGACAGTTTACTTTAATACCAAGTTTCTATGCCGATTTTGTTGGAAAAGTCCATCTGCAAAACAGAACTGATGAAATTTTACCAAAAGTCCAGTGAAATAAAGGTTCAGTCCATTTGATATCCACCTGTAGCATGAACGCAACTCTGACTCCTACTCTCTAAACCAGGGTGGTTTTATACTCAATACAATACATTTACACAAAGAACTGACTAAGCAAGCCCAAATCCCTTAGTAAAAAAAAAAACCAACAAAATTAAAGTTGAATGAAAGCTTTGGCTTTCTTCCGCTACAAGCTCATGAAGTATGTGGTCAGTGCTTCACCAATCTCTGCTTGCAGTCAGCAAGTTCTCTGCAAAGCATATACAGACCCTTTCAAACTACTGCACTAAGGAATGAGTTCAAGCTTGAACTCCCTCCAGTCATCAACACATCTCAAGCCTCCTACAAGTCTGCTTCTACTGCCATGAAGACTAACCCTGCCTCTCCTTCGGTTGTACGCAAAGTGAAGGTCAGCTTGCCTGAGGAATTGTCAAAATAACAGAATTTTTAGGTATGTGCAAATTACAAAAAAGAAGAAAACCCCCTTGTGTTTTATGTATCAGAGAAATCGCACATTACTAATAAAAAGCTGTAGCTGGCAACAGCAAGAGCACAAAATGGCTAACTGAACTCACACCTTCCCTGTTCGGTCATGGAGCACTATTACACCTTGAACAAAATTAATCTCATCAAATCCATTAGTCTCTCTGTTAAAGAAACACAACAACAATACACCAGACAAAAGAACCCCAAAACCAAACCAAACCGAAAAACTGAGCAGAGTGTATAAAGTGCACATTCATAGCACGTATCTTCTCCATATTTGCAGCTGAGGCCTCATTCATTCACGCAGAAGTGTATCATTTCAGCATGGGTACAGCTGCATTAACGCAAAGCTTAAGGACAGAAGTGCTCTACTGATGCAAACAAATTGTTTCAGCCTGCTGATATACATAAAACTGAAATAAACCATGTATGCATGTGTCTGCTTGCAGATGTGGAATGCCAGTGCAGACAGGATTTGTACTGTGGCATCAATACTGGGAGGAAAAAAAAAAAAAAAGCACCAAAAAACCCCCACAACCCTAAACTTCATTAAATCAAATCATGTTTACTATTAATTATTTTAACCCAGGCTGTTACAAACTAAATTAGCCAAGTGCTTCAGCTACAACATTATTTAAAAACAAACAAACATACAGGAAAACCACTAGAGAAGCCACCTTCATAAAATCAAATCCCTGACTCGATGTCTTACTCTAAAATTGCTAAAATATTCACCTATGCCCAGAAGCTAGCCCTGGAAGATTTCAGGAAATCTTCCTGAGACTACCAGGAAACTGAGTACTAAAGTTGCTTAAAATATGAAGCATTCATTGCCTCCAAAGTTTAAAACCACCTTATGTAAGGAACATACTACATAAAACTTCAACACAGGTAAGTTTTCTCTGTATTTTATTACTGAGCAGTGGCTATTGGCTGTGATTACACAGCCAATTATTCTTAAGGATCTGCAACACAACAGCAGCAACAAAAATGAACATACCTAAAACTGTAGCCAGGCAAAGCTTTGCTCAGCAAAGCATTTATAAAAGAAAACTCATAGCACAGCTACAATCTGTGCAAGTCACTGCTTTAATACTTCAGCATAGAAGCAGCTACAACTTAAACTGCCTGCATATTCATGCTTCTTGATGTATTTACTTATCCAGGCCTTCATTTGAGAAATTACATGCTGAATTAATTTCTATAAATAACTGCACTAACTTTAGCAACACTGAGGGCTGAACAGTAATTCTGAACAGGATAACAGGGTAAGTGTCTCTGACCTGTGAAATCACTGATCTCACAGTTCACACACTGACTGAGCCAGAATCTCATGACTGGGCTGCTCACCCACTGGACTGACCAGAGTCAGCCCAGGTAACTATTTCTGGCCACCAACGCTCCAGTGTAAATAGAGCAGTATGCACAACCTCCTCAGAAAGTACTTTTCCACACAAGCTATAATTCTACAGGAAAAACCAAAGGAAGACCAAAGAACAGGACTCAAGAAAAAAAGAGTTCCAAAGAGCCAGTTTCTTCTCTGTGCTGGTGAATGCATAAGTTGCAAAAAGACTAGTCTGGAAAATATTATTTAAAATTGTCTCATCATCCCTGTACAATACTTTCATCAGTCTTAACAGTTGTTACCAAGGTAATACATTTTTTTCTGAAGGTCACATTTATTAGTAGAATAGAATACAGTATAGCACATAGGACACAATAAAAACCTGGAAATGCAAGAGAGAGGAAGGACAGACATTAAAGGAAATGTATTATAAAATTTTCAAAACCAGATGGGTGAATGCAAATAAAGAAAAAAAATTAAATAATTAAATAGTGGCTGGCAGGCACATTCAATTCTGTGATCAGGAAAAAAAAAGCAAAAAGGAGGTGGGAACAGAGAAAAAGGAGAAACCCAAGGAAACATCTGTAAAATCTACAATTAAAAAAAAAAAGGAAAGAGCTTTTTCTTCTAAACAGCTGGAGGGAGTAAAGAAGTGCTCGAACCTTTGAAATAGCATGAGTAGGGGCATTAAGTGAGACTCAAGGCAGCAAAGCCCTCAGGCTTCAGAGCAATGCCTAGCCTAGAGATACCAAGATGAATCAGGTGCAAACAGACACTGTCAAATTATTAAATAACTAGAAATTTTACTTATTAATTTTTGGTGTTTAACAGTGTTAACCAATTTCTTAGCTGCATTTCTAAATTTTTCCTTTGAATACTGAGAACTGGAATAGGAAATAGGGAAAAAGAAAGCATAATTTCATGTGGGTACCATAAGAACTAAAGAAAAAGACAGCAAGGGTAGAAAAGAGGGTGACTCACTACGGCAATCCTGGTTTTATTAAAGACTTTGTGAGTGATTAACAGGAATCATGGACATGTTTGCAGGAAT
>NW_009953488.1:164691-177638 GCF_000747805.2 Chaetura pelagica | reverse complement strand
GGTTATAGAAAATACTTCAGTGGAATATGCTCATTATCTACAATCATGAATCTAAGAAACATGTTTTTTACTCTTTTACACATACATACTGAAAACTACATGATCTGTTAATGCATCCTAAACAAAAAAACAGGCTGACAGTTTTTGTCACTGATTTCCACAAAAGATACCTGCTGCTTTTGTTTCTAAACCAGCTGCTTATAAAGGGCATGCCTGTGATTCTTTTCTTCCTAGCCTACTTGTGTCCTGTTTCATCATGCAGTAACTTTGAACCCTTAAAATAACAACATTTTTTTCCCCAGCGTTTTAATACCACTTCAATTTTCCCTCCCTTTTGTACAGAGGAGAAAGATGAAGTACAACCACAGGGTATGAATACAGCTCTCCCACTTTCTAATTTATTAATGCATACTGCACAGCTGTGGAGGGAAAGATGGAAAATGAAACATGAGCATGACAATTCAAGCTGCTCTGACTGTTGAGCACCCTTCCCAGCCTAAAGTACCTCTAACCTTTCAGTCAGGCCTAGTGGTGATTATTTTCAGCCCCTCTTAGGTGATTACTGCCAGAGGAAAAAATGTCTGATTTCCTACAGGTTGTCTATTGTGGTTGACTGAGTATCTTAAAGAAGTCTTTTCTCATACTTGTAAGGGCTATCTCCCCAGTGAATTTTACGGAGAGGAATGAGCTTAGACCTGCACTCATCAGTTTAAAGAAGACTTTTACAGAATCTCTCTCCTCTGCAAAGATGTCTGCTTTCAAGAAATACGTAAGAACCTAACTGTTACTAGGAGCACTACTCCCCTACCTGATCTGAAAATCAAGCTGCAGTTTGAACAATTATTTTGAGGAATCGAGAAAGGACATAACACACAGTAACAACAAGCTATGGAAAATCATGTATGCTACTAGGATTTATATATACAGATTTTTAAAGTAGCAGGAGATGCTACAGTGATATGAAGTATGTTACCAAACAAGCAGTCTTCTGCTTTTGACACCTTTTGATAAAGTCCCTCATGGAGTGCTCCATGCAGGAAGATCTGGATGCTATTCCTCTATAAAGGATGACAAAGCAACAAAAGCAAAGGGTATGGCAGAATATGACCTGGAAGGTGAAGGTTGGATTCCCTAAAAGCTCTGAGCACAACTAAAGTGTTCTGATCCAGGGTAGCATACAGCAAAAACAAAGACAAGTGAGAGACGTAAGCCCATCTCAGGCTTCTTCTCATTTCATGTCAGATTAATCATGGAGTGTTTCCATACCACCTTGGAAACAGAAGCAGAGCTCTAGTTTGCTAACAGCTAAGTGGAGAGACTGCTGCATAAGCCAATACCATTCAGCCAAAGGAGGTGGAGAATGGAAATAGCTTTTGGCAGCTACTTCAGGTTTCTGGCATGCACCAAGAGACAAGGAGAGAGAACAGTTCAAGGATCACTTTAAGCTGAGCAAGCTGATAATAATCTCTAAAGTCCCTTAACATATCAGTATCCTCTAGCAATCTGGAACAATACCTTCTGATCCCAACATGAATGATGTCAAAACAAGGACGGTAGAGCAGCTCCTTGTGCCAGCTTTTTGTCATCTCAGAACAATGTGGCCTCAAAGAATGCCTGCGAGGCCAAGGATCCAACTCCTGCTATGGTTTGGGTAGGTTTCAATTCCTCAAAAGAGGATTTTGGGTATTTTAGTATCTGGGACAAGGTAATTTGGGAGAGCCCTCACGCTAAAATGAAGCTTCTTCAAGTAGGGGCAATCTGGGCATCTGGAGAGATCATGCACTAAAATGGAACATTTCTACTCTTCATGTTTTCATGAAGGTCCTAAGTTAAAGATAGCTAAAATACTAAGCCCAGATTTGTGCTGGTCAGTTTGCTGAATTGAGCTGAGTTTGGTGCAGATACAGAATAATCCTCACAACTAAAAGCCTTTGATGAACTGAACAAGTTGACATATGGCTTATGCAGAGAACAGACCCAACAGACTTCCACAGCCAGAAGCACATTCTCACTTTAGACTTTGTTCTTCAGACCAGCCTCAGGGAAGCCTGAATGATGCCCAGGCCCACTGCTTCTTATGCCATTGGGCTGCCTGGGACTGTGCTGAGGCACTACACATCTGGCAACCATCATGGACAGTAATTAAAAACCTCACAACTTCTACTTTGCAGTTATAATGAAATTTATATGTTGTATCAGTGCTGCTCATCCAGCTCTCCTGGTGGATATAATACAAATACTACTTTTTCTACTACTATTTAAACAGTTACTACATATAGCAGTTGTAAATAGTGCTGGCCTGTTTTCAACCTTATTCACATCTAATAACAACATTAATCCCATTAACTGGTACAGAAGTTCCCCAGCATTGTATCTGTACTACTGGATTCAGGATTACGGTCAGCTATGTGTAAGCAGTTTCTAGGGCTCAGAACTACATAATTTTATTTTTAATATGGCAATATCATACAGAGGTAAAATAAACGTCTATGTTGTGAAATTAGCTGCTACACTGCAGGCACCCTACAGAAGTAAGTGATTACCTCATTTACTAATGACCCATGAGAAACAAACTCCATATGTATGTTGTTTCTTAGCTACCATTCTAGAAAGCGCCTCAATCTGTTAACTCAGCACAGTAAATACCTAATTAAATTAAATCTCCAACAAGCCTGAGAAAAATGTATTGAAAGCACTCTGCTTGATTACAGACATTGGTCTAACATAACAGACCGATTGATTCGGTCAACTTCAAGCTTATTCACTTTGCCCAATTTAATTTGAGAAGAACAATAACTAAATTTTAGTTGGATCTTTTTTTCCCACTCTCTAGGGAAATAATCTGAAGTGACTCTGAGTTCAGGTGGCATACAGGAAGTATTTAATAGGTCAAACAAAACATATATTTTGTTGCAACTGTGGACATAAAATTACATCTGACCTCTGTACCAGGGAAGGTCAGGGAGCAGATCATCTTGATTGTTATTAGAAGAAATATAGAGGATGACTGGGGGATCACACCCAGTCAGCATGGGTTTATGAAAGGCAGGTCCTACCTGACAAACTCCTTTTAAAACCCGATGACCTGACTATTGGACAAGGGAAAGGCTATGGATTTTGTCTATCTGGACCTCCAAAAAGCATTTGACATGGCTCCTCACAAAACTCTCATAAAAAAACCTGGCTGCTCATGGCCTGGATGAGCACACAATCTGTTGGATCAAGCACTGGCTGGACCCAAAGGTCCAAAGGGGTGGTCAATGGAGTCAAATCCAGCTGGGGCCAGTCCCAAGTGGTGTTCCTTAGGGCTCAGTGTTGGGGCTGCTTCTGTTTAACATCCTTATTGATAATCTTGATAACGACATAGAGTGTATTATCAGTAAGTTTGCAGAGGACACCAAGCTGCGTGGGAGTGTTGATCTGCTTGAGGATAGGGAGGCTCTACAGAGAGACTTGGATAGATTGGATCATTGGGCTAATGTTAATGGTCTGGGCTTCAACAAGGCCAAGTGCTGGGTCCTGCACTTGGGCCACAACAATCCTGTGCAACCCTACAGGCTTGGGGAAGTGTGGCTGGAAAGTGTCTGGCAGAAAAGGACCTGGGGGTTCTCATTGACAAGCAGCTGAATATGAGCCAGCAGTGTGCCCAGGTGGCCAAGAAAGCCAATGGCATCCTGGCTTGTATTAGAAGTAGTGTGACCGGGAGAAGTAGAGAGGTGATTGTCCCCCTGTACTCAGCACTGGTGAGGCCACCCCTGGAGTGTCGTGTCCAGTTTTGGGCACCTCAATTCAAGAGAGATATCGAGGTGCTGGAGCGAGTACAGAGGAGGGCCATGATACTGGTGAAGAAGCTTAGAGAATAAATCTTATGAAGAACACTTGAAGGAGCTGGAAATGTTTAGTTTGAGGAACAGGAGGCTGAGGGGAGACCTCACCAGCCTCTGCAACTACCTGAAAGGTCATTGTAGAGAGGTTGGTGCTGGGTTCTTCTCACAGGTAATTAGCAATAGAGCAAGAGGAAATGGCTTCAAGATGCAACAGGGGACGTCTAGACTGGACATTAGGAATTTTTTTTTTTCACAGAGTGGTCAGAAACTGGAATAGGCTGCCCAGGGAGGTGATTGAGTCACCATCCCTGGATGTGTTAAAGAGTCATTTGGATGTGTTGTTGGTGGATATGGTTTAGGGGAGTACTTTGTAGAGTAAGGATGATGGTTTGACTCAGAGATCCCAAGGGTCTTTTTCAACCTTAATAGTTCTATGATTCTATGATTGAAAATGCAAGTATGGTTTCCAGTGGTCTGAAAACAACTTAGGTCAGTAGTGTCCCACTACTGCTATCATCCAACAACTGCTCTAGCCACTTACATGAAATAAGCTGATTACCTCAATTCTGTTTCCACCAGAGATGCTTCCATAACAGAGAGACATCAGTAACAGATGCATCACTCCTGCTAACAGCTGCAACAGACAGGCTAGCAGCTACTACACAAGCATGAGTAACACACTATCCTTTCAGCCCTAGACCCTGCCTATACTAAGGAAACTGCGAATATTCAGTGACATAGCTAGGTACTTGTGTGGCTCCACAAATGCTTGGCAGCCAGACAACACCTACCTGTTCTGTGCATAGATACTAACTCTAGCCTTGGAATTAATGCAGTGGTTATTAACTGGGACAATTAAAAGGACGCTTTTTTAATTTCCTTTGGACACAATGTTGAAGTAACTATCCTGGTTTAAATAGGTATCCCTGCATAGTCATACATTTTATTATACAAACTGAACTTTAATATTTTAAATATCACAATCCTCTTGCCTGTGAGACGTGTCATACATAGTCTGTTTTCTGGCCTAGTATAGCCAGGAATGGCTTTTATTAATCTGTTTTTGCTCCAGTTTTGTCCTGTTTGAACAGCAGTTAGCTCCTATTCTTATTTGCTTTCTCAGCACTTGTAAAGATAAACTAAATTCAGAATTTGCTTTGCAAAGTTGAACAGGACAATCTCTTTAAGTCACTTCTCCAAGTAAGCTGTCCATTTCTCTGACCATCTTCTGTATCTTTTTTCCGACAATTTAAACTGAACCTTTTCAAGCATAAGAGATAAGGACTACATATAACCTTCCAGATAGATCTCACCACTCTTTATACTGCCTTTCCAATTTCTTCTGGAAATAATTTCTGGTACATTGTAGGACTTACGCTGCTATCATGCAACTCTGGCTCAGCCCCTGCGGGCAGAAACACCAATTCTTTCCTTTTTTCTGTCTTTTAATAGAGCACCTCTGGGCTGTCAGCACAAACCTGTTACCCACCTTTTACGCACCTTAATTTGCATTGCATACTTCTCAACAATCTAAAGAATCTTCTATTAATTACATCCTCAAGGCCAATTACTTTTTTCTTTTTTAATATTCTAATACTTATCTGTTTCATCTGTAGTGTCAGTATCTGCATTTGCATAAGCAAATTTCACAAGCAAACACTTGAGTTCTCTGCCTGCTAGTTCCCTCATGCTACAGTCTTGCATTAACTCACTAGGTGCATAAAATCTACTTCTGTTGCTCAAGGAGTAGTGATGCGTCTGGTTAAAAAGAAGTGTTACCACTGTAATACCAGTCCAAAAACTTCAGAACTGAAAATGACTTACAGGTATGGTATACATTAAAACTAAATTTTACAAAGCAAAAGTTGAAGTGGTCTTGCTTTATATTATAGTAGATTACTATTCTTCCCTCATCACACATACATTTTTTGTGTTAAGAGAGGCTAGTTGAGTTTTGCAAAGCTCATTTCTGGCTTCATATCTGAAGATCAAAGTCTCACACAAGTGCAGCCTCATGCTAAGATGATACAGTGTCTACAGAGCAATCTTATTTTAGAAACACAGTATTTGCATAAAAGGTTGATCTGCTGCCTGCAGGTAAAGAGCAACACTTCCAGTAAGTCTATCAAGATACAGTGGTCTAAGTAGGCACTAAAACTGAACACAATCTAAAACTGCCCATTTTAATACCAAAATTATTTCACATCTAGACAAAACTCTGCTAATTTAACAGGGATAAAGTTATTTTTTTAAAAAAAGTAACACATACTGAGGATTCCCTTGGATCTTTCATCTTTTTTGTGAATGTATTTCCAAGATTTTTTTACTTTGGACCCCACACAAAGCATAAGGCCTTTATCTGTCCTTGCAGCACCATAAAATTTAGACAGGGAAGCAGAACATGGATGGGACTACTTGTTGTTAAGTTCTGAGAATTATTACCCACTGACAGGAGTACTGCTCTTTTTCTTCCTCCTAATCACAAATTGAATTTCCATGAAAAACAAGGAAATATTTGTTGTTTATAGGAAAAAAAAAAAGCCTCACAGGAAAATTCACTAAATTAACATCTGCTTTCTCTACAGACAAATTATGTATGCTTCCTTGCTCCTGAGTATCAGGTTTTCTGCTAACACATGATTTCTGCCATCAGACTGCTGTACACCTTGGCTGTTTATCACACACTCTTTTTAATTATGTTCAATTTTGTCCTAGTTCTGTAGTTTGTACAGCTCAGCTTTAGAAACACAAAGCCTTAGAGCCAGTACAGGAATCAAAATTAAAGAGAAGCTTTTTCTGGTAACAAGATTACACAGGCTAGGAGGAAGAAGAAGCCATCATCTATGCAGCAGCCTTACCCTTCTACGCAGTCTGTCTCTTTCTTCACGAATAGCATTCATCGTGGCCTTGGTCCTGTTCAGCTCCTCCTCCTTGCTACACAGCATGGCTGTGAGGCTCTCATTCTCCTCCCGTAAGCCAGCTAGCTCCTTTTCCCATCGAGATCTCTCTTCAGATAGATTTGGATAAAGGTCATGTCCCAATACGCCCTCAATCTCTTCCACAGTCTGCAAAAACACAGTCACCAAAACAAGAAAGCAGCAGAGAAAGAGGATTAAAAACGACTAATGGTGCACAGAAGTATGTAACAGGTAACTGTAGATACTTCTGTGTACATACCCAGCCCCACACCACCATTAGTTTGCTTCGTTTGATAAGTAATATTAAACAGAATTATTCCTTGTTTGAGTTTAACCATTTTATTAAAATATTTCATACTGACCAACACCAAACCAGATGGATGTTTTATATGCAAATAATACATATGTCACCCAATCCCAGTAGTTTAATCTCAGAAACAAATTAATTACTTCTTTCATGATTGAGCACAGGGCTTGATGTTTACGTGCCTGAAAGCAGTGGCCTGTGAATGTGCATGGCATGGGGCCTTTCCTAGTTCTATACCAACTTTAAAAAGTGCAAGGAAAAGAGTGGGAAAATAAAAAAAAACAGACTCCTTTTTCCCATATCCCTGAACATGTTCTTTCCTACAGGTGACAGAGAGACAGAAGAAAGAAAACTTGGCCTTGGCTAGGCTTATACTTGGTAGGCTTACCAGAAGACATGAGAGCCTTTCTAGTGCCTGAAAAAGACTGGACTTCTCTGGGACATATAATCCCACCAGCATTTCTTGCCCCATCGCCTTGCTCCGAACTGTGCCTTGTAGGCACCACTCAGCATGAACGGTATTCAGCAACTTCCAGAGGGTGAAACTAAACCACAGGCATGCACCACCAGCCAGGGAATGCTGCCTGCCTAAACTGACTCTCAGAATGGGCATTCAACATGCTGAAACATAGCACAGCACTCAGCATGTCAGGCAACTTCTGATTCTACAACATATGTTGTGCCTGTGCCAATTTTTTTCATTTTTGGAAGACCTTTGCAACAAGAAAAAGCTTCCAGTTGAATCTCATAAAGCTTCTGAATCTCTCTGAAAGTGGTCTGCATTAAAATGGGAGGCAGAAACATGGAAAATATATTATATGATCTAACTAGCAATCTAGAAAGTCTCATTTCATTAGACAATTCAAGAGCAAGTTATAGCTAAAGCCTATACTTTTAAGTTTAATATGTAAGATAAATAACTCATGTACCAAGGTTAAAATTAATATAGCTGTTTTTTAATTCAAAATGACAGTATTTTTAATAATAACAAAAATTACTAACTGATGTTTGTGTCCTTAATTTGAGAAGGACTAAAACAACCAACTAGAATACACCTGAAAATGACAAACCAAGTTAAAAATACAACTGCTTTTTTACTGCAAGGAATCTTCCTAGTGTTTTCAGCACTGTATGACAGTGAGATACCAGTAAAATTTTATTATTTGTCCATCATAATGACAAGTCAGTTATTTATTATTATTAACACATTAATCTTAAAGAATAAATCTTGGCTACAAGAAGACTCCCTGGGGGAGGAGGGGGGAAGACATTCATACAAAAGGAAATAAACCTATTTTAAATAACTAGTTCAAGACATCATGATGGAAGAAGCAGAGACAAAATTTTTTGCAGTCAGGTTCAGTTTATCCTTTTAAATAATATTTCACGTTTATCCTTTTAAAACATATTCTCTTCCATAAAACTGCAATATGTTTAGAGTAAATAATATAAAACTCCATTGGCAGAGTATACTGTAATTCTGCTTACATATTTGGTAGTAAGCTGAAATTACTATTCTAAAAGAACAATGCCTTGCAACATCTCTGTGAGATGAAAGAAGCTGCAGTTCTCCCTTACATTAGTTTCGCTTGGACCTAGAGGTCTCAAAGTATGACAAGGTATATTACTTCAACACAATGTGAGGATGTTCTGACCAAGCACAGGGCACTGATCTCACAATGTGAAGAAAAGATCTGTAATGGCTGGAGCATCCTCTCTTGATGATGTCAGCTTTATTTCAAACAGTACCTCTTCATTGCTGTCTTCCCTTTTCCCCCCAAAGCTCCTCTCCTCTTTTATGTACTTCTCCTGCTGTTTCCTTAGCTTGGAGAAAAGGAGACTGAGGGGTGACCTCATCAATGTTTACAAATATGTAAGGGGTGAGTGTCAGGGGGACGGAGTTAGGCTTTTCTCAGTGATGACCAGTGATAGGACAAGGGGTAATGGGTGCAAATTGGAGCAGAGGAGGTTCAAGGTGAATATCCGAAAAAAATTTTTTACTGTGAGAGTGACAGAGCACTGGAACAGACTGCCCAGGGAGGTTGTGGAGTCTCCTTCACTGGAGACATTCAAAACCCACCTGGATGCGTTCCTATGTGATGTACTCTAGGTGACCCTGCTCTGGCAGGGGGGTTGGACTAGATGATCTTTCGAGGTCCCTTCCAACCCCTAGGATTCTATGATTCTATGATTTCCTCACCCCTCCTATACCAAGTTCTGCTGCTTCCTCCTTCCTCCTTATTGCCCATACTTCTTGTGTTGCTATTTTTTTAACCTCTCCTTTTCCCTAGCATCTCCTCCTCAGAGCACTCCTGGAGGTGACAAGCCTGAAGCAACACTGAAAGAGTAGCTCATGAGTAGCTCAACACCTAAGAGTTATCTTCAGACAGAGAGGCTGCCGGTATTTCTCCAGACTTCATTGCTACCATCTGCCCACACAAGTGGAAGGTTCAGGCAGTGTCTGCATGAGCATGGGTCTGACAGCCATACTAAGGGCTGCCCTGCAGTCCTTAACAAAGCTGAGGGACCTTCCTGCTTGTTTCTATGCTCCTTCATTTTGTCATGATCAGTATCTTTTTGCTGACTAAACTATTACAGTTCTTCAGTTTGACCACCAGTGTGCCACCATCCTCCGTGGTAAATAAAACATAAATATTGTACATGGATATACCTACAGAAACTACTGGGCTGTTTATTCTTCTGCAAAGCAGTATTACAGAGCAGGTTCATCCAGCATGCTGATGCACAGCAGATAAATTCAGCTATAATTTCACCGATTATAGGACTGAATCATAGAATCATAGAATCTTAGGGGCTGGAAGGGACCTCGAAAGATCATCTAGTCCAACTCTCCTGCCAGAGCAGGGTCACCTAGAGTACATCACACAGGAACGCATCCAGGTGGGTTTTGAATGTCTCCAGTGAAGGAGACTCCACAACCTCCCTGGGCAGTCTGTTCCAGTGCTCTGTCACTCTCACAGTAAAAAATTTTTTCTGGATATTCACCTTGAACCTCCTATGCTCCAATTTACACCCATTACCCCTTGTCCTATCACTGGTCATCACTGAGAAAAGCCTAACTCCATCTCCCTGACACTCACCCCTTACATATTTGTAAACATTGATGAGGTCACCTCTCAGTCTCCTTTTCTCCAAGCTAAAGAGACCCAGCTCCCTCAGCCTTTCCTCAGTAGGGAGATGTTCCACTCCCTTCATCATCTTTGTGGCTCTGCGCTGGACTCTTTCAAGCAGCTCCCTGTCCTTCTTGAACTGAGGGGCCCAGAACTGGACACAATACTCCAGATGCGGCCTCACCAATGCAGAATAGAGGGGGAGGAGAACCTCTCTTGACCTACTAACCACACCCTTTCTAATGCACCCCAGGATGCCATTGGCCTTCTTGGCCACAAGGGCACATTGCTGGCTCATGGTCATCCTCCTGTCTACCAGGACCCCCAGGTCTCTTTCACCTACACTACTCTCCAGCAGTTCAGCCCCCAACCTGTACTGGGACATGGTGTTGTTCTTCCCCAAATGTAAAACTCTGCACTTCCCCTTGTTGAATTTCATCATGTTTCTCCCCGCCCAACTCTCCAACCTATCTAAGTCTCTCTGAATGGCAGCACAGCCTTCTGGTGTGTCAGCCACTCCTCCCAGCTTAGTGTCATCAGCAAACTTGCTGAGGGTACATTCTATACCCTCATCCAGGTCGTTGATGAAGATGTTGAACAACACCGGTCCCAGCACCGACCCTTGTGGGACTCCACTAGTAACACACCTCCAACCAGATTCTACCCCATTGACTACAACTCTCTGACTCCTTCCTTTCAACCAGTTCCTAATCCACCTCACTTCCTGGTCACCAAACCCATACCTGATCAACTTATCCACAAGGATGCTGTGGGAGACGGTGTCAAATGCTTTACTGAAATCAAGATAAACCACATCTACCGCTCTACCATCATCTATCCACCTAGTAATTTCCTCATAGAAGGCTATGAGGTTAGTCAAACATGATTTACCCTTGATAAAACCATGCTGACTGCTCTTGATGACCCCCATGTCCTTGATGTGCCTGGAGATAGTCACAAGAACAAGTTGTTCCATCACCTTTCCAGGGATGGAGGTGAGGCTGACCGGTCTATAGTTACCCGGGTCCTCCTTCTTGCCCTTCTTGTAGACTGGAGTGACATTTGCTATCCTCCAGTCCTCAGGCACCTCACCTGTTGCCCATGATTTACTGAAGATGATGGAGAGTGGCCTAGCAATGACCTCCGCCAGCTCCCTCAGCACCCTTGGGTGCATTCCATCTGGACCCATTGATTTATGGATGTCCAGATTACTCAACTGATCCCTAACCCAATCCTCATCTACCATGTCAAACTCTTCCTCTATCTTGACTTCTTCTGGGGCTATATGAATCTGGGGCTCATAGGGAGACCCTGCAGGAGTGAAGACAGAGGCAAAGAAGGCATTCAGCACCTCTGCCTTCTTTATATCCTCTGTCACCAGGGCTCCCACCTCATTCCTCAATGGGCCAATATTGCCTCTATTGCTAGTTTTGCTAGCTATGTACTTGAAAAAGCCCTTTCTATTATCCTTAACCTGACTTGCAAGGTTAAGTTCCAAGGAGGCCTTAGCTTTCCTAATTGCCTCCCTACATCCTCTGACAACAGTCCTATATTCCTCCCAAGTGACCAGCCCCTCCTTCCATGATCTGTAGATTTTCCTTTTCCACTTAAGTTTGCCCAGTAGTTCCTTCTTTAACCATGCAGGTCTCCTAGCACCCTTACTAGATTTCCTAACCATTGGGACGCTCTGATCCTGTGCTTGCAAGAAGTGGTCCTTGAATGTTGACCAGCTATCTTGAGCCCCTTTATCTTCTAGCACCCTGTCCCATGGGATTTCCCTTAATAGATGATTGAGGAGACCAAAGTTTGCCCTGTGGAAGTCCAGGGTTCTGGTTCTGGTCCTGCTGGGTAATGTTTCGAGCACAGGGCAGCATATCACATTATGGTAATTCCAGTCTTGTCTCTGATGCTGCCATATGTATTCTCTGCAGTAGGTTCCTCAAATGACATGAGATGAAATCAGCAAGTAACAGGTTTAAAAGAAGCAAAAAGCAGCACTTTTTCACAAAGGTATAAATCAACGGTAGAATTTATTCCTACTAGTATTTATGGACAAAATTCTAGAGGGATAAAAAACCACATTAGATACAAACATGGGAAAAAAATCCACTCATGTCTATTAAACACAAAATCATCATCTCAAGAACTTCCTAAACCTGCCCTGCTGGAAGCATCTTTGAACGAAAGAGAGGGACATACTATGTGTGTCCTTTTTGATGAAGCCTTTCTGTTGACATTTGTCACTAGACAGACAGACTTCGGGTTTGACCCAGAGCAGCTGTTTTCATGCTCTAAGTGGTTCATGTTTGGAAATCATGGTTGTTCACTTTTTTTTTAATTGGTAGAGTTTTAGTGGTAGGTGTCTGATGCTGATCTGCTTTGCAAGAGATACAAAGCGTTAACCAGCCTACACTGTGAAAATTTTCTTAAACAAGGGACAATTTGGTAACTGTTCAGCTTATCAGACTATCTGATAAATCTCATTTCAAGGTTTTTTCATTCTTTGTGGGACAGAAACAATTGAGCTAGCTAGAGTCACATGACCTGTATAAAAGAAGAAGAGGAAAAAATAATTAGCAGAGTCAGCATGAAAAGAAACCCAGTGAAATTTAACCATCAAAGCAGAAGGATTCAAAACATTTAAAAGCATTAGTACATCAACAAACAAAAAAGCCAACAGTCAAAGCAAAAGGCAGTCAGATTATTTCAGGTTTCCATTCATGATTCCACTTGCTTTAAATATCTCTCAATTCTCTCAGGGAAA
>NW_009953488.1:134445-164663 GCF_000747805.2 Chaetura pelagica | reverse complement strand
CTCTATGCATAGGTTTTGCTGTATTTAACACCCTGATGATGTTCCCTAGCACATAATCAGAGCATGTCAGAAAGATTCCCATGTTTCTGAAAGGTTAACAATCTTTGCATGCTATCACTGCTCAAACACAAACACAACTCCAGGATCTACAGCACAGGCAGTGGGGAAAAGCTTTCCCCAAAAATGGCTATGCACATAGAGATCACATGAAAATAAAAGGCCCCCATTTTGGACCAGGAAGAAGCTGCTGACAGTTACTTATCAGTGTAAAAGTCTGATTGTAGTTAATTTGAATTAACAGTAAATAATGGTGTTAAAAAGAAAAGCTTGAAAATTAAGCTTATGGCAGCTATTTTGACATTTTGTTGAACCCACCTCCTGCAGAAGTTTTCATCTCATTTCACTTCAGCAGTCTATGTGGACTTCACAAAGACCAACTTCTACCTGTTTCCCAGAATCCACCATTTCTCTCTTGGTGAATACTGACTGCTGAGAACACTTAACCTTAAAACTCCAAACAATACTGGTAACATTCAAAATATTGACCCTAATCCTCTGAGACACTCAATAAACTGATTAAAGAGCATTCCCAAGAGACCCAGGAGTTCTTATATAAATCAGTCACTGACATCTCTCCATATGACACAAATTTTTTTCTCTGCTTTTTCCCTGTACATAGGAAAATACTCTATGGTTCCCTCATTTTCAGATTCTAAATTGCAATCCCTTCATTACCTGTGCTATCAGGCAACCCTCTTCTTGTTCCATTATATTCACAATAAAACATCCAAGTATCAGTTGAATTATTTGTTCCTGTGTCTGTCTTGTCTCATTAGAATAAATACACCACACAGATTTTGTGTTAAACAGTGTATTCATATTTTAAGACAACAAGGTAACAACTTATGCATAGGTTATAGCATTTTATCTTCAAATTTCAGTGAGTATTACAAATTGTGTTTTCAGTTACTGGTCAATGACTAGCTGCATGACCTTGGGCAAGTGACAACTTACCTGCCAGATAACCTTCAGAAAGTAAATTAACTGCTGAGTGCCCCTGTTTGTCATATCTCTGAAATGATCATAAGACAAATAAATTTCTGATTTGAGATCAAAAGACTATTGATAGTTCCTCCTGCGCCTTGGAAAATTCAGTTGTGAAACAGGTGTACTACTGTGAACTGGAGTTGATTCCTGTGAAAAACTTAAGACACCTTTGAAAATGAAGTGTTATCAGTATGGAATGTGACCAGGTGTCCAGGCAACGTACACACTGCATTTAGAGCCTCATGTTACCATTACCTTAATGGCTAAATCACAATGTTCGCTGGCAGTAGTGAGTTGCTCAATATGTCTGTCCACCTCTGCTACTGACAAACTGCAGCTGCTTTTCTTCCTCCCACAGACAACATTTTCCAGGCCTGTCAGCACTCTTTGTAGTTCAGAATTCAAGTCACTACAGTTATCTAAAAAGAAAACAAAACAAAACAGATATTGCAACAATCAGTGAACCAGTGAAAAACAACAAACTCTAACCCAGGAAATACCTGCTGCAGAACAGTTAGGACTGATACTGCTCAAGGAATGTCCTTGCAATCTGCTAGTTTTTTCCTCACCAACCTATGGGCTTAAGTACCACAACCAGACCACTTTAAATCACAAGTTACCTCCCACCTGACAAATAACACTCTACTGATCTGAAGCATCCATTCTTTCATCAAAAACATCTGTTTCCAAAGAACAACATTTTAAGACATGACAGGCTCACATACTATGCCATTTCTTTTTTGCTATTCCTTTTTGCCATTCAGGGCCTGTTATCCTGGTTTTATTACCCTCAAAGGTCTTACTTTGTGAATGCAACGTTCTTTCTGCCTACTACATTTATTGACATTATGACTTCACATTTTTCAGAGGAATTTTTCTGGTTGTACTTTGGCTCTGCCCGATTTTAAAAATCCTGGTGTTTACAGAAATGATCCCTACTAAGTATCTTAGTGCCTGTGTTTCATTTTTATAGCTATTTCTTTTCCAAATGCAACTGCAGAATATTCAGGGATCATAACAGTACACCTTGTTCTTCGCTACGTTCCGTATTACAATGGTATTAGCAGCATATGCAACAATCCTATTTTTATCACAAAATGTGGCAGACAATCACTTCCTTTTCTGTATTTAAGCAAAGCTCCTCTAGTGGCCTGGGCACTGCCACAGCATCCTGTGCTCCTGTGAAGACACTTAAGACATTATTATACATTATTTTTGTTTTTCATAGCTGTGGGATCTTATAGGGGACTAAAGTGGTGTGGCGTTGAACTTGTAACTAATCTAACAGACACGAGGCACCAGATTATTGCAGACTGCCTTGAAATCTCTCTATGCAAGAGAAGACTGAAAGCTGTTGGATGAAGGACTGAGATGATCAGAAAGTTAAAAACTATATACTTTTTACCACAAACCTACCACCACAGCCTGAAGGACATAAACACAAACCTATTGCTGACCAAAAGGAAGAGTTAAGAATGATGTCACAGTATTGTACGAAAAGTTCGAATGGACAGCACATACCAAACCATACTCTTGAAATCCTCCTCACTATTTCCTGACTACCAGCCACTCATCTCTTGTGGTAATACTGAAAATCCCATCATAATAACACTCACTTACGAGCATCATATACTATGCAGTATGCTTAACTGTAAAAGCCTCTATTTTGTTTGCTGGAATTTATTTGTTTCCGTAACATCTTCATTAACACAAATTTTGTCTGTATAAACAGCCTTCACTACCCTGTATGCTGACAGTAAGCAAGGTCATGCATATGTTTACCGGGTCATGATTTTTAATCCTTATCATACCTTTATCTAGGATTAAAAAATACATAAATATTTGTGTATACATACATATGGATTGGATTCATATATATACGGATGGAAAAAAAGAATTTATTTCTATGGGAATAAAATCCCAGAAAGACAGAGTTTATGTATAGCAGGAAAAACTGGAAAAAATGCGAGAATTCCTAGAGCTAACTTTCTTATTTTCTCCATTTCTATACTTAATTCTATTGCCATGTGTACTACTGATAGCAGAAGCTTAGATCTTGACTCCATACAATACTTCGTTAAGTATACTTTGAATTCTGCATGTCAGAAACTTTGTAATTACATTATTATTAATATTGTTCTATCAATGTTTCTAGAAACTAAAGACACTGAAAAAAAATGTGCTATGGCAGGTCTTGCATTTATAAACAAATACAGCTCTAGAGTTGGTATATTCATTTAATTTATTCACAGAAAATCTCTTTTAAATGGCTGCTTACAATATCAACATGGTTTCTACGCTATTAAACCCCACTTGAGAGCAATGAATACTAACTCCAAATCCAATCTACTCTCAGGTCCATTCCTCTAGAAGGCACCACACTGGAAATAACAGCACAAAGGTCTTAGTAATGAAGTGCACTTCTCAGTAATGAAGTTCCAAACAAGTGGAAACTGTTTTAATACAGTTTCTTATGTACGGAAGCAAATAGCGCATGTTGCGTTATACCCATCAAAAGCCTCGAGCAGAGTAACAGCTTAAGATTTGAGGATCACCTGTTCTGCACCGCGCCTAAAATATTCTATTTCGGTTATGTCCTGTAACACTGATCACGTACACTATCACCCACAGAAGCTCCCAGGCATCCAGATAGTTTATGTAGGGAAGAAAATGAATACCAGCTATTTGGTTCTAAATATGAATTAAGAGAAATAGTAATCTAAAGATAATTCTAGATAATTCAGTCATAGTGGAGATTACACCAGTCCTCTGATATACTACAGCTATAGTCCTCAGTAATTGAACCCAAACACTTAGTGAAGACTTAGTATCTGCTGATGCTTATATTGCAAACTTTAGTAATTATTCTATACTCTAAGGTTCTTCAAAGGATAAGTAATTGTACTTGGATGACAAAACAGATTAAATTCTGAAGAAAAGATGCTTGCCTTCTTAGTCCTTAACCAGAAAAAGATATTTACAGGCTGCCTAGAGGTGCTTCCTCCTTGAACTTACCTGAACAACTTGTGTCAGATTTAGCCCTGTCTAAATCAATTGCATAGAATCAGAATGGTTTGGGTTGGAAGAGACCATAAAGATGTCCAGTTCAAACCCCCCTGCACGGGCAGGGACACCTATCACTAGACAAGGTTGCTCAGAGCCCCACCTAACTTGGCCTCCAACACTTCCAGGGATGGGGTGCCCACAACTTCTCCGGACAATTTGTGCCGAAGTCTCACCACCTTCACAGCAAAAAATACCTTATCATACTTTTAAAAGTCTCTCTATTTCAAGAAGTGCAGACACCCTTCACAACTAGGCTATAAAACAACTGGATAGACAGTTCCAATCCCCACACCCTCTCCCCAAACTTTTACCCTCTCTGCAATTCTTTTCTAGTCTGATTACTTGACATGTAAGGTATGTGAAGAGATTTCCAGCCCTCTGTCCTCCACCCTCTTTCCCAAAAGTCATGAACTCTCCTGAAAAATCATTCCATTTTAGACTCCATAGCTATTCTACATCAAGGCTCAGAGGCTAATTAACATACAAATAAAAAATTCTAGAGTTCAGCATTTGTTGTGATTAACATAGCATAGATTCATTTGTTTCCTCACCAAACATTTGGATTTACACTTCAAAGGCTATGATATCTTTCTGCTGCAAGAAGGCATAATGTCTACTATGAAGCATTGACTCACCCATGTCTGCAGTGACCACAATGGACTGATTCTCTGGTACTGAAACAGAATTCTGGTCCATGCTGCGTGAGTCTTCATTAACCTCCTGCTGGCTTTGGCTGAGCTCTGACCGCAGCTCTGAATACTCATCTTCCTCCCTGGAGAGAGCAAAGACAGAAACAAACCCCTCTGAAATACATATTCTATGACACTTATTTCTGGTCTGCAAGCTGAGCCACAGAATACAGTCCACACAAGTGTTTTTTGTCTAGTCAGGAGGGAAGGGCTTATACCCTTTACAGCAAAGCAACTGTGCTGTGCCCCTAACACCCACTTGCTGCAGCCAGTGCCTGGTTTCCACTTCTTTATTCCCAGGTGCATTATTACTCCAGACCACTGTACATGGCAACAACGGGTGGAACTGATCACAAGCCAGGATGTGTGTGAGAAGGACATACACTGCTCTGCAATAACACCACAAAGGACAAATTAAGCTTTTGATCCTAAAGTAGATTAGCAATAACCAATTTTGGTCTCTTTCTCAGTTTGAGGATGCCATTGCCTTGCATGCAAAGCAAGCATGCACATGCCTGCCTAAGTCTATCACAATGCTCTTGGGGAGAGGTACATTTTCCATTTGTTCTCTTAAAAGGTAGAAAACAGGTGTGCATAGCACTGAACTACGGGAGTTAATGAAAAATAAGAAGTCTCAGTTGCCTAGGTTTTAACTTATTTGTCAAGCTGGTTCTTCTAAAATAACTGAGGACACAGAACACTTCAGCTTAAGCTAATAAGCTTAAAAAATTAGGGCTTTTCCCTCCTATCTCCACACAAAGAGTTCAAAGCACTGGGGAAGAAGATAAATAAATTAGTAACAGCTTTGCCTGAGAACATTTGTAAACATTTTTGCTTTCTATCCACTTGCTGATTGGACTCAAAGTTTTAGGTTTTTTTACTTCCACAGTAACTGTTTTGACATTAAAGTATATATTTTAAAAATGCAAAAAACACCAGCTTATCCAGGGTAGAGCCCTCTGACGAGTAAGCAAACAACCATCATTTTGTCATACACTAAATCAAGGGCAGAGATTAATTTTGCTGCAGATTCAGCAGAAAATTTTGAAAAGGAAACTGTCTGGATTTGGAAGTAGTAAGAAATAGCAAGGAGCTATGTGGGAAGGGCACCTTTAATGTTAAGTCTGCTGTCAATATGGTACATGGTGATGAGTGTTTCTTGCAGAAATATTGCAGGAGGTAGGTCTGAATTCACCATACAAAACAGCACAGAAGATGACCCATACATACAGGAAACAATGACAAGTACAGGCTGCTCTCAGTGTAGCAGGGGTGACAATTTATGAACCAGGTCAACTCCAAAAAGTAATTTCAGCTTGCTTGCCAAGCAGAGTTTCTGCATGTACCCAGATGTAATTTCTACAGGAACTATTATGCTCTTCTACCCCTTATATTTGCTTCAGTGCAAAGAAAGTATTATTTTATCAGAAGTACTTAGTGACTATTACTAAACAAAAATGCAGGTCAGCTGGTTAAAACTGAGTTTCAGAGCAAAGAAATGTCCTTAAGGTACCATGCAATATCTGTTTAAAGAAGTGTGAGAACTAAATAATGAACGGCAGGAATTAAAACTGTAATGAAGACATGTAAGAGCGGGTTAATGTTCCAAGAATTTTTTTATTATTAGCCAGCCACAGCAAAAGCCAGTAGTAATTAGCTTTAGACAAAAACAATTACCAAGCACTCTAATAACTGCATTTTTTTTTTATCTGAAGGAAATTAACTTTTTCTTTATGTAATTTTTAAAACCTGAATTACCTCTACAAATGGACAAGAGGATATATTGACTATAAAACAATGACACACAGTGTAACAATTTCTCATCACTCTTCTTTTGGCTCTTGTTGCACAGGCTTACGGTTTGAAATCCAACACAGCTTCATCTAGCTAACACTAGTACTGTTTTCATCAGTTTAAACACTCTCTGTATCTTGGGGCACTTTCTGAATGAACTAATGCTTCTAAGATCTGGCCAGAAAGATCAGACATCTATTTTTGGTAAACCAACAGCAGGGTCAATCAGTCTCCCCACTACCAGTCTCACAGGGTGTAGACTGAGGGCTAAAAACTCAAACAGGAATTTGATGGCAGTGAGGTATCACAATAAACAAATTCTGCCTTTAAAACTGATGCTGGCAGTAACAGAAGATACTGTTTGAGACCCCCCTTTCCCCAAAACAGGAGTAGAACCCTACAGTGACACTGAAAATGCAAGGGATGCTGATTAGACAAGGATCTCCTGCCACGCTACCTAGCAGGTGACTTCACAACTTCTTTGTTGCTACCATCATCTAGGGCCTGGCTGGAGAATGCATATGCTTTATCTCCTGATGGTTACCACTTGCTGAAATGTCATGGGGAGCTGAGAGATCAAGCTGTTCTAAATAGAGTGCAGCCTGGGATCAATGTTGGACTAAAAAAGCGTGTTTTACAGGTACATCTGCACTCACTGCTTTCCTCATGTTGGGATGCAACTAAGGATCACAACTGCTGCACAGACACTGGGAAAATAGTGAGTGAAATGGCACACTTTTCAGCATCATTGCACACCACTGACAAATCCTGCTAGGACACTAGCAAATGCACATTCTCTTCATGACTGCAAATAGTGCACAGCTTCACATTTTAGGTGCCAGCTGTTTTTCAACAATAATTTTATTTGAACAAGCATTTTTAAAGAATTCTAAGACTCACATACAGAAAATACAACAGGTGTATGTGCACTGCAACACAGAGATTGACTGCTCCCTATGTACACACACGAGGTCTCTGAAGTATTTCACTCATGAACAAATAGTGACACATTTGAGACAACATGGGAATTAATCACTGAAGGCAGGTGGGGCTGGGCATTGTATGCTGAAGCCAACACTAGGGCACCCACACTGCCATTCGAATTGAATCCAAGTAGCTTCCACCTAACACATATTTAGAAACTAGAATGAGACCTCCAGGTCATTGTGTAAGTATGACTAGAAATGCCATGGATTATTTCTTGTGACTCTGTCATCTTTTGACTATCCTCCTTCCTCATTAACTCCAACACAACCTACTTTCTGAATATATTTCAGACTTAAAGCTGCAAGTCTGAACAGATGGTTTTACAGCAATAGGTTACAAGATTCTTGACAGCTGTTTCATATAATCCTTAGCAGGCACCAACTGAGTGTATTTCTGTTCGGTATTGTTAAAGTTGCTTACTATTTTTAGAGTTGCACCCAAAGAGCCACTAATTTAGAACTAAGAGCAATTTCATCTTCTTTTTCCTTTTACTGAACCTCAATTTAATATCTAAGAAAGACTGTCAGTCATAGGCTGAAATTGTTTCTGCACAACTAAGTTACAGACAATTTTGCGAACCAAATACATGATTAAGAAAAAAAAGAGTTGATTTTGAACAAATCAATGGCAATCCTAAAAGCTTCTGAAGTCAGGAATGTTTGCCTTTAACATAGACTTAATTCCCTTTTAGTAAACAATAATGTAATTTGTAAATCCTTTCTGTGCTTCAGAGTTATATGGTGTATCAATTATGTTCAAGTATTTGCGACATGACTCCACAATTGGCAAGATTCAATGGTTGGTTTAGTTGTCTTCAAAGTTGTACACATTTGGGAGAGAAAATGGGAGTGGTACACACCTTGTCCAAGGACGGAGAAGCTTTGCAATGACAAAAAAAAAATTGCCTTCTACACACTGAAGCAGCAGAAACAGGACTAGCACTGCCACTAGCCTCCAGCTGACATGCTAACAAGAACCCCAAGCTATAGCAGCACTCAGAGAAGGCTGTTCATTCTAAAAGAAGATGACATAATGTGCTCTGCACAATCACTGTAGGTTCTTCTGCTCAAAAGTCTTGCAGAGTTTGACAGAAGCCTGTGACTCAAGTTTTACAACAAACAAGCAAAATACCAACCACCTCCTCCCAACCTCTTCCTAGCAATGTAGACAAGAAACAGCAACCCTGCCTTACAACGATATTTTCCCAAGAAAAAACAAGAGCCAAGGTTTATGTGTCCAGACTGAAAAAAAAAAAAAAAGCCTTCTCATCCTAGCGGATCATTTCTTTATTGTCTTTTTGTTCCAAATTGCTACCTTCTTGAGCTCGTGGGGAGTATAAGCTGCACCATCACACATTAAGAACTAGGGAAGTAAGAAGCACAGTGTGAATGTAGGGAACTCCTTATTAGCCCTTTTATGTGAAGCTGCACGCACTTCCCATCAAGCTTGGTTCTGATGCCTCACTTCCCTATCTGTGTCAGAGCTGACTTGTTTATCGACATAGTTAAACATTCACAGCATCCACCCCATTCCCATATTTTGTAATTGAACATCACTTGGCATTTAGCTTGCCTCAGGGACTCCTAACAATTTTTGTGGATTCTATGTAGTATTTTTATTAAATGTCATAGAGCTTTTCTGCTGTCCAAGAACATACAATCAATCAATGCAGCTTTCATGCTTCTCAGATTTTGCTTTTTAACCAGTCCTTTCAATTGTCAGAGCTTTACTAGAGATGATGGGCAGCCAGTGCCATGCTGAAACAAGACAACTTGAAACATGACGAATGGGAAGTTTGTCTGCAGAGAAATCAGGCATCAATGAAGAGTGAGTCACAGGGACTTTTTAAAAGAAGTACTACCAGTTTAGAAAATACTTACCTGAAACATCTCATAATGATCATTGCTAGTTATGATCATACCAGAGCTGTTATTATTTATCTTCTTCAGTAACATTAACATAATGTGATTCTATCACTGCTTTTATAGTGGTAGATATGCATGATGGTACTGTCCCTTTATTTGTGGTACACCAACCTTTTTTCTTTTCCTATATAAGTATTTTCAAGAAAGGCTAAGTGAGTAGATGTAACAACATTACCTTATGCTAGTAGAAACATTTACAAGGAAGAAAAAAATGAAACAGTTACCAAAAATTTGCAGCTAATAGGCAAGGAAAACTAAAAATTCACTGCAGGGGTAGAGCTACCTGCAAAAGTCTCAAACCTAACTTGATGTTCTCTAAAAAATCCAGATTCTAATAGCTCAGTTTGATTCTCACAAGCCAAACTTTAAGAAAATCCTTCCTCGTTCGAGTCCAGCTTTATCTAAGCCGGGAATAATGGGTAAAAGTGGGGAAAAGTAAGTGTTTTCCTGGAAAGTTTATTTTAATACAGTAATAAGTAATGACATAGTGTAATACCCCAAGCTTTGCTGCTCCAAGGACAAGCAACAACACCATTTGTACTGTTGCATATTGTCACAAATACCAGTACAAACAGATTAAAAACGTACTGAAACTCATTTGAGCCATATTTCTCACTGGAAGTGATTTGGTTTAGGTGATCTATAGGATGGTACAAAATCAAGTTAAAAAGCAGAAATGCAGGCTGGATGGCTACATCTTCCTTTATCCACCACTGCAACCAATTATCTGGTACCCTGGCATGTATGTTACACTAAAAGAATATTTAGATAGCACAGTGTAGTTCTTTGCAGTGCTCGTTAGGCTTTGCAAAGTGTTACTTTGAGATAATGTAGCACTTTTGAACCTCAGGATGATACTCTGCAGAATACATATCTTAATTACGGGCAGCTGCTCACTACCAGGCATAACATGCCTAAGTACTTTAAAGTCATCATCAAATTATATCTGGAGTATAATTCACACCATGTTTTACACTCTTCTTGCCTTGACCCAGAATTTCCAGGAAGTTGCTGTACCTTATTATTGTTCCCTGTAGCCGATTAATTTTCTTATTTAATTCAGCAATGATACTGTGCAGCTCTGTGATTTGTTCCTCATAGCGTAGTGTTGTTCTCTCCTGCACATCTTCATGCTCTCTCATTAGGTGGGATTGTTCACTCTAAAGCAGAGAAGTAAGGAACAGAAAAGGTCTTATGAATAATTGCACAGAGATCAGATAAAACGAAAAAGTGCACGAGTAATGGTTTTCAAAGTAACACTGCCTTAGCAAAAGAAAAGGACAGATGCAAAATACTGACAGGTACACAAAGGTATGCAATTACAAGATTTTAGGAGCTGGAAGACTACACAGTGTACTTTTTTTTTTTTTTTTTTTTCCCTAAGGGGGAAAAGTTGCCTTTCCAACAAAAGTATAAAGGTTTTTTTTTTTTTTTTTTTTTTTTTTCCCTAAGGGGGAAAAGTTGCCTTTCCAACTTGAACAAAAAACACCATTTGCAGCTCAAAATAGCTATAAATAAGATCTCATCTTTGGATCCATAAGGTTCATGATGCATCATGAATCTTCAAGGATCTTACCAATGTGGTCTGAATTTGAACAAGTCCTAAGGTAGAAAACACATTATTATAAAGAAAAGTAATCACACTTCAAAGTTATGACTTCTCCTCTAGTATGAGTATCTGTTTTTATTAGTTAATATAGCATGTTTTTATTATTTGAATCTTCTACAATAAAATGGTTATTATTTGTACAATTAAAAGGCTACACTGGCTGCTTGTTTTTTATACATATCACAAAGTCTTGCTTTTCCTTTCCAACAGAACTTTAAATACAGCCTCTCTGGCTTAATCTTCGTGCCAGCAAGCATTCTACTTCAATTACAGCAAACAATTTACAATCCAACAGTTCATGCAGATTGAAGTTATGCTTAGTAGTGGCTGGAAAGAGCGAGATTTAACTTTTTGCTTCTGACCCCGTGCAGTAAACAGTGAAGCCTCTATGTGCCCAAGACTGTCAATAAAAGATTATGCAAGGTAAAATCCTGGTAGCATTCTAAAGGCTACAATTTACTGTAACGCATGAGGTCCTCCAACATCTATATTTGGTGGTTTTTTTTCAATTCAAGACAACATTCTATGCAGAGGGAACTCAGCCCCTTATATCATAAATAATAAAATTATACCCAAACAAGCACGGATACCAGAGTTTTCACAGCTTGCCCTCACATTTTTTGGCAACTAACACTCAAAACTTGAGAACACCACCTACATAAAAGACTGACTGAAAAGGAAAACTTACACTGAGCTTCAGTAACGTTTTCCTTTCAAATAACATTTATTTTAATATTTTTAAGTTCCAGGAATATGCACTTTGCAGTGTAACCGAGACATTAGTCCATCCTTCCACGGACTACAACAAAACTGTTTCTTACAACAGCTGGAGTCAAAAGCACTTTCACCTACACTAACACAAACAGACCATACCTTTACACTGAAGAGAAGAGCAAATAGTCATTATTTTAGGACAATAACAATGTTCACTTGGCTTTTAAGACTGACGTGGTTCTACATGTATACCATGACTAATGTAGGATCACTCCACAACTTAATTCTCATGTTTCCGTATCTTTAGATCATAGCTGGCTCAAGAATGACCACAATTTTCAAAATGAAGAAATAACACAGAAAAAATGTTTTTTAAAAGCCTTAGAACAGATTTAAATGAAATAAAGACTTACTTATTGTGCCTTTCTGTCCTTGTTTGAGCCAGAATGAAGCCAATTTTCTTTTCTCTTTCAGAAAACTCTTTCCTAGCAGCAAGTTTTCCAGCTAGTGAACTGATAACACTGTAATGTTCATATTACTGTTGAGACACCCATGTCACTTTGCTCTATTTGTTGAACCTGCAGCCTCAGATGCTAAGGCAGCAGGGGAGTTTTATCTGCAGCCCTCCTGTAGAGAGGAGTGGACTAGACAGACAGTAAAATTGATTGAAGTCTTCCATTCCATTTATCTACATAAGCTTGGTATAAGATCAGGGACTAGGGCAGTCAATCCCTTCCTGCTTCTTCTCCCCTTCTCTTCCGTCCATGGCTGGTGTCCAGGGAGGACTCCATCCATCCATCACCCTTGATCCCCAGGCCTGTGCATTCCTGACCCTCCTCACTCTCCCCTCAGCTCCTGTCTGCTTTGCTGCTTTCTCCAGCAGCTCTGGGACATTTCAGAACTGCTCCCAGCTCAGGAGATGCTGTGGAAGCTACTGGGGGTAAGGGGAGGCAAGAGGCTTTTGCACATTCCTGAACACATTTGTATATATTTGGCCATATTTTCTTTTATCATCAGTATTTAATTACAGCTGTGTAGTTTAGTCTTCAATCTAGAAAGTCTCTCTCTTCAATTCTCTCTTTCCTTCCCTACCTGGATGGGAGAGAGAGGAGATCAAGAGCATTGTTGTCTCTGGTTTAATTGCCAATCCTGAGTCAAACCGTGACAATTTCTCAAGCTAAATTTGTTCTGACACACATTAATACCCACAAACACTACCTAAACATTATCCAGATCAATTATGTGCACTGTTTTGCTTTTTTTCTTTTAAACAAAAGGGATGTTTCAGATGGAGTGCATAATTACTATTTTCAGACAATAAATAAAAACACTGACAACAATTTCTTGTCTTTCTAAGCTGTGCACTGAAAAGCAAAATTTGTGTACCTTGACTGAATATATATGAGACTTTTGCTAACGGACCTCAGCCACACTGCCAGATATGCTCTGTCCTTTCTCCAGCCATTTCTCATTGACCATTTTTCAGGATAACCCACATTTCGTGATAGACATGTTTTGTGAATAACAAGCAGTCTGGCAATATAAGACAACAGCTTCACATCAGAGTTTTTAAAAGGGCTCTGGGGTTATCTTGGGCAAAAGTAACTGTAAAAGGCAGAAAGGAAACCTCTCTGAAAGACAAGACATGATACTAAAAGGCCTGCTGTGCCTTGCAGGGGGGGTTACAGTTATGTGTCCTAAGTTCTGGTCAGCCACCTCAACTAAAAATGGCAAGAGTATTTAAAAAAAAAAAAAAAAAGTAATATAATTCAGTATGAATCCCAAAATGCAGCACGGGAAAATTCCTCTGGTTATACAGGACTGGTCCTCATTATGGCACACTCATCTCAAAGCTTAAAAGGCAAAAGAAACAAATGCACGCTTTCTGAGATACTAAACCTGTTCATCACTCTTCAGTGTCTGTATCCCCTGAGTCTCAGAACAATCATCTGCCACCAGTTCCTATTTATTTCCAAGTTGTACACATTCAGTTCTTGCAATATTGCTTTTTTAAGATTACCTTACACTCCTTTCCTCATCCCTCTTCCAGCCTCATAGTTCTGATTTAAACCATTAAGAGCTCTAATTCTCTGAGAAAGCAAACACTGGGATAATCCACTGAGAGGCTGCAAAAGATGAGCAATTGGTGAGAAGTTTCCAGCACAGTTCTCAGTGGAAATGACCCTTGGCTGGCTTTTGGTACAAACCAAAAAGGTTATTTCAATTATAGTATAAATTAACAATTACTGGAAACACCTTTGTCTGACCCCTTGATGCTGGGAAACAACAAAAGCAAGAAGAATATGGGGGAGAAGGATGATAAGAGAAAATATTTTACCCCAAGGATATTGTCTCAACACAGGATTCCACTGCCTATTAATGTATGCAAATTCCTAGAGCAAGAAGCTCTACTAGTGCAAACCTTTATGCTCCATTTGCAGTGTTCAATCAGACGACAGGAAAAAACCCACCAGCAGCAGCACTCAGGAGGAGATTCCCCTGTGCCTCAGGCCCTACAGAGACAAACCCCGGCTATGGCATTCTTCACCAAGAGTACAAGTCATCACCTGAGTGAGCTACAATGCTAAACCTGTCTAACAGGCTCACAGGAGTAAAAAACCACTTTGCTCAACTAAGACAGTATTTTAATTTGAGAGGAGTGGCAGACTTTGAAGCAGCAATCCACTAATCTAATTTTAAGTATAAATACAAGTCCATCGTGCCAAAGACTCAATCATAAAAAATGCATGGTCAGAATTATTTGGCAGCATATTCTGTGTATTCTTAACATGGACTAATCTGTGTGAGAGAAGGACATCACACAACTGAACAAGTAATTTCAACATTCATCTAAACACCATGCATTTCTATTTTAAGTTATTTTGTTAAATGAGAAACTAAAGCCTTCCTGTGAATTTCACATGTTCTTATGTGCCTACAGAGTGTTGGTTTCACTCTTACACTGAAATTCTGTTCTCTCTCTCTGTCCCTCCATATATTCTGAATAACCAAAGGAATGGTAAAGAATTATTACTGCAGACTTACTGCTGTGTGATACAGGATCCAGAATGATGCAGCAGTCTTTGTTACCCTGTGACTACAACTATTATGAAATTCCAAAATTAGAAGGACAAAGCAGTAAGAATGAGAGAGCAGGACTGCCCTGTGAAAAAAAGATGAAATTATAAAATGTAATAAGTAAAATGTCTATTCTTGTTGTATTTGCTGAAATTTTTAATGTTATTAAATCTTATGTTTTATCATAAAACTGCAAACCTCACAGTCACAGGATGTAGGACATGTCAAGAATGTAGATGGATTAGAAAGAAGATTAGATAAACTCATGGAGAATAGGACCATAGAGGACTATTAAATGTGATGCAGACTTCTGCTCACAGTTGTTGGCAGAAAGATGGGGGAGTATGAAGGAGGATAAGTCTCTGTATGGATTTCTTATGCTCTCCATTCCGACTCCTGTTATTTATCATTATCAAAGCCAGGATACTGTGCCAGACAGTGCTAGTAAAAAGCACTACTTTTCTTCTCATGACCAAAGAAAGATTTTTTGGAAGAAGACTTCAGCAGTGTTTGACCGGTGTTTTACAACAAATTTCATTCAAGAGATTACTTGAATGCCAAACTGCATTCTGATACAAAGACAGAGCCAAGGAGATCTGCTGTCCTACTGAAATAGTAGAGGGATGTAGGCAAATACTATAGTAGGTCTCTATAGACTGCATTTTTGGAAATAAGCATGATATAACCAGTAATCAATGACATCCCTTAACAAAATTGTAAGCAGGGCTATCCAACTATCTTTCTTCACAATTTGTCATCTATGGACTTGAATTGTGGTTCCCCAAATCCACTTCCCTCTGCAAATCACTAATCTTTTCTTCCAAAGCCTCTCACATGCCTCATGAAAGGATGAGAAAGGTATTACCAAATGTATGTTAAAAGCTGTTTGTTCCAGAGAGGACTTCCTACGCCAGCTGAAATGAAACATGCACTGCCTTTGTAAGTACAGTCCAGATGCAGAATAGAGATTTAATGCTGACACACTAGCATCTGAATATGGTTATGCAGAACCTCTAACACCTCTTACTTAATTTATGCCTTCCGAACCTTTGATTCATATCAGTGAGGAAGAAATCCCTTAGACAGAGGTTGTTGTAGAAAAAACTATACAATATGATACATGATGCAATTTTGATGAAAATCTGTGTTGTGGGAGAAAATGTTCAAAAAATTATGGTAAATGGAGCATTTACTTGGAAGTCATGCAGTTAGGAAAAGAAGAAAAGGTAAAGCATTTTCACTACAGTGTGTCTCATTGTTTAAATATAGCGAACATCTTGAATAGATGAGTTGTGCTTATTTAATGGCCTTTTCCTTAAGAATGACTTTATTTCATTTAATAATCACTAACGTAAATGTCTATCTACTTGAGACCTTTTAAAAATGTGAAAAGAATGAAATAATTAAAACTTTATAGAAATTAATTTAAAAGCTTGGTTGTTTTATTTTGTTTTGGTTGTGGTTTTTTTGGGGGTTCTTTGTTTTTTAAAGCTTGCATGCTTTCAGATATTTTGTTCTTGTGTTATTCACAGTTCAGGTAGCAGTTGTGACTACACTTCTGTTCACAAGCACACAACCAAAGATCATGGGCATTACCAGATCATCAGAAATTAAAAACTGAGCACTACACACAACCCATCAAACCATCCTATGCTAACAAAACACATATGAATTGGGATTAAGGAGTGATTCCAGTAATCATCAGTAGTGACTCATTACTGCATGGAACACCTATAAGGCTGCGAGATTTTATTTTTATATATACATATATATATATATACACACACACGTATATATACATAAAAACCTGGAAACACAACTAAAACACTAACAAAACCCTGTGGTTAGCACAAGACCTTGCAGAGTTATAAATAACAATGAAATCAGTGTTGTCATGCAGAATGATGTGGATCGTTTGGACACACAGGATCCATCTGACTGTTCAATGACTGTCAAATGCAGCCTCATTATTGCAGTAGAAATTAGTAAAAGTTATCTGGATTACAGCTGATGATTGATGTTAATTCTCAGCATGGCTTTGCCTCACCCATCCAGGGGAATAAAAACACTACAATGTTTCATATTTCTGGATATTGCATTGATGGTCTGCAATAGGAGTATCACTGATAAGCCCAAAAGACTTAAAGGCAGCTGTAAAGAAAAAGGAAAGCTGACAAAGGCCTCGATTTTAAATAACTCACAGATAGAAGCCCTTACCAAAATGCACTTAAGACTCTTAAATTCACAAAATGGCAGAGTGGCTGAGGCTGACAAGGACCTCTGGAGGTCATTCATCCAACCCTTTCCCCAACTCAAGGAGGGTTAGGTAGCTTGAGTAATTGCTTTGAGCAACCTGGTCTATTGGGAGGCGTTCCTGCCCAAGCAGGGGGGTTGGATCTAGATCATCTTTAAGGTCCCTTCCAATTCCAACCACTTCGTGATTCTATGATTTATCTTAATCTGAAAAGAGTATTTTTAAATACTGTGAAAGCATTAGAGTTCACACTCTACTCTCATTTTATCACTTGGCTTTCCACTGACTGGTGTCCACAAGAGATACACACAAACTGGCTTACTAGAAGATAGACTGAGATCACAAATCACTTCCCATGTACCAGCAAAGCACTGCCAGTTGTCAATAGCTTTTGATGAGTGTTAATTTGTGTTTGAATCTGACCCAAGCGTGGAAGGCTCTGCAATCATTTACCTAATCCACTAAGAACATACCGCAGTTTTTATGTTCAAAGAAGTCTCTGTTTATGTTGGCTTCAAAACCAAACAAATCTAATTATTTCTTGGTATTTTTAGAAGAATGTCATCAGCACATGAAACTTTAGCAACTATGTCTCTTGCGGTCTTGAAATTCTTTTCGCTTGTGACATTATTCAGGTATTTTACCCTCTCCCCATATACCGTATTTCTCTTCAAAGAACAAGGACAACATGAAATGAAGTACCATCTTCAGAGTCTTGAACTATTGCTCACCTGGGCTTTTGCCAATTTCTTTTCCAACAGGTCACGCTCCCTTTCTGTTTGTTGTAGACGTTTATTAAGCTCCACTATGTCTCCCTTTAGTGATGCCAGGGCTGCTAAATGAAGCTATAAGACAAAAGAAAAGATACATATTAAGCATTAAACAAGCTACGTAGTAGCATCTGAAAGAAGATATAGCACTATAGAATAGCTACAATAGCTGTGGATTTTTACAGTATTTAACAGGACCTTCAATATAACAAAATTCTAAAAGAAATCCACATGCTGCTGTATACTTTTCACATATAATTCTCCTCAGAAAGCATATTATAAGAATAAAGAAAATCAAGTGTAATACAGATGGAAATGTGTAGATTAGTTGTAACATTAGCTTAACAGGAAGTAGTTTGAGTCTTGTGTTATAAAATCTTACATTAAACATTAGCTCAGATTTGTACTATATAAGGTTTATCATGTTTTGATGTCTTTAAACACACAGACGTTATTGGTTTGGTGAAGGGAATAATTCCATGCACAGGATAGGTTTTATTTTGCAACTAAAGCTTACTTCACTTTGAGTTACTGCTCTGTAGTTGTTGTTCTCTTCAGTCCCACGTCACTAAGTTTCAGTGATTGCAATCTACTGAAGCCACACATGAAGAGTCTGAACAGTTTTTCTTTCTGCACTAGATCCTTTTGATAAAAGATAGATTCTACATTTAACTGATAGTATGTGGAAATAATAGCAGACTAGGATAGCTAACATAATCTAGCTAACATAACATTAGCTACAAAAATTAGAAATCAAGAATAATTCTTAAAAGAATGCTATGTTTTTAACTCATTTACACCCTCTTCCTGTTCTTAAATATCCCATTCACTGTTACACTGAAGGCATCAGCTAGAATTCAACACTCAGTATTGACAAGTACAGCCACAAGGTCCAGGAGGAAAACTAGCCACTAATACTGAAGTTTTCCTTTGTAGTAGTAAAGAAACAACTCAGAAGTGACCTTTCACACTAGATCAAGTCACACAGCAAACACTACCCTACTGCCAGGATTCAGACTGAAACACAAACCCAAGTCCTCCAGCATTTTTCAGTCCTTCACTTTATTGGACAGGTCACTGTTAAGTTACTTTTCTTGTTCCATTTCCAGTCAATCTGCTAGTGAATCCTATCTTGATCGAAATTTTACCTCTACGACACTGCCAGCCAGCAAAATCATAGATGGTTTCGTGTTCTGATGTGTGAAAGTAGCTGTATGACAGCAGAAAGACAGCATTTAGCAACAGCTCGTTCACCTACAGTATTCCCACTCCTACATAAAAGGCCACCTCTGGCTCCAAGACAGAAGACATTCCAGGATGTCAATTCTGCAATTTTAGTTGTAGTGTAACAAGTTATGCTAGAAGCTCTGGACATCCTGATTTTTGAGTTCAGTTGAAAGCGTTTTCATGTCAGCTACAAAAATGTCTTACACGTGTGCAGTTTCAATTCAGTACAAAAATACACAATTCTGCACTGCAATAGGTTTAAGATTCTCGAGGCAGCCTCATTTTTCAATAGAAAAAACAGTAATCCGGGCCTGTTACAGCCATCTGCGACATAGCTTCTTTCAAGTACATATGCTGAAATCTCTTACTAAATCCAGAAGCATCCTGAGTACCTTTAAGTATTCTTGGCCTTCAGGAGAAGGCCTTTCTTCCTATCTTAAGAAACTATGCACTGGTTTTACAATGTGGAGAAACAAGAACCAGCATCATTGTAGCTATCTGTTCATTACTGACTTAAGATTTTCATGAAAGCTGTTGAACTTAAAAGCCAAGTTTCACCTTATTCCCTTAATAGAGTGGAAGTGTGGCAACAAAGCTCACCAGTTAGATCCCTCACCACACCTTTCAAATAATACATGAAAAAATGGCTACAATTCTCTAAATTTAATAAAATTATGCTACATGGTCAAGTAAGTATCATTCCCTTTCATACACTATAATTAAATGATCACCAGCTGTGGTTTTAATTAAATATCAGACCAATAAGGTCCATACACATAGCGCTATAATATAAACAGACACCATTAATTTAAAAATCTCAATGAAAAACAACTTGTTCTAAGGAACTAAGGAGATGGGACTTCCTATGGATTTGTCTTTCTCCTCTTCCCACAGCACAGTCACCTCAGCTATTCTTCATGTCCTCTAGCACACCCAAAGCTCAGTATGAAACAGCATGAATTGTGTCTAGTTTTACAGGAACACTTGTGCTTGGCCTGGCTGCTCCTGGAAAACAGAGGTATCCAATACAAGAGTAACATCAGCCTCCCCATTCCATACAGGGTTTCTCTTCTCCAAACAAGCAAAGGATTTCTTTATTAATTACAAGGACATTTTATTGCATCATTTACTATAGAAAATTATATTTTCCTTTACTAAATTGGACTCATCCAGTTTCCAAGCACTAATGAAACAATAATAAAACCTTGATGTTACTGAAATGGTAGACTAGACAACAGGAAGCTATCATACATGGAGGAAGGCTGTATGGGATACTCTCCACTTCCGTGCATGTACCCAGTGCACACGGCAGTAAGGCATATGCAAGTGGTGCCTCCAGGTACTTCTGAAATACATAATATGACTAACACATCTAGTGTAGCCGTGTATTCTTGGCAGAGTCAAACTTTCCTCCCCATTTCCTTAAAAAAGGTGGTACAAAGTATTGCTACATCTTCCCTTGAGGAGTGAGTGTTCCCAGGGGCCATGCCCCAGTATGTTTGTATAGTACACAGGGTGTGGGAACTGGAACACTGATACTTGGATATTGCTGTAATGCAAACAAGGAAACACCTGAGCAAAGAGCTACAGTCACCCCCAAAAAATTTATAATTCAAATCTAATAATCCAAACTATTAAAGTTGGAAAGATTAAATTTAAAAATTGGCTGTTAGTCAGTCACGACTGTAACTGCAGGATTGAATCACTATGGGATATGACAACTGAGAAAGGAGAATGGACGTAGCCATACGGCAACCTGTTTTTCTTCTCCCCTCAGCAAACAGTGATAACACAGTGATAAACAAGGCAGAAGTACTACCACTAACATTTGTAACAGACATTTATAGTTCAAGGTGTGCTCCCTCTTTATGGCATAAGGTTAGAAAATACACAAAAAACTCAGTAGTTTGTGAAAACACAGACACCACAAAGATTTCTGTTTGTGCAACATACAGGTCTTTACCTTTAACCAAGAGCTCCCAGAGAGAACTACTTCACACAGAGAAAACAGTTCCTTGACAAAGCCAGTTTTGTTCATAAACTTTGTACTGATACAAGACAGCTAGTATTGAATTCCATGAAGAAAAAAGCTCCTATGTGATGTTGATGGAGCTAAACCACCCAAAGGGATCAGACAAGAAAACCAGCTTGCTTCTTCACCATTATCCAAGGAAATAATAATTATTTCAGAAAATAAATTAGATACATTTTAAGAAAAAACGCATCACCTATTTTAACTTAGGAGCTACAATTTCTATTAAGTTTTTTGCCAAAACAACAGCAGGTTGCTTACTGATACATATACAAAGCACATTTTATAGCCAATACTACCCTTCCAGGTTTTTATGTATTAAATAGTTAACAATTATAATTTACTACTATATATTATTATTATTAATAGAAAATACTGTGCATAGCATGTGATCTTTAAAATGCAAACCAGTGTACAGCTAAGTTTCAAAAGATACAATAACTGAAATGAAACCAAAATGGCACCACAAGCTCAGAAAAGCAAGCTCCTGACCTATGTCACGGCCTCCTTTGTGACTAGTGTCTCTTCCCCATCTTATGTGTTTCTACAGAAAAACTCATACAGTACTGTAGACATGATTTAACAGGGTATGTTTTGCCCAGTGCTTTAAACAGTGCTTCTTGCACTGGGTTTTGTGAAATAGTCTATGTAGGTACAAATAAAATCAGTCAAGTTTCTCAAGAATTTTATGGAGAAAAGAATACAAAAGCAGATGGAATAGTAAAATTAACTGCATGCCAAAGAAGCAGGAAGCTACTGACATGTCCATACTACATATTGCTGGAAGGCCTCTGATGCCATGAACAGAACAAGAAGAAATATTATTATTATTAATAGAAAATACTGTGCATTGCATGTGATCTTTAAAATGCAAACCAGTGTACAGCTAAGTTTCAAAAGATACAATAACTGAAATGAAACCAAAATGGCACCACAAGCTCAGAAAAGCAAGCTCCTGACCTATGTCACGGCCTCCTTTGTGACTAGTGTCTCTTCCCCATCTTATGTGTTTCTACAGAAAAACTCATACAGTACTGTAGACATGATTTAACAGGGTATGTTTTGCCCAGTGCTTTAAACAGTGCTTCTTGCACTGGGTTTTGTGAAATAGTCTATGTAGGTACAAATAAAATCAGTCAAGTTTCTCAAGAATTTTATGGAGAAAAGAATACAAAAGCAGATGGAATAGTAAAATTAACTGCATGCCAAAGAAGCAGGAAGCTACTGACATGTCCATACTACATATTGCTGGAAGGCCTCTGATGCCATGAACAGAACAAGAAGAATATGGAAAGGACAATGTAGGAAGGTGCTGATAAAATGACAGGTTAAGGCTAACGATCTGAAAAGCATAAGAATTACTCCCATAGCCAGCATTTTCCCCTGCAATTGTGACCACCACTAAGTTTGATCAACATTTGAATTTTCCCTCCCTCTACTTGAACCAGACTAATTAAACTATACTGCAAAACTGGTTGTACTCACTGCATGCTTGCTATTTTCAACACAGAAAGCACAATAAAGACCTCAGCCCATCCTTCTCTGTGAAACTGAAGAGCTAATCTTATATTTCTCCTCTTGTTTTCTGTCTTCCTTGGCTGTAGTACTGCTGCACATCAACTTGGGAACAGGTGTTCAGAAGTGTAACCTCTCACATAACAAGTGCCCTGGTTTGAGCCAGGATAAAGCTACTTTTCCTTTTACTGATTTTTTTTTCCTTCAGTAACCTGGGACTGATAACACCAGAATGATCTAGATGGACCGCAAAACTGGCCACAGATACTTCATTCCATGTATCTACGTAAGCTCAGAGGAACGTCAGTGACCAGGGATATCAAGCCCCTTCCTGCTTCTTCTTCTGTTCTGCCCATGGCTGGATAAAACTCCACCAATTCACCACCTGGGACCTCCAGGCCCATGTATTCCTGACCCTCAGCTCCTGTCTGCTCTGCTGCTCTCTTTGGCAGCTCCAGAACTTTTTGGGACTGCTCGCAGCAGTACTTACAAGTAATACACATAGAGTGACTGTTACATAAATGTGTAGATACTCTGAAAATTTTTTATTCTCAGTCCAATTTTCATGACACCTTTTGCTGGCCACACTCCATGGAAGGTGCATTTTTATGGTCCAAGTGATTAAATAAACGTAAGTGAAGTCCACTTCTATGAATATACTGATGAGATGAAGTGGAAAAACTTAAAACCGTCTCCCAGAAACAATAACAGGACAGCTTGATATTCCCTAGGCAATTTCAGTTGTATGATCTCTAGAGCATAGCCCTGAAATATCACAGTCAATAGTCCTTTAAGTAATTACGTACGGCAAACTCTCAAATGACTAAAAAAGCCACACCTCTGAATTGCTGATGTGCCTCCAATGATGCCCTGAAGCTATACATTCAAAACAACTGTTATGTGCTAAAAAATGCCTACACATTTTGTGACTGACTTACAAAACTGACATTTTGTTACTGTGCTGCTGAAACAATTACTGCTATATTAGACAGTTACTTCATATGCTTGTGCAATACTAAACAAATGGTGTGCCAATACAAGCCAGGATGGAACCATCCAAATTCTAGAGAAATGAATACCAAATATTTCTAAGACATACTTTGTTTTAATTTGAAAATTCTGCAGAAGATGTGTTCAATATGTTTGCAGTATTTATAAACTATTTAAACTGTGTTTTGTTTTGTTTTTTTTGTTAAATTGCAAAATGACATTTGCAGGCACTTGTGAAACATAGAACCATAGAATGTCTTGGGTTAGAAGGGACCTCCAAAGGTCATCTAATCCAACCCCCCTACAATAAGCAGGGACATCTCACACTACAACTTAGTTAACAGTAAAAAGTGTGTGATAAATAAAATCTATTACAAATTTGTTAAAAAATTATATTCCAGAGAACAGGAACACTTTTAGAACATATTAGAAAAATAGGGGGAAAAAAAAAAAAAGTTGGGGTGCAACCACAGCCTATCTTTAAATAAAAATAAAAAACTAGTATTAATACACCATTACAAGCTACTGATGGCTTTGGTATGTCTAAACTAAGCAGGACTGGATCCTACTTCAGTGCCTACCCTCCTTGCAATGACTCTCAATACAATTAAAGCAAGGCAAATTATCTCTTTTTTAAAAAAAATTATTTTATTTTTAATCACTGTATTGACTAAAAGAGGAAACAGACATGTATTTTTCTACCTCCCCTTCTGCCCAACACAACTGTGGAAAATGAATGGAGAAGGGAAAAAACCATGACATTTCAAAACACGTCCTTACCCTTTGTAAAACTCAGGATGCCAAAACTCTTCTCTCTGTTCCTTTTCAGTTTGCAAGGACAAATGCTGAGGTGATGGGCATACCATTCTCCCCTTTAAGAAATAAAGGAGTGGAAAGCTAATCTCAAGAATGCACCTCACTCAACCCTCTGCATTTAGCATTAAGGGGACACACATTCTAGTACTGGACATAACAACGCCACAGATGGGGCATAAGCTAATCAGCCCCACCATTTTTTATATCACCTTAACTGGCTCCTACAACTTCAGTCTTCTGACTGAGAACAAATCAGATCTTTAAAAACAGAGATGACCATTTCAGAGCTATTTCCAGATACTATTAATTATACTAATTTAATAAATTATAAAAAGCATCCCTGTTGTTCTTGTGTTCTTTTTAAAACTTATTGACCGGTAAGTTATTTCTGATTTCCAAAGGTAAGACTGTCAACTACCAACAAAGCTGCACCTAGCGATACAAGGATCTGTGTCCAGTATGACACATATGATCTACTAGCACCGCAACTTTAGAGAAATAAATTTTTTGTTGCCAGGTCAAATCAGTGATCTACCAAATCCAGTATGCTATTTCTGCCATAAGCCACAATCCGATGCTTCAGCAAGGAAAAAAAACAACCAACCAACAGAAAACAACCCACCAAATTCCTCAGCTAAACTCCCTAGACTGTACTTGACCAATCATTTGAAATTTAAAAAAACCCATCTTTTCAGCTTTTTTTTCATCAGTTCATGCAATAACATACTTCATTAGAATCTCCTTTATGTAGCTTCTGAAACTAAACCTCTAACCCAACTTTTAAAAGCAGCTAAACAACTTTAGAGACCTGTGTTGTGGCAGCAAAACTCCCTGGATGAGCCTGTCTTTCCTTTACACAATACACTCAGTTCAGTTCTTAACTACTTCACTGAACCAAGGTTAGCTGCCTTTCTGAGACCTTCATATTCCCCTCCCTGCTTCTTTAACCTTAGGCCACCATGCCATGTCCTCTTCATAGGGCTTCTGATGGCTAGTGCTCCCAGAACCCTCTGCACCTTTAATTGCACCCACCATTTAGATGTTCTCCAGGGTGAGTGGAGAACAAGTGAAGAACTACCTGAGGTCTCCAGTTATCACCCAGCTTACAAGAAAGTAGTGTCTTTAAAAATATTTTTAGATACATAACATACTATATACAACTTACACACTGCTTACGGTTTACCAGGTAACTTCACACTCCCGGGTGTTCATCTGAGATTTGTCCATCCTACATTCACAGGTCAGTGTCTCCCTATTCCAGGTCAAATCTTAGCTCAAGCAACTGTCCCATTGTTGTTTTAGACAAATCTGAGTTGGTTTGCCTAGCTATCTTTACCAGCCAACAAGTTCAAAACTGGATGTGCAATTTTCCCAAGAGGAATTGAGTTCTTCATACTTAATACAAATCCCTAGACAGGAAAATTACCTATACTAATGTAACTCCAGTTCCTGCAGGAAACTTCCAATATTTCCCTGTTGTTACACGCCCTAAACCTCTGCAAAAGTAATCTTGATTTGACTCATAAGCAGCATACACTGCATTTTGGCATTTTAAGACTTCTCAGGTCCTGCATCTTTCATTGCCTCCTCCTTCTTACTACCTGGTCAATACACCAGGGAAAAGCTGGCTGATTTTACTGACAGCTTTGCAAATGGATAGCAAACTGTGGGAGACTTCGCATTTCTTCCTGTTGAGTTTTCCCACTACACTGGATGTTATTACTGAAACTGTAATTTCAACAAATTGGATAGAAAACCAACACCGTTGCAAAATACAGTCCTGATAAGGCTCTGTGATAAATCAGCTTTAAAGATGAGTATGTTACAAAGAAAAGGTCACAAACAAGACTGTTAGAGGAGTTTACTTGGCACAGAAAAAGCTGAAAAAACTTCTGCTTAGCTGGGTTTTACTATATCAGTAACTAGTATTTGGGTTTGTGGTTTGTTTTTTGTTTGTTTGTTTAGATAGATAGATAAACAACTAACCTCGATTCTTGATGAAACGTTAAATAAAGAAAAATCTCAAGCACACATTCTAAGTTCTATGCTAACAAACTCCTTTCCTTCTAAAAACAGTTCATAGGTCTACCCAAGTAAGTTCTTGCTCTCTATGGTATAACTCTCTTGAAATAAATCTCTTACTGCAGAATTGCACTTAAAACCTCTTTCTGGAAAAAGATGGGGGAAAAAAAGCATTAGTAAAAAACACGGGGATTTTTTCTGTGAGACCAAAGCAATGAGTTGGAGGACTGAGAAACTGAAAATGCCATCCATCGCTGTGTTGTCTCCAACTGGTATCAGTTCTTTGGCATGTTCCTATTTGGTGATAACTTTCAGAAAATTTTATGCAGTATTTCTGAATGATGTCTCAAACTCCCTTCTGATGTCAACTGCCTTTAGTAGAAAGCAGACAGCCCAGAAATACACCATTCACAAACCATATTTTAAAAATAAATTCATTTGCATGAATGTATTTTTCAAGCCACCATATGGCTTAAATTTTAAGCAATGAGATGTCCATTGTCCAACAACTGAAAAGGTGAAAATAAACATTGATAAATGTTTATTATCAATTGCACTGGCACAGACAGGTCTGCACAGATGCCACAGTTCACTCTGTTTATTGAATAGGAATTTATGCAGAGAGGTTTTTCAGTACTTCAGTCATATACGGATATATTATTACATTCAGCAGATATATTTTCATTTGTTGTACTTTTCAGTAATAATACAATATGGTATCTTTGTAGCACCAGGCACAGCAAGTGGCTTCATACTTTTTCAGCCATTTATTTAGTAGGCTTCTCCAAATATAAAATCAAGTAGCTGTAAAATTTCCAGAGAATCAAGTGTCTCTAACTATGACAAAACCATACCACGACATCTGAGGCAACTGGTGATTGCAATTTGTAAAGGTCATGTTCTGGTTTGAGCCAGGATGAAGCCAATTTTCCTTTTACTGATGTTTTTTTTCCTTCAGTAAGTTTTCTTTTAACTAGCATCAGAGCATTCCAACTAAGACTGGTAACAACTGGAATGTTTTTCTAACTGCTGGGGCTTCAAGGCTGCACCTTCACTCTGCCAGCTCAGACACTACGGGGAGATCCGTGACCCCCCCCCATAGGAGGCTGAGTTAGACAGACAGCAAAACTTTTTACTGATTTTTTTTTCCCCTCAGTAAGCTTTCTTTTAACTAGCATCAGTGTGTTCTAACTAAGGCTGATAAGAATGGAATGGTTTTTTTTAACTGCTGGGTCTTCAAGCTCATATCTTCACTCTGCCAGCTCAGACACAACGGGGAGATCTATGACCCTGCCGTAGGAGGCTGAGTTAGACAGACAGCACAACTGGCCAGAGATATTCCATTCCATAGATCTACAGAAGCTCAGAGGAAGGTCAGAGATCACAGAAGACAACTTCGTTCCTGCTTCTCCTTCCCTTCTCTTCCATCCATGGCCGGTGTCTGGGGAGGACTCTGTTCATCCATCACACCGACCCCCAGGCTCGAGCTCTCCTGACCCTCATCACTCTCTGCCTTCTCCAGCAGCAGCTCTGGGATTTCTTGGGACTGTTCCAGCTCAGGAGATGTTGTGGGAGTTGCTGGGGGTGGGGGGAGGCGAGAGGCTTTTGCACATATCTGAACATATTTGTATATAATTGTATATATTTTCTTATATTGTTAGTGTTTAATTAAAGCTGTGTAGTTTAGTTTTCAATCCAGCCAAGTCTCTCTCTTTATCTCTCTCTCCTCCCCTACCTGGGTGGAAGGGGGAGGAGATTGAGAGCATTGTTGTGGGACCTGAGTCAAACAGTGGCAGGTAGCATCGAAAGTAATTCAAAGATACAAGTAGCCAATAATTACAAACCTGTAACTAATTGGACTAAATGCCATACAAGAATATAACGGTTAGATTTTCAGCCCATTTTGCAACTGTGCACAAGTCATGGGTGGAAAAAGGTATCATAAGTTCAGATGCAGGGACTTGACAGATAAGCGTCAGTTCTTCAAGTGTGGATGCCTCTATATTCTTTTTTGAGTCATGAAAATTAAAAAACACAACACCCTTTTTTGTCAGGAAAAAGTGTTTTCTCAAATGTCAAAAATTTCTGCAAATGGAACAGCCATTTTCTAAGCCGACTACTATCTGTTTTGGTTAAGATTACTCATTTTATACGTTCTTATCTCTGCCATTTCTCTGAAAAAGAACAAAAGTGAAGATTTACGTTTTTTTTAGTGTCTACTGGACAATTTATCTTCACTCAAACAAATAACACACACTTAAAATTGAATTGCACTTAGAGAAATTACAGATGATTATAATGAGCAAAGTTGAAAGCTTCAGTCCAACAAAAATTAAAACCAGAAACGGCTCTAACATTTTGAGATTAATTCACATAGTATTCCCAACATTATGTGCCTGTCTCTACCAGGTTCACTTCTTATCTTGGTTGGACTCTGAATGCCAAATTCGACCCCATATTTCACCCATGCAATCCTATTAAATAAACAGGAGTTGCATGGATATTTATGAGTCCAAAGCACAGTTCCATGGAAAGTGCACATCCCATGAGATTACTATTTTCTCTTTGAGTGTAATTTTCTTTGCTTTAAATCATCAAATAATAACACAAAAAACCATTACTAATTCTCTAAGGAAGTCAGGACAGCACAGGAAGTTACTTCTAAAGCTATTAATAAAATATATACTTTATATTTGTATCATACAAATGCATGTGCACATATGCAAATATATAAAGAAAAATCAGGGGTCATGACAAGATGAAATTTATAATTTAAAGGCACTGTACATAACACACATCCCACTTAACACTTCAAAACATCTCCATCCTCCTTATGACCACTTTCACTAACATACACAAAAAAGAACTTGCTTTCAAGCACTAACTCGTACAGCTATAAATATACATCAGGTTCAGGAAATAAATCTTGTGCTCTCTGCTGCTTATATAGGAACATCAATCTTAAGAGGAACACAATACAGTACCTGCTTATCTTTTTAAAGTAAGGCAAATATTTTACTCATGTTAATTGTCCTGAGAGAAAAGGATCAACACTGCATTAATCCATTTAACACATGGCTTATTTTTCACCCCTGCACATTTCATGGACCCGAATGCTTACTGATACCAAAGCTAAAGCTACTCTTGTTCTTTCTTCATAGAGCATGTTCGTCACCCACACACCATTCTTGTTTGTATCTTTATTTAGCATATGGCTTATTACTAACAGAAATTCATAGAATGAAAGTAGAAGTTACTTTTTTCACATTCCGCTGCTTCACCACTCATATAACATGACACTTCACAATTCAGGTGAAGACTTACACTGCTGCATTATTTTATGCAGAAGAGAGTCTGTCCTGGTTTAATGCTGGGCTGGCAATTAAATGAATGACAGATGCTCTCTGTTAATCTCTCTCCTTCCCCTTATAGGGAAGAGACATAATAAGGCAGAGAGACTCTTACGGGTTGGAAACCAAACTACCCAGCTTCAATGAGACAGTAGTGATGAAAAGTAATTAAATATATACAAAAAGACACAAAAGCACTATCGCACTCTCCCCCACACCCCAATAATGCCCATGTCACCACTGAGGCTGCAGGGCAGGCCCTGAAATGTCCATGACTCAAGTCATGGAGTCAGTGGCAGATGGAAGATGGGATGCAAGAACACTGGGATGCAG
>NW_009953488.1:122989-134425 GCF_000747805.2 Chaetura pelagica | reverse complement strand
AGAGTCTTCCAAGGATGCTGGCCATGGATGAGGAGAGAGTGAGTCCCTTGTGATCCCCCAAATTTATATCCAGTATGACATGTAATGGATACTTCATCTGGTTAGCTTTGGTCACCTGTCTGGTCCAGTCCTCCAGATAGGAGTATGCGACCCCTTAATGCCTTCTTAGACTTAGGCTCACAAAAAATCTTCATATATATTAAAAAGTATTATCTTTAATATAATTTCAGTAGTGAAACAGTAACCATTCTACCTGAAGGAAGAAAAAATTAAAAAATTATATTTTTCCCATCTTCACACAAGTTTCCTATTCAAAGAACATACCCAAAAAGTGCTGCATCACATCAGACCACATGGAGAACCCTGCCTCTGACAGTGGTTAATCACAGAAGCTGAAGAAATAGCATAAGAACTGAGTACACATTTGAGATGCTTCCCTGGTATTGCTTTGCATGTTCTGCACATAAAGGATAACTTCTGTCTCTTTTCATATTCTTCGTATCACTCATGAATTTATAATGCTTTCTTGAAACATACAGCCCTTTCCTCTCTTATCATCTGAGGCTGACATGCCCTAATCTATTTAACAGAAGGTTCTCCTGCATTTTCGATCCTCCCTTTTGCCTTTCTTTGAAGTACTCTGATTTTACAGTTCTGGTGTTTGACCCATTACAGCCCTCTGGGACAGTGCTAGGCTGCAAAAGGCTAACCATTTTTTGCTGTCAGCAACTTAAATCCATGCATATATTACATCAATGCTATATTAACATTTGGGTCACACTACCCTGTATATAAGCAATTCTATATCTCTAGGATATATCCTGTGGCTTTTTGTGCAGAAAAAACTGTTGTTGTGTTCCCCCTCCTTCTTACCTAACTGTATCACCTGCAGGAAGAAATGCTTGCGTTTGGGAGAAAGCAGTGAAAAAGGCATTAGCAGTTTCCTCTATGAAGCAGACAAGCTCTGGCTTGAGCTAAAACAATTCTGGGCCTTCAATGAGTATCCTCAGCCACACAAGCAAGCAGCAGTCCAAAATGCAGACACAGGCATCCACTGAAAAGTTTTGTATATGAATACTGCTAACAACTACTAGTATTCAAGAAGGAACACATGGCCTGTCTGTGCTCATGACAGGTTTAGAAAGGGAAAGGAGACAACTGTTAGGTGACGACATTATGGTATGTACCAGAGACAAAAATAAAATGTTTAAAATCCCGCTGAGAAAACCAGCTTTAAAAAAACCCAACAATATCCATAGAAAACTAATATCAGTTAAGCTTTCATTAATTTTTCACAAATATATTCTTACTCTGCAATAATAAGATGCTTGTTCCTTCAAACACCATCCCCTATCATTCTTAAGTGTATTTTCAAGCAACATAAAAGCATTTTGTCTGTTCATACAAGGTCGCACTGGCTTGAAAGTACTTGGAAGTACTTTTCAAACACAGCTATACTTGAGGCATCTCATCTGATCCTCAAAAGTTGAATTTGTCTTTAGAGGGACTCAGACTGAACTTTACATAAAACTATTACTAAAAAACTGCCAAGCTTGGAACAAGTTGTGCACAGTTGGTACAAGGTTTTCTGTCCCAGAAATAGATCCTTCACTATCCCTGTTTCTCTTCCTCTTCCTATAACCACACCAGAGGCCTATTTCCACATGGGAGGAAATCTCATTGTAGAGCCTGGGACTCATGGAGCAAACTCCTGGCAACACACGACTGATTCTGGAACACATCCCTACGTGTTTACTCAATTTCCTAAAGTAAACCTAAGACTATATTTGGGACTCTTTCTTCTAGCCATGCAGATGTTGAAATTTCTGTTCAACTTGATGCTCCAGAGACAGCTCCGTTTCAGTCACTGAGCGTATCTCAAAGCACATATTTCCAGTCTCAACCACTGAAGGGTAAAAGAGTTACACATGCCACTCTGAATTTGCTCTTACTTGAGCCACACAACAGCGCACCTTCCTACCAGATTAGTTGCTCTGACATCACTGCAAAGCAATGTAAACAACAGGAATACAAATGTCCACTGTAACAAAGAGGCAAAAATAAAATTGGATTTGAACCAGAAACAGAGGGCAAGAAAGCAATTTTCTTCTATTGTTCTAAAGTTCCTGAACCAGACTGGGTATTTGAAAGTCTGTGCTCCTCTAAACAAAAAACCTGCTGATACACACTATCAATTACAGGTTGGGCAGAAATAGATTGAGAATAACCCTGAGGAAAAGGACTTGGGGGTGTTCATTGATGAGAAGCTCAGCATGAGCTGGCCATGTGCAGTTGTAGCCCAGAAAGCCAACTGTGTCCTGGGCTGCATCAAAAGAAGCATGGCCAGCAGGTCACGGGAGCTGCTACTCTGCTCTTGTGAGACTGCATCTAGAATACTGTGTCCAGGCCTGGAGCCTGCAACATGGGAAAGACATGGAGCTGTTGGAGCCAGTCCAGAGAAGGGCCACAAAGATGATCAGAGGGCTGGAGCACCTCTCCTATAAAGACAGGCTGAGAGAGTTGGGGCTGTTCAGCCTGGAGAAGAGAAGGCTCTGTGGAGGCCTCACAGTGGCCGGTACCTGTAGGGGCTACAGTAAAGATGGGGAGGGACTTTTTACATGGACATGCAGTGATAGAGTAGAAGAGGGTGGATTGAGGTTAGATATTAAGAAGAAAATATTTACCATCAGCGTGGTAAGACACTAGCACAGGTTGCCCAGGGAAGCTGTGGATGCTCCATCCCTGAAGTGTTCAAGACCAGGTTGGACAGGGATCCACTTCCTATAACCACACCAGAGGCCTATTTCCACATGGGAGGAAATCTCATTGTAGAGCCTGGGACTCATGGAGCAAACTCCTGGCAACACACGACTGATTCTGGAACACATCCCTACGTGTTTACTCAATTTCCTAAAGTAAACCTAAGACTATATTTGGGACTCTTTCTTCTAGCCATGCAGATGTTGAAATTTCTGTTCAACTTGATGCTCCAGAGACAGCTCCGTTTCAGTCACTGAGCGTATCTCAAAGCACATATTTCCAGTCTCAACCACTGAAGGGTAAAAGAGTTACACATGCCACTCTGAATTTGCTCTTACTTGAGCCACACAACAGCGCACCTTCCTACCAGATTAGTTGCTCTGACATCACTGCAAAGCAATGTAAACAACAGGAATACAAATGTCCACTGTAACAAAGAGGCAAAAATAAAATTGGATTTGAACCAGAAACAGAGGGCAAGAAAGCAATTTTCTTCTATTGTTCTAAAGTTCCTGAACCAGACTGGGTATTTGAAAGTCTGTGCTCCTCTAAACAAAAAACCTGCTGATACACACTATCAATTACAGGTTGGGCAGAAATAGATTGAGAATAACCCTGAGGAAAAGGACTTGGGGGTGTTCATTGATGAGAAGCTCAGCATGAGCTGGCCATGTGCAGTTGTAGCCCAGAAAGCCAACTGTGTCCTGGGCTGCATCAAAAGAAGCATGGCCAGCAGGTCACGGGAGCTGCTACTCTGCTCTTGTGAGACTGCATCTAGAATACTGTGTCCAGGCCTGGAGCCTGCAACATGGGAAAGACATGGAGCTGTTGGAGCCAGTCCAGAGAAGGGCCACAAAGATGATCAGAGGGCTGGAGCACCTCTCCTATAAAGACAGGCTGAGAGAGTTGGGGCTGTTCAGCCTGGAGAAGAGAAGGCTCTGTGGAGGCCTCACAGTGGCCGGTACCTGTAGGGGCTACAGTAAAGATGGGGAGGGACTTTTTACATGGACATGCAGTGATAGAGTAGAAGAGGGTGGATTGAGGTTAGATATTAAGAAGAAAATATTTACCATCAGCGTGGTAAGACACTAGCACAGGTTGCCCAGGGAAGCTGTGGATGCTCCATCCCTGAAGTGTTCAAGACCAGGTTGGACAGGGATCCAAGCAACTTGATCTAGTGGAAGGTGTCCCTGCTCATGCAGGGGGTTCGAATTAGGTGATCTTCAAGGTCCCTTCCAATCCAAACCATTCTGTGATTCTACGACTCTATAATGCTAGAGTAAAAAAAGTACCTACCTGTGTTAGGATACACTTTAGAAGAGTTATTTCTAAGGCCTGGATTCAGACAGAAAATTTACAAAAAACATATTCAGCATATTCAACATTTCAGTCCTACCGTTCCCTCGCTAATTCAAAGAAATGGTAATCACAAAAGTATTTATTGAAGGAAGGGAGGTGAGAGGTAGGAAAGGAAGAAATGTTTTACCAAGTTGTGTCCACCAGCTATATGAGTCTCTAATTTATCTTCTCAAATATGTCCAGTACAGTATTTCTGTAACTGTAATTTGTAGTGCTCTTTAATCCTGTTAGTGAGATTTTCCATTTGTCTAGCCTCAACAGCAGAGAAATAGAGAAATTTATAATCTACTTTGCTGAGGTCTGATCATGCACAGTTCATACGCACTCAAAACCTCTATTCAACCTCCATTTATATATGTATTGTGAGAATGAAATAGTCCCCTCTTCACCAGCAGAACATTGCACAGTCCCCTTAAGGTGCTAGTGAGTCAAAACCGGATCTTTATTAATCTGGTTAAAATTTTTGCTGAGGTCTGCTTGTTAACAGCATGAGATTCAAAGGTAACTCTACAAGAATACTCAAACTCCAATCTTTCCCACTTTTCCACATTTGGAGGAGAATAAAAGCCAGTGTGGGCTGCTTTTAAAAAACAGAGCAGTAATGCTTACATACTGTGACTAGCTGAGTTTTTTTCTGGGTCACAGTGGTCCGAACTCTCCAGAGGTGACAGAAGGCTTGTAACACTTATTTCAAGGCACTCATTGGATGTAGAAGCAGCTGGCTGTGTAATTCAGTGCTGCTGACCAGCCATATTCCAGAATAATGAATTCTGCCTTCTTTTCCTTTTTGTACAAGGATGCAGAAACAGCAGCTCACAGCTTCCTTATCAGGTTGTGTGCAGGCACCTAGGGAGACATTCAGTTGTAGGGCTTACATATGTTTCACCTCCACTTTTACCAAGGGTTGCAATGGCAGACTGTGTGGACTCAGGTCTGTAACCGGTGTTGTGACCTAGACCACCCTGCTCTGAATTATATACTTGAGTTCCCTGAGATTTAAGTTAGCTGCTTTTCTTCAGTAAGGACATTAAGGGCTTTTCTTTTCTAATTAATAGCAAATGTTCCATTACATTACTAAATCAGAAAATAAGACAGAGATCTGGAAAAGACTTCGAGGACAGCATGAACCACATGGCTCTAGGCAAGAATATTACACTTAAACATAAACATCTTTCTGCACAACTCACGCACATTTTTGCAGTATTACTGACTTGAGAGTTCCAGCATTACCACTTATCCCAGCACTCTATACTGCAGGAGGTATAATCAGCCAAGAGAAAATTAGGTTTTGTTTTACTTTTCAGCTGACTACCAATGGACAGATTTGAACTGCCAAAAAATTATGGAAACTGTGACAATCAATACACTCCCCAGCCACAGGCAGGATGTATGTGGATGGGAATGTCCCAACTCTCTGAAATCCCAGTAGGCCTTACACATTGTAGCTTAATTTCTACTTGAGCTGATTTTGGGTTTATAATCCTTACACACGGGATGGAGCTGTTTCTCCCACTAGTCTCAATCATCCACTTTGAAACTATTACATCCTCCTCCTCCACCCTCCCCATAGACCATTAGGAGGCTGGAGACTCTTCTATGGCCAGTGTGACAGAACAACACTATTATCTTTCAAACAATTAAAAATATATATGTGGACAGAGATTTAAGAGAAAGTTCTCACTTAACTTAGTCTCTCAGCTAGATAAAACCAAAACAGCATTGTTGCATTTAACTGATGTAGTTTACAAGTTACAAAAAAAACCCCTAGCAACAAACCAAATCCTCCTCCTATCTCCGCAAGACAACAGCAAAATCCCCCCATAATGTGATATTATTGCAGTCCAAGTAATTTATTTTCACCTTCCAAATAACACTAACAGAAGCATTACACCCAGGAGATCCCGTATCACATCTGAAGACAGAGCTGGGAGGCTCATGACAGTCAACTCTTCTGAATTAAAGCTTGCAACCATGTGCTACTGGTTAAGAACCCTTGGGATTTCTTAAGCTGAGTCAGAAAGTAAAATCAGTAATACTTAAAAATCTTTGAGTGAGAAGTACCATATAAACACTTTACAGAAGTGGGTAATGGTATTTCTTTCCATAGACAAGAGTAAATGAGATTGCTTTTCTTTGCAAACATGAGACAGGGAATGGCAGACCTGGCACTGGAAGCCAGGTGCTTAATTTCCCAGACCAGTACTCTAATCGTTCAGCCATGTTGGTCCCTAATGAATTTTATTAATGTCTTTTGGCAGGCACAACATAGTGTTAACACTACTTACTAGCCTGTTCTACCGTGCACCAATTATATGTGCTACAGCACTGATACAGAAATAGTTCTTAGGAACTAATAAAACTCTTACTTTTTTTTTGTTTGGTTTGTTTTTTTAATTAAAAGTGAGTTTATATTGCTAGGCTTTTGGTGACAAATAATGGATTTTTTTTAGATTAGGACAATGGGAATTAGCAAACTTAATTTGAAATAGTGAGAAGAGACATTTCATTCACATAAAACCACAAATGCACCAGTGATTTTATCTGTCTGAAACAAAAACATGGAGGGAATTAAAGAAAAGCTTTTATTGTTGTACCAAAATGAATATGCTAACCAAGGTTTTTTTCCATTGTAGACATTAAGTAACACTTTCTTGGAAATTGTGTAGTAGGCATTAAACTCAAAATATTTCAATCTGCCTTTGCTGAAGAGAAACCAAAAAATATTACGCAGCCCCTCCTGTGCTAGAAACAAACAAAGAAGACTTTATATATATTACAGATAATAATCTTGTACCTTAAAATATTTTAATTCAGCAGCTGTAATGCAGAGGGGAAGGTAAACTAAAGAGGAACCAAGTTATACACAAGCTATACTAAGCACTAGTGTCCAGAACTGAATATGTAAAAATGGCTGTACATTATTTATAGTTAAGAAAGCAGGGCCTGAGATGGGAACTAAAATAACAGATACAGCCTATGTTAGTTCAAACTTGTTCACATTTCACGGAAGCCCTGCGTTTTTTTCAGATGCCCTGTTTTCTATTACAAATTAATCATAGTAATGTGCTGTGTTGTTATACATCATGGAAAAACAGGACCAGCTGACAGATAAGGAGTTCTTACCCCCATTTTAAAAGATGACCAAATTAGTTCATTACAAAGCACTTATCAGTAGATAAAAATACATCTGTCAGAGTATTTTAGAGGTATGTTTGGAAATGTAACCTGGATTTTAAAAGACCTATGAAACTTCAGCTAATCCAATGTACTTACTGCTATTTAAACAGGGAAGCAAACCCTGAGCACGTGAACAATCTGAAAGATCAGCAGTGGCATAAGACTGATGAATGTAGAACAATTCACACTGGATGATGGATCTCTAGCCCAACCACCTCCTCACAGCAGTCAAGGATGCTCAGGACTTTTAATCCAGTTGGGTCTTGAAAGCCTCCATGGATGGAGACTGCACAGTCTCCCTGAGTAACCACTTCCCCTGCTTGACTGCCCTCAGAGGGAAATTACTTCCCCGTGTATTTTGTTAACTCCTATTTCAATTTACATGTATTTTCTACGCACCTCCCACTGTGCACCTCAGCAAAACCCTGACCCTGTCTATGATAACTACCCTGCAGGCACAGGGGGCTTCTGTTACATCAACCCAAAGCCAGCCTTTCTTCAGACTGAACAAGCTCAGACCCCTCAGCCTCTCCGCCTGCAGCAAGTGCTCCAGCCCCTGATCATCTTGGTAGCTCTCCACTGAACTCTCTCATTTTTATGGTAATGAAAGACCACAAATTGGATGCACAGCAATAACAATATAAAATAATTGATCTAGAGACCAAGGCACAATGCATTAAAAAACCCACTGGCTTTATTTGTTAGCTCAACAGCTTCAACAATAAAAAGTGTATGTGAAACAAAAAAAGGAAACAAAAGCCCCCCAAAAGTGAGAAGTATAGAATCATTCTTTCTGTAAAACCCTTAAAAAAATAGTAACTTAAATTGAGAACAAACAACACCAGGACTAGATTTATACCAACAGATCTTTATCACTGTATTACTTATCTCTTGAGTGTAAGCTAATTGCCTGTCTTAAAATTTATCTCTGGTAAGAATAAAAGAATTGTGCCTGAATTCCTTAAAACAGGCAAATGAGCCACACTGCAGGAAAGCACGTAAATAAATTAACCAGACAGCCCAGTATAGTTTCGATTGGCATCCTTCTAATCTTGCATTAGGCTGGCACTATTTCTGGCTGGCCACAGAAAGCACCTATGGAATGCCTGCTCTTTGGATTCTCTCCTCTGTCCTGCTGCAAGGCAGGTAGCGAGCAACTGACCAGGGACTTGCCTGCCAGGTGGGCTCAACCCACCAGAGTGCTCTACAGCATTGAGTGACACAGCATATTCCCAGGTGGGAGAACCCCCATTACTTACAGCACCTTGATCCCCTCCCTTCTTCCAAATGCACTCTGAAGATCAATTTCATTTCAGTACACAATTACAACTACAACAAGGGCAAAAGACTAAGTAAGAAGCAGGAAGCAACTCAGACTAGCAACAAGAATGACCTCAGCAGGTCTGACTAACACACAACTAATTTCAAAGAGAAGTAACTTGGAAAATGACCAAATACCAATCTGTTCCTTATTCTACAATGGCCCAAACACAACATGACTTACGGTTATAGAACCAGGAGTCACACGCACTGTAGCTTTTCAGAACTCAGATCTCTGAAATGAGTTTTACCATATCTAAAAGGTTCCTCCTGTTAGAGTGAAAACTGTCAAAAGATCGTGGCCATAAAACTTCTACCAGATTTTTTACAATTAAACCTCTGTTTTTTATGGGAGCTCTAACAGGAGAAATAAATTGACAAAAAAAATAGCAAAGCTAATGATCAAACTATAGAAGAATCCAAGCAAATTCTCCTTAGGGAGCAAGCCCAGGAGAATCTATGACAACTAGCCTGCAACAGCACACAAGTCTCAGCATAAAGGTCAGGGGGACAAATGCCATCTCCATTGTTATCTCCTTCTCTTTCTGCTTCTCCAAAACAGAACATGACTCTCAGCTGAGTCTTCTTCAAGGAAACACCTATTTCCTCAGTCCTCATGATCATCCTTAATAAGTCACTAAGAAAATCAACAGGTCACAGCTTAAACTGAGCTCCTTGTAATAAATGTCTTATACCTTCGTATACTCCCACTGATGTACACTGCTGCTACCTACCTGCATTGTGTTTGGAGACAGTCCCACATGCTACTGACTTCTTGGGCCTTCTGTCTACACTACCAACAAGGAATGTATTGATGATCTTGCTCTTTGCATGCTCTCTATCTCCCTCAAAGTGGGAAAGCTAGCACTATCCTTTTGGCTACACTCATCAGCCAGACAGAAGGGCTAACTCTGCTTGTTTCACAGTGAGATTTTCCCTGAACCTTGGTATTTCTTCCTTTCCAGTGCCTTTCTCTATTGCCAAAGACCTGTTTGGGGCATCCTGACTGTTGTCGTATTTCCCTCAGAATACCACCTCTCAAAACATCCCCCTCATCTCTGCTGTCAATTTTTTGACCCTTTCTTCACAGGCGTTTTAATCAGATGTTTATAGAGTTCCACGTGGATTGCCTCACTTTTGCCTGTTTTTTTAATTATGGAAGCCATCCCCCAGCGAAGGAAAAAAGAGCTCACAGGTAAGGAGGACTGTGATAGATTTCCCCAAATTTAAATCTGAAAATCCACAGTGTAAAAATAAATACAGCATGACTAAATTCTGAAAAGCAGAATGGTGACCCTCATGAGAAATGAACAGGTCTGCTACTAGGAAATAACTCACTTTTGGTCTAGCATCCTATCCAGTGGGAGGAAAAAATTACCCCCTTTCTGAGTGACAGACTGTGTGAACAACTGGTTTAGGGGTGTTAACGAAAGACAGTCAAAGAGAGCATGTGAGCAACCAAGAGTGCCAAGACATGCATGCCTTTCTCTCCAGGCACGGACAAGTGACAGCTGTGAAGGATGCAAAGAGTTCAAACAAGGAAGAGGAAGAATGCACAAGAGGAAGGTCTGTGCTGGTGGCTGAACATTTAGACCACACAACAGTAGCTCTCATTGTTGACTTTGCTATAGTGTTACACAATGACAAAGGGATGGGAAGGAAGATCTCTAACACCAACAATAATGTGTATATTTTGGCTGCAAATAGAGGATTTACCACACTGGATCAGAAAAGCAACCTGAGGTGTCGTCTTTAGTACCGATTAAAATCCTGCATTTCAGAGGAAATAAGGACAATAAAACTTACATAGTTAATGAAATACTCTGCATCGATGATTAAAATTATTCCTTACTCTCTACTGTATTTGGGCTGAGGTAATCTGTACCACATCACATTCTAATATTGAGCAGGATTAGACAATGTACTGAAAAATAAAAACACCTGAATCCTGTCTATGCAGCAGCTATCCTTCTGATAGTGAAGAAGGAAATTAAAAACACGTTCGAACTTTATTTGCTGCTGAGGTAGGTGAGGAACTGACTTAGTAACAGTGGTAAATGGTCAATGTGACTTCTCTTAGCCCCGAGCAGCAGAGGGCACTGTATCCATCATACCTCCCATTCTCACTCAAAGTTTGGAAAGCCCTCCTGCTTTAACAGGAAGAAAAGGAACAAAGCCAAAGGACAAGTGGTGGCTTCTTCTCTAGGTGTAAAGGTTTGGTGTGTACTGATTCATACAGGATGGATACAGTGCTAATATAAACCAGTTCAAGCACCTCTAGAAAGAAGTGGATAAAAGAAACCAACAAACCAAGGTCAGACACTTCAGAAGGCCTGCACCAACAAAAACAGTAAGTTAGGCAGAAAACAAAACAAGAACTGTTTGCAATGTTACTTAGCCAATGCCAAAAGAGACACAGATCAAAAGAGATGATTGCTGTTTCTTTCTCTTATTGCAACTACTAAAAAGCCTTCAAACTTGAAAACTAGGCTGGATTTTTTTTTTTTTTTTAAGCATAGATATCTTGGGAAAAGAAAAGCTGGTTTGGATTTCCCAAAAGCATGTTTTGAAATACAGCTCCCTCTCAACTTCCTCAACAACAGGAAAATAGGAAGTAGAAAGAGGATCCTGTATTATAAATCCTTTCTGCCTTGTTTCAGCCTCCCAAAGCAAGTAACAACTATTTAATGAAGCAGAGGTACTGTTTCCACCATTCTTCAGAAGTGCTGGCCAACCTGAAGAGAAAACTGAAGTCTAGAATTAATCCTGCATGTAGCACAAGCACATTCATTACTCCTAACACACAGACTGGAAGGAAAG